>NC_091197.1:29439589-29654589 GCF_040958095.1 Procambarus clarkii
AACCATCATGGACACTGTATGACACCACCCAGTGGACACTGTATGACCATCAGTGGACACTGTATGACCACCAGTGACACTGTATGACCACCAGTGACACTGTATGACCACCAGTGACACTGTATGACCACCAGTAGCACTGTATGACCACCAGTAGCACTGTATGACCATCAGTGACACTGTATGACCACCAGTGACACTGTATGACCACCAGTGACACTGTATGACCATCAGTGACACTGTATGACCACCAGTGGACACTGTATGACCACCAGTGACACTGTATGACCACCAGTGACACTGTATGACCACCAGTGACACTGTATGACCACCAGTGACACTGTATGACCACCAATGGACACAGTATGACCATCAGTGACACTGTATGACCACCAGTGGACACTGTATGACCACCAGTGGACACTGTATGACCATCAGTGACACTGTATGACCACCAGTGACACTGTATGACCATCAGTGACACTGTATGACCACCAGTGGACACAGTATGACCATCAGTGACACTGTATGACTACCAGTGGACACTGTATGACCACCAGTGACACTGTATGACCATCAGTGACACTGTATGACCATCAGTGACACTGTATGACCACCAGTGGACACTGTATGACCACCAGTGACACTGTATGACCACCAGTGGACACTGTATGACCATCAGTGACACTGTATGACCATCAGTGACACTGTATGACCACCAGTGGACACTGTATGACCACCAGTGACACTGTATGACCACCAGTGACACTGTATGACCATCAGTGACACTGTATGACCACCAGTGGACACTGTATGACCATCAGTGACACTGTATGACCACCAGTGGACACTGTATGACCATCAGTGACACTGTATGACCACCAGTGACACTGTATGACCACTAGTGGACATTGTATGACCACCAGTGACACTGTATGACCATCAGTGACACTGTATGACCATCAGTGACACTGTATGACCATCAGTGACACTGTATGACCACCAGTGGACATTGTATGACCACCAGTGACACTGTATGACCATCAGTGACACTGTATGACCATCAGTGACACTGTATGACCACCAGTGACACTGTATGACCACCAGTGACACTGTATGACCATCAGTGGACACTGTATGACCACCAGTGGACACTGTATGACCACCAGTGGACACTGTATGACCACCAGTGGACACTGTATGACCACCAGTGACACTGTATGACCACCAGTGACACTGTATGACCACCAGTGGACACTGTATGACCACCAGTGACACTGTATGACCATCAGTGGACACTGTATGACCACCAGTGGACACTGTATGACCACCAGTGGACACTGTATGACCATCAGTGACACTGTATGACCATCAGTGTACACTGTATGACCACCAGTGGACACTGCATGACCACCAGTGGACACTGTATGACCACCAGTGACACTGTATGACCACCAGTGGACACTGTATGACCATCAGTGACACTGTTACGAACCCGGATCCAGCGTCCGAGCAAGGAGCAGTAACAACTACGCCATCTGTGGATTTGCTCCCGAAACCCCCGCCAAACGAACGACGACACCGGATGAGGACGGCGAATATCGGCCACAAGGGCCAGTTTCCAGTCCTGTGCAGCTCACAACACAGCCGCTCCTGACCTCTGGTGAGGTGGTGCTCCGACGACAGGGCCATCTATGGACTGGATACGTCAGGTGTTTGTGCCCGAGCCCGTAAGTAAGGTGTTCTAGTGTGTCCCAGTCATTGATGACGTGTCTGTTTACAGAGTCGACCTGGGACCGCTGTGTTGAAGGTTGAGTGAGTCTACCCGAGGCAGCCAGTCTCCATACTGTGAAGTTTGCTGCAGCTGTTGTGACGTCGTACCCCCGGAAGAACACTGTGGTGTGTTAGCCTGCCAGTGGAGTGGCAGTGAAAGGATTTACCCGGGACCGACTGTTGGAGACGATCATCCACTGGGGTATTGAGGACAGGAGGGTGATTAGTGATATCACACGAGACTCCTGTCTAGGGCGTACCCCTTATATCGTTCGTGGAGTGGCTGTACCAGCCTTGGTGGCTCAGTACCTGCCAGCAGACCAGCTGGACGTGTGGTTGACGGCCTCCACGACGGTGCCCCCAGTGGACCTGCGTTTTGGCTGACCTGTGGCCCGGGTAGGCTCGGCATTCTCAGAGGACACGTCGTGAGGCCACGAAGAAGGCACCGAGAGTTATGGCACCAGCGTCTTCAGTAGAAGACATCGATTGAGGATTAATCCCCTTGTAAAGTGTTAATACCCCTCCCCCTTGTGTACTCTTTTATTATATATATTTAATCGGTGATGGTGAACATTATAATATTAAGTTCTTAACTTTCTTTCCCTACTCCCTTTTTGTTACTTGCGTCACGGATCTCATCCCTTGATAGTCACTACTGGCTCGGGAACGGATACATATATCTTCCTCTAACAACATCAGAGTAAGGACCCCGTTGCGTCCCGAGAGGGCTGTAACATAATTGGCATCCCCAGCGGGATCCGTCCCCTTGTTAAGTATGTTTGACAGGGGTGGTGAAGTGGCGTAATCCCTGTATATAATTCCCCCTGTGTGACGATTGTGACGTTATACGTCCTGTGCGGTGCTCAGAGTGACTAAGTGCGATATTGTGCAGTGCGGTGTTCGCTGTGATTAAGCGATTAAGTGCAATATTGACTAGTGCGGTGCTCAGTGATTCAGTGCAATATTGTAGAGCGAAGTGTTCGCTTGGATTCAGTGCAATATTGGGTAGTGCGGTGCCCGAAGTGATTACGTGCAATATTGGCAAGTGCAGTGTTTGGTGCGATAAAGTGCAATATTGGCGTAGAACAGTGCTCGGTGTGTTAAGTGCTAACGTGTAAGCAGTGTGTTAAGTGTTCCATCTGTGACAATGGCAGACAAAGCTACCATCGACGATCTGGACGAGGTTCAGGCTTTTCTGAACAGAGAAGATTGTCTTGCCAGATTAAAATATCTGAGTAAACCAGAGCTTGTACTAGTGAGCGCCTACCTGGAGATCAAGATCCGTGCCAGTGATTCCCGTGTGGAGATCTTGTCCAAGGTACACCGGCACCTGAAGGCAGAAGAGAAACAGGAAGGCGAAACTCCTAGTACAAAGGAAAGTGCAGACATAGCTTCCACGGAAAAGGAAGATAAGGGCAGTGACGTTGACAGTGATGCAGGTGAGCTTAATATCAGCTTCCTAACGGTCAAGATGCGTGCCCTGGAAATTAATCGGGAAATTGAATGGAAGAAGTTAGAAATGGAACGAGAATTAAAAGATAAAGAAATGGAGATGAAAGAAAAAGAATTGGCGATGAGGCGTTTAGAATTAGAAAGAGAAGAGAAACGAGAGAGACAAGATAAAGAATTAGAGATGAGACGTTTAGAATTAGAAGAAAGGAAAGCAGAGAGAGAAAGCGAAGAGAGACGAGAGAGGGAAGAACGAGAAAGAGAGAGAGAAAACGAGACAGGCAAGAACGACAAGACAAAGAGGAAAGAGAGAGACAACATGAACTAGAAGTTTTGCGATTAGGCGGTGGTCGGAGGCAAACAACGGACACCAGTAGCTTCGATCCGGTACGCAACATCAAAATGGTCCCCAAATTCCATGAGAAGGAAGTGTCAAAATTCTTTGCAGCCTTCGAGAAAGTCGCTGCCTCTTTGGAGTGGCCAAGGGAGAATTGGGCCATCATGATACAGTCAGTCTTGACTGGGAAGGCCCAAATCGCTTACTCTACGTTATCCCTTGACGACTCCGGCGATTACGATATGGTGAAGAAAGTTGTGCTCATGGCGTACCAATTGGTACCTGAGGCGTATAGGCAAAAGTTCAGAAACCTGAAGAAGACCTCAGAGCACACTTTCACCGAATTCGCTACAATCAAGGAGCGACTTTTCCAGGAATGGTGTGCCTCTCGGAAGGTGGAGACCAGGGAAGACCTCGAGCAGCTGATTCTGCTCGAGGACTTCAAGGATTGTTTGGCTGGAGACCTCAAAACGTACTTAGAGGAACAGCAGGTAGAGACCTTGAGTGCGGCAGCCACCATGGCTGAAGAGTATATCCTGACTCATAGGCCGTCTGCTAAGTACGTCCCGAGGAATTACCAGCGCCGGTTTGACAGACCTCACGACGAAGAAGAAGAAAGACCCATCCCACAAAGCGCTAAGAAGACGCCCCCAAGTAGCCCTCGAAGAACAAGTCCTAGCAGTCCGAAACACCGTAGTCCAAGGAGGAATATGGTGTGCTGGACTTGTGGGCAGAAAGGGCACGTAGCTGCTAGGTGCCGAGGCAGAAGAGGTGGCAGCGCACGAAGGGAGGTGATGTTGATGAGCTGTGTTACACCACCAGTAGGAAACCAGTCGACGACGACGCAGGAAGGACCAAGTTTGTTGGCCCCTCACACTTCAACCGGGTATGTAACGAGTGATCATACTGGTAGATCAATTGTAGTGCTCAGAGATAGTGGAGCAGCCCAGTCCCTGATCGTGAAGAGCTCGTTACCCGAGGGAGTAAGTGTGGATGGGCGACAAAAGGTTGTCCTGGTTGGGTTTCCAAGGACGCAGTACATCGCCCCCTTAGTGCCAGTACATCTCGACTCGCCTTATTTCAGCGGCACATGTGCGTTGGCAGTAGTCGATACCCTCCCTGTGGCTGGGATTGACGTGGTACTAGCCAACGACTTGGTGACCGATTGGAGCATCAATCTTCCCAAGGTTGTGAACGAGTCTACCAGAACAGCAAGGTCGGAGGTGACAACAGGCAATGGTAATGTCCAGGTAAAGACAGACCCGGATTGGAGTGTGTTTAATCCTTCCTCTCACCCGCAGATCGACGATATTCTAGCAGAGACTTCTAATTCTTCTCTCGACAAGGAACATGAGGTTAAGAAGGCTGAGGTACCTGAGCAAGAAGAGAGGCCTTGTGTGCGGGCACCCACGGATACCAACGAGTCTGGAGCGAAGGCGGATGTGTGCTTGCGGTATGGCAAGTTACAGCGTGTAGTGAACCGGCCAGAGATTCCCCAGACGTCGGAGGTATGTGAGGTATGTGCAAAGGTTCTAGTGCCCTCTTTGGTCCAAACCAGGCTAATGGATATAGCCGGTTATGGACATGAAAGGCTCGGGAAGCTTATCCCTCAATTGGCCCCATGTTTCTTAGCGATATTTTGTTTGATGCTCGTATGTGTTCTCAGTGAGGATCAGTGGACGACCCGAAGGATGATGGCTCCCTTGAACATCGCGAAGAGGTCCCAGGGATTGGAGATTTGTACTGCAAGTGTTGCAGTTGAAGAAGGGACCTGGAAGGTAATGGTAGATACAGGAGGTACGAAAAATGATAATATGAGTGACTGTTTCCGACAGGTTGACACCCCCCCGCGTGATAGCTGAGCCTCAATGCAGCGTTATACGGAACGTTGGTCGACCTGACGGTGGCAGAGCGAATGCCATCTGCGACGTGCAAGCAGCCCTGTGGAAACTAGGTGTGGGCCTAGTAGAGGAGTGTGTAGTAAGTACTGACTTGCCCATTGTCGCTATCACTCTGAATTATCAGACCCCTGTATTCCAGGTGCCCGTCTCCCTGAAGGACCACCGGACCGGTACTAGAAATACCGTCTGGGATCGGCCATCATCGGTGCCACGACGCAGGGAAGTGTCGAGTCGCCCCAGATCGTGTCTACACCGATCCTTACTTGAGACATGTGAAATGATGCCCCTGCTTGACATCGCAGTGGAGACGTGGAAGGTTACGCCAGGCAGGGCATCGCCTTCAATCTTCAAGTTCTCGTTGTGCCGGAATTGCCCAGTAGGACAGTTCTGGGGGCGAGACAGCCTCATCACTCCAGTTCATAATGCATGTGAGTCCATTTGGAGCAGTGTCGCCGTACTAATTTGGTTTGTGTTTCTTTTATAGAACCCCAAACCAAATTCCTTTTGGTGGGGAGGTGTTACGAACCCGGATCCAGCGTCCGAGCAAGAGCAGTAACAACTACGCCATCTGTGGATTAGCTCCCGAAACCCCCGCCAAACGAACGACGACACCGGATGAGGACGGCGAATATCGGCCACAAGGGCCAGTTTCCAGTCCTGTGCAGCTCACAACACAGCCGCTCCTGACCTCTGGTGAGGTGGTTGCTCCGACGACAGCGCCATCTATGGACTGGATACGTCAGGTGTTTGTGCCCGAGCCCGTAAGTAAGGTGTTCTAGTGTGTCCCAGTCATTGATGACGTGTCTGTTTACAGAGTCGACCTGGGACCGCTGTGTTGAAGGTTGAGTTAGTCTACCCGAGGCAGCCAGTCTCCATACTGTGAAGTTTGCTGCAGCTGTTGTGACGTCGTCCCCCCGGAAGAACACTGTGGTGTGTTAGCCTGCCAGTGGAGTGGCAGTGAAAGGATTTACCCGGGACCGACTGTTGGAGACGATCATCCACTGGGGTATTGAGGACAGGAGGGTGATTAGTGATATCACACGAGACTCCTGTCTAGGGCGTACCCCTTATATCGTTCGTGGAGTGGCCGTACCAGCCTTGGTGGCTCAGTACCTGCCAGCAGACCAGCTGGACGTGTGGTTGACGGCCTCCACGACGGTGCCCCCAGTGGACCTGCGTTTTGGCTGACCTGTGGCCCGAGTAGGCTCGGCATTCTCAGAGGACACGTCGTGAGGCCACGAAGAAGGCACCGAGAGTTATGGCACCAGCGTCTTCAGTAGAAGACATCGATTGAGATTAATCCCCTTGTAAAGTGTTAATACCCCTCCCCTTGTGTACTCTTTTATTATATATATTTAATCGGTGATGGTGAACATTATAATATTAAGTTCTTAACTTCTTTCCCTACTCCCTTTTTGTTACTTGCGTCACGGATCTCATCCCTTGATAGCCACTACTGGCTCGGAACGGATACATATATCTTCTCTAACAACATCAGAGTAAGGACCCCGTTGCGTCCCGAGAGGGCCGTAACAGACACTGTATGACCACCAGTGGACACTGTATGACCACCAGTGACACTGTATGACCACCAGTGGACACTGTATGACCACCAGTGACACTGTATGACCACCAGTGGACACTGTATGACCATCAGTGACACTGTATGACCACCAGTGGACACTGTATGACCACCAGTGACACTGTATGACCACCAGTGGACACTGTATGACCATCAGTGACACTGTATGACCATCAGTGACACTGTATGACCATCAGTGACACTGTATGACCACCAGTGACACTGTATGACCACCAGTGGACACTGTATGACCACCAGTGGACACTGTATGACCACCAGTGACACTGTATGACCACCAGTGACACTGTATGACCACCAGTGGACACTGTATGACCATCAGTGACACTGTATGACCATCAGTGGACACTGTATGACCACCAGTGACACTGTATGACCATCAGTGACACTGTATGACCACAGTGGACACTGTATGACCACCAGTGACACTGGATGACCACCAGTGACACTGTATGACCACCAGTGGACACTGTATGACCACCAGTGACACTGTATGACCACCAGTGACACTGTATGACCACCAGTGTACACTGTATGACCACCAGTGGACACTGTATGACCACCAGTGACACTGTATGACCACCAGTGGACACTGTATGACCACCAGTGACACTGTATGACCATCAGTGACACTGTATGACCATCAGTGACACTGTATGACCATCAGTGACACTGTATGACCATCAATGACACTGCATGACCATCAGTGGACACTGTATGACCATCAGTGACACTGTATGGACACCAGTGGACACTGTATGACCACCAGTGGACACTGTATCTGGCTGTGTGGCCCCTGGGGTGAGTGTCTGGGTGTGTGGCCCCTGGGGTGAGTGTCTGGGTGTGTGGCCCCTGGGGTGAGTGTCTGGATGTGTGGCCCCTGGGGTGAGTGTCTGGCTGTGTGGCCCCTGGGGTGAGTGTCTGGGTGTGTGGCCCCTGGGGTGAGTGTCTGGGTGTGTGGCCCCTGGGGTGAGTGTCTGGGTGTGTGGCCCCTGGGGTGAGTGTCTGGGTGTGTGGCCCCTGGGGTGAGTGTCTGGATGTGTGGCCCCTGGGGTGAGTGTCTGGCTGTGTGGCCCCTGGGGTGAGTGTCTGGGTGTGTGGCCGCTGGGGTGAGTGTCTGGGTGTGTGGCCCCTGGGGTGAGTGTCTGGGTGTGTGGCCCCTGGGGTGAGTGTCTGGGTGTGTGGCCCCGTGGGGTGAGTGTCTGGGTGTGTGGCCCCTGGGGTGAGTGTCAGGCTGTGTGGCCCCTGGGGTGAGTGTCTGGGTGTGTGGCCCCTGGGGTGAGTGTCTGGGTGTGTGGCCCCTGGGGTGAGTGTCTGGGTGTGTGGCCCCTGGGGTGAGTGTCTGGGTGTGTGGCCCCTGGGGTGAGTGTCTGGGTGTGTGGCCCCTGGCTGGGCTGAGAGCTGAGTGCCACTCCTGAGTGTCAGGGTGAGTGCCAGGGTGAGTGCCAGGACATTAGGCATCATTCACTATTAATGCCCAGCATTACTACCGTTCCGGCCATGAGGTCACGCCTCATATCATATTAGTGAAGAAATTTTTGAGCAAATAAATTAATGACACAAATGTTGCAGGCAAACATTGCGTTCCCTGGCACGCCTGGCACGCCTGGCACGCCTGGCACGCCTGGCAGGGTATTGGCACTACTGCTTCTGTTTGTTGTGGGTGTGCTTGTGAGGACCTCACACGGCGTTTGTTTGTTTGTTTACTTGTGAGGACCTCAGAAGGCGCTCACACGTTCACAGGGAGATCCACACCTCCAGACTCACACCCCCAGATCCACACCCCAAGATCCACACCCCCAGATCCACACCCCAAGATCCACACCCCCAGATCCACACCCCCAGATCCACACCCCCAGATCCACACCCGAAGATCCACACCCCCAGATCCGCATCCCCAGATCCACACCCCCAGATCCACACCCCAGATCCACACCCATCAATTCAATCCCCCAGATCCACACTCCCAGATCCACCCCCCCAGATCCACATCACTGTAGAATCACTGTAGAATCACCATCAGATCACTGTAGAACTAGCTGGGTCACTGTAGTACTGGCTGGGTCACTGTAGTACAGGCTGGGTCACTGTAGTATTAGGTGGGACACTGTAGTACTGGCTGGGTGACTGTAGTACTGGCTGGGTCACTGTAGTAGTGGGTGACTGTAGTACTGGCTGGGTCACTGAAGTACTAGCTGGGTCACTGTAGTACTGGCTGGGTCACTGAAGTACTAGCTGGGTCACTGTAGTACTGGCTGGGTCACTGTAGTACTGACTGGGTCACTGTAGTACTGGCTTGGTCACTGTAGTACTGGCTGGGTCACTGTAGTACTGACTGGGTCACTGTACTACTGGCTTGGTCACTGTAGTACTGGGTCACTGTAGTACTGGCTGGGTCACTGTAGTACTGGCTGGGACACTGTAGTACTGGCTGGGTCACTGTAGTAATGATTGAGTCATTGAAGTAATAACTGAGTCACTGCAATACTAGCAGGGTCACTGTAGTACCGGCTTGGTCACTGTAATACTGGCTGGGTCACTGTAGTACTGGCTGGGTCACTGTAGTACTGGCTGGGGCACTGTAGTACTGGCTGGGTCACTGTAGTACTGGCTGGGTCACTGAAGTACTGGCTGGGTCACTGTAGTACTGGCTGTGTCACTGTAGTACTGGCTGGGTCACTGTAGTACTGGCTGTGTCACTGTAGTACTGGCTGGGTCACTGTAGAACTGGCTGGGTCTCTGTAGTACTGGCTGGGGTCACTGTAGTACTAGCTGCGTCACTGTAGTACTGACTGTTTCACTATAATACAGGCTTGGTCACTGTAATACTGGCTGGGTCACTGTAGTACTGGCTGGGTCACTGTAGTACTGGCTGGGGCACTGTAGTACTGGCTGGGGCACTGTAGTACTGGCTGGGTCAATGTAGTACTGGCTGGGGCACTGTAGTACTGGCTGGGTCACTGAAGTACTGGCTGGGTCACTGTAGTACTGACTGGGTCACTGTAGTACTGGCTGGGTCACTGAAGTACTGGCTGGGTCACTGTAGTACTGGCTGGGGCACTGTAGTACTGGCTGGGTCACTGAAGTACTGGCTGGGTCACTGTAGTACTGGCTGTGTCTCTGTAGTACTGGCTGGGTCACTGTAGTACAGGCTGGGTTCTTGTAGTACTGGCTGTGTCACTGTAGTTCTGGGTCACTATAGGAGTGGCTGTGTCACTGTAGTTCTGGGTCACTGTAGTACTGGCTGGGTCACAGTAGTACTGGCTGGGTCACTGTAGTACTGGCTGCGGTCACTGTAGTACTGGCTGAAACACTGTACTACTGCGTGGGACACTGTAGCACTGGCTGGGTCTCTGTAGCACTGGCTGGGTCACTGTAGTACTGGGTCACTGTACTACTGGCTGGGTCACTGTAGTACGGACTGGGACACTGTAGTACAGGCAGGGTCACTGTATTTCTGTCTGGGTCTCGGTTGTACTGGCTGGGACACTGCAGTACTGGCTGGGTCACTGTAGTGCTGGCTGGGACACTGTAGTACTTGCTGGGTCACTGTAGTACTGGCTGGGACACTGTAGTACCAGCTGGGTCACAGTAGTACTGTGTGGGTCACTGAAGTACTGGGTGGGATACTGTAGTACTGACTGAGACACTGTAGTACTGGCTGGATCACTGTAGTATTAACTGGGTCACTGTAGTACTGGCTGGATCACTGTAGTATTAACTGGGTCACTGTAGTACTGGCTGGGTAACTGTAGTACTGGCTGGGACACTGTAGTACTAGCTGTGTCACTGTATTACTGGCCTTTACACTGTAGTACTAGCTGGGTCACAGTAGTACTGTCTGGGTCACTGTAGTATTTGCTGGGACACTGTAGTACTGGCTGGGACACTAGTACTGGCCTGGTCACTGTAGTACTGGCTAGGTCCCTGTAGTACTGGCTGGGCCACTGTAGTACTGGCGGGGACACTGTAGTACTGGCTGGGTCACTGTAGTACTGGCTAGGTCAGTGTATTACTGGGAAGGTCACTTTAGTACTGGCTGGATCACTGTAGCCCTAAATGGGTCTTTGTACTACAGGCTGGGTCACTATAGTACTTGGTCACTGTAGTTCTGGTTGGGTCACTGTAGTACTGGGTCACTGTAGTACTAGCTAGGTCACTGTAGTACTGGCTGGGTCACTGCAGTACTGGCTGAGTCACTGTAGTACTGGCTGAGTCACTGTAGTACTACCTGGGTCACTGTAATACTGGCTGGGTAACTGTAGAACTGGCTGGGTCACTGTAGTACTGGCTGGGCCACTGTAGTATTGGGTCACTGTAGTACTGGCTTGGTCACTGTAGTACTGGCTGGGACACTGTTGTACTGACTTTGTCACAGTTGTACTTGGTCACTGTAGTACTGGCGGGGTCACTGTAGTAATGGCGTGGGCACTGTAGTACTGGCTGGGTCACTGTAGTACTGGCTGGGTCACTGTAGTACTGGCTGGAGTCACTGTAGTACTGGCTGGGTCACTGTAATACTGGCTTGGTAACTGCAGAACAGGCATGGTCACTATAGTACTAGCTGGGTCACTGTAGTACTGGCTGGGTCACTGTAGTATTGGCTGGGTCACTGCAGTACAGGCTTGGACACTGTAGTACTCGCTGGGTCACTGTAGTACTGTCTGGATCACTGTAGTTCCTGCTGGGTCTCTGTATTACTGGCTGGGTCACTGTAGTACTGGCTGGGGTCACTGTAGTACTGGCTGCGTCACTGTAGTACTGGCTGGGTCACTGTAGTACAGGCTTGGTCACTGTAGTACTGGCTGGGTCACTGTAGTACAGGCTGGGGCACTAGTACTGGCTGGGTAACTGTAGTACAGGCTGGGTCACTGTAGTACTGGCTGAGTCACTGTAGTTCTGGGTCACTGTAGGACTGGCTGTGTCACTGTAGTGCTGGCTGGGTCACTGTAGTGCTTGATGGGTCACTGTAGTACTAGCTGGGCCACAATAGTACTGGCTGGGTCACTGTAGTACTGGTTGGGTCACTGTAGTACTGGCTGGGTCACTGTAGTAATGGCATGGTCTCTGTTGTATCGGCTGGGTCACTCTAGTTCTGGCTGGGTCACTGTAGTAATGGCTGAGTCACTGTAGTACTGGCTGGGTCACTGTAGTACTGGCTGGGCCTCTGTAGTACTGGCTGGTTACTGTAGTATTAGCTGGGTCACTGTAGTACTAACTGGGGTCACAGTAGTACCGGCTGGGTCAGTGTAGTATTGGCTGGGTCATTGTAGTGCTTGCTGGGTCACAGTAGTACTGGCTGGGTCACAGTAGTACTGGCTGGGTCACTGTAGTAGTGGCTGGGTCACTGTAGTGCTGGCTGGGTCACTGTAGTACTGGCTGGGTCACTGTAGTACTGGCTGGGTAACTGTAGTACCAGCTGGGTCACTGTAGTAGTGGCATGGTTACTGTAGTACTGGATGGGTCACTGTAGTACTGACTGGGTCACTGTAGTACTGGTTGGGTCACTGTAGTACTGGCTGGGTCACTGTAGTACAGGCTGGGCCACTGCGTTACTGGCTGGGTCACTGTAGTATTGGCTTGGTCACTGTAGTACTGGCTGGGGTCAAAGTAGTACTGGCTGGGTCACTGTAGTATTGGCTAGGTCTCTGTAGTGCTGGCTGGGTCACAGTAGTACTGGCTGGGTCACTGTACTATTGGCTGGGTCACTGTAGTGCTGGCTGGGTCACTGTAGTCCTGGTTGGGTCACAGTAGTACTGGCTGGGTCACTGTAGTAGTGGCTGGGTCACTGTAGTACTGGCTGGGTCACTGTAGTACAGGCTGGGTCACTGTAGTAATGGCTGAGTCACTGTAGTTCTGGGTCACTGTAGGACTGGCTGTGTCACTGTAATGGTGACTGTTTCACTGTAGTGCTGGATGGGTCACTGTAGTACTGGCTGGGCCACAGTAGTACTGACTGGGTCACTGTAGTACTGGCTGGGTCACTGTAGTAATAGCATGGTCACTGTAGTATTGACTGGGTCACTCTAGTACTGGCTGAGTCACTGTAGTAATGGCTGGGTCACTGTAGTACTGGCTGGGTCACTGTAGTACTGGCTGGGTCACTGTAGTGCTGGCTGGGTCACTGTAGTACTGGCTGCGTCACTGTAGTACTGGCTGGGTCACTGTAGTACAGGCTTGGTCACTGTAGTACTGGCTGGGTCACTGTAGTACAGGCTGGGGCACTAGTACTGGCTGTACGAGTACTGTAGTACTGTTGTACTGTAGTTCACTGTAGTACTGTGTAGCCAAGTGACTAGAGCACAAGTTGGGTCACTGTAGTACTAGCTTGGTCACTGTAGTTCTGGCTGGGGTCACAGTAGTACTGGCTGGGTCACTGTAGTACTGGATCGGGCACTGTAGTACTGGCTGGGTCACTGTAATACTGGCTGGGTCACTGTAGTATTGGGAAGGTCACTGTAGTATTGGCTGGGTCACTGTAGTATTAGCTTGGTCACTGTAGTACTAACTGGGGTCACAGTAGTACTGGGTGGGTCACTGTAGTGCTGGCTGGGTCACAGTAGTACTGGCTGGGTCACTGTACTATTGGCTGGGTCACTGTAGTGTTGGCTGGGTCACTGTAGTCCTGGCAGGGTCACAGTAGTACTGGCTGGGTCACTGTAGTAGTGGCTGGGTCACTGTAGTACTGGCTGGGTCACTGTAGTAATGGCTGGGTCACTGTAGTACTGGCTTGGTCACTGTAGTAGTGTCATGGTTACTGTAGTACTGGTTGGGTCACTGTAGTACTGGCTGGGTCACTGTAGTACTGGTTGGGTCACTGTAGTACTGGCTGGGTCACTGTAGTACTGGCTGGGCCACTGAAGTACTGGCTGGGTCACTGTAGTATTGGCTGGGTCACTGTAGTACTGGCTGGGGTCACAGTAGTACTGGCTGGGGTCACAGTAGTACTGGCTGGGTCATTGTAGTATTGGGTAGGTCTCTGTAGTGCTGGCTGGGTCACAGTAGTACTGGTTGTGTCACTGTAGTATTGGCTGGGTCACTGTAGTGCTGGCTGGGTCACTGTAGTAATCGAGGAGTCACTGGAGCACAAGTTGGGTCACTGTAGTACTAGCTGGGTCACTGGAGCACAAGTTGGGTCACTGTAGTACTAGCTGGGTCACTGTAGTACTGGCTGGGTCACTGTAGTACAGGCTGGGGCACTAGTACTGGCTGTACGAGTACTGTAGTACTGTTGTACTGTAGTTCACTGTAGTACTGTGTAGCCAAGTGACTAGAGCACAAGTTGGGTCACTGTAGTACTAGCTTGGTCACTGTAGTTCTGGCTGGGGTCACAGTAGTACTGGCTGGGTCACTGTAGTACTGGATCGGGCACTGTAGTACTGGCTGGGTCACTGTAATACTGGCTGGGTCACTGTAGTATTGGGAAGGTCACTGTAGTATTGGCTGGGTCACTGTAGTATTAGCTTGGTCACTGTAGTACTAACTGGGGTCACAGTAGTACTGGGTGGGTCACTGTAGTGCTGGCTGGGTCACAGTAGTACTGGCTGGGTCACTGTACTATTGGCTGGGTCACTGTAGTGTTGGCTGGGTCACTGTAGTCCTGGCAGGGTCACAGTAGTACTGGCTGGGTCACTGTAGTAGTGGCTGGGTCACTGTAGTACTGGCTGGGTCACTGTAGTAATGGCTGGGTCACTGTAGTACTGGCTTGGTCACTGTAGTAGTGTCATGGTTACTGTAGTACTGGTTGGGTCACTGTAGTACTGGCTGGGTCACTGTAGTACTGGTTGGGTCACTGTAGTACTGGCTGGGTCACTGTAGTACTGGCTGGGCCACTGAAGTACTGGCTGGGTCACTGTAGTATTGGCTGGGTCACTGTAGTACTGGCTGGGGTCACAGTAGTACTGGCTGGGGTCACAGTAGTACTGGCTGGGTCATTGTAGTATTGGGTAGGTCTCTGTAGTGCTGGCTGGGTCACAGTAGTACTGGTTGTGTCACTGTAGTATTGGCTGGGTCACTGTAGTGCTGGCTGGGTCACAGTAGTAATCGAGGAGTCACTGGAGCACAAGTTGGGTCACTGTAGTACTAGCTGGGTCACTGGAGCACAAGTTGGGTCACTGTAGTACTAGCTGGGTCACTGTAGTACTGGCTGGGTCACTGTAGTACTCACCAAGTCACTAGAGCACAAGTTGGGTCACTGTAGTACTAGCTTGGTCACTGTAGTTCTGGCTGGGGTCACAGTAGTACTGGCTGGGTCACTGTAGTACTGGCTCGGGCACTGTAGTACTGGCTGGGTCACTGTAGTATTGGGAAGGTCACTGTAGTTCTGGCTGGGTCACTGTAGTACTGGCTGGGTCACTGTAGTACTGGTTGGGTCACTGCAGTACTGGCTGGGTCACTGTAGTAGTGGCATGGTTACTGTAGTAATGGCTGGGTCACTGTAGTGCTTTCTGGGTCAATGTAGTGCTGGTTCGGTCACTGTTGTACTGGCTGGGTCACTGTAGTACTGGCTGGGTCACTGTAGTACTGGCTGGGTCACTGTAGTATTGGGAAGGTCACTGTAGTTCTGGCTGGGTCACTGTAGTACTGAATGGGTCACTGTAGTACTGGCGGGGACACTGTAGTACTGGCTGGGTCACTGTAGTACTGGCTGGGTCACTGTAGTACTGGGAAGGTCACTGTAGTACTGGCTGAATCACTGTAGTACTGGCTTGGTCATTGTAGCACTAAATGGGTCACTGTAGCCTTTGCTGAGTCACTGTAGTATTTGTCACTGTAGTACTGGGGCACTGTAGTACTGGGTCACTGTAGTACTAGCTAGGTCACTGTAGTACTGGCTGGGCCACAGTAGTACTGGCTGGGTCACTGTAGTACTGGCTGGGTAATTGAAGTACTAGTTCACTGTAGTACTAGGTCACTGTAGTACTGGCTAGGACACTGTAGTACTGGCTGGGTCACTGTAGTACTGGCTGGGTCACTGTAGTACTAGCTGGGTCACTGTTGTACTGGCTAGGGCACAGTAGTACTGGGTCACTGTAATACTGCCTGGGTCACTGTTGTTCTGGCTGTGTCACAGTAGTACTGGGTCAATGTAGTACTAGCTGGGACACTGTAGTAATGACTGGGTCACAGTAGTACTGAGTCACTGTAGTATTGGCTGGGTCACTGTAGTACTGGCTGGGTCACTGTAGTAACAGCTGTGTTACAGTAGTACTGTCTGGGTCACTGTAGTACTTGCTGGGACACTGTAGTACTGGCTGCGTCACTGTAGTACTGGCTGGGTCACTGTAGTACTGGCTGGGTCACTGTAGTACTGGCGGGGACTCTGTAGTACTGGCTTGGTCACTGTAGCACTAAATGGGTCTTTGTAGTACTGGCTGGGTCACTGTAGCACTAAATAGGTCTTTGTAGTACTGGCTGGGTCACTGCAGTACTACGTCACTGTAGTTCTGGCTGGGTCACTGTAGTATTGGGTCACTGTAGTACTGGCTAGGTCACTGTAGTACTGGCTGAGTCACTGTAGTACTGGCTGGGTCACTGTAGTGCTGGCTGGGTCACAGTAGTACTGGCTGGGTCACTGTACTATTGGCTGGGTCACTGTAGTGTTGGCTGGGTCACTGTAGTCCTGGCTGGGTCACAGTAGTACTGGCTGGGTCGCTGTAGTAGTGGCTGGGTCACTGTAGTACTGGCTGGGTCACTGTAGTACTGGCTGGGTCACTGTAGTACTGGCTTGGTCACTGTAGTAGTGTCATGGTTACTGTAGTACTGGTTGGGATCACTGTAGTACTCTGGCTGGGTCACTGTAGTACTGGTTGGGTCCACTGTAGTACTGGCTGGGTCACTGTAGTACTGGCTGGGCCACTGAAGTACTGGCTGGGCCACTGAAGTACTGGCTAGGTCACTGTAGTATTGGCTGGTCACTGTAGTACTGGCTGGGGTCACAGTAGTACTGGCTGGGGTCACAGTAGTACTGGCTGGGTCATTGTAGTATTGGGTAGGTCTCTGTAGTGCTGGCTGGGTCACAGTAGTACTGGTTGTGTCACTGTAGTATTGGCTGGGTCACTGTAGTGCTGGCTGGGTCACTGTAGTAATCGAGGAGTCACTGGAGCACAAGTTGGGTCACTGTAGTACTAGCTGGGTCACTGGAGCACAAGTTGGGTCACTGTAGTACTAGCTGTGTCACTGTAGTACTGGCTGGGTCACTGTAGTACCTCGCAAGTCACTAGAGCACAAGTTGGGGTCACTGTAGTACTAGCTGGGTCACTGTAGTACTCGCCAAGTCACTAGAGCACAAGTTGGGTCACTGTAGTACTAGCTTGGTCACTGTAGTTCTGGCTGGGGTCACAGTAGTACTGGCTGGGTCACTGTAGTACTGGCTCGGGCACTGTAATACTGGCTGGGTCACTGTAATACTGGCTGGGTCACTGTAGATTGGGAAGGTCACTGTAGTTCTGGCTGGGTCACTGTAGTACTGGCTGGGTCACTGTAGTACTGGTTGGGTCACTGCAGTACTGGCTGGGTCACTGTAGTACTGGCTGGGTCACTGTAGTACTGGTTGGGTCAACTCTAGTTCTGGCTGGGTCACTGTAGTAATGGCTGAGTCACTGTAGGTACTGGCTGGGTCCACTGTAGTACTGGCTGGGCCTCTGTAGTACTGGCTGGTTACTGTAGTATTAGCTGGGTCACTGTAGTACTAACTGGGGTCACAGTAGTACCGGCTGGGTCAGTGTAGTATTGGATGGGTCATTGTAGTGCTTGCTGGTCACAGTATTACTGGCTGGGTCACAGTAGTACTGGCTGGGTCCCTGTAGTAGTGGCTGGGTCACTGTAGTGCTGGCCTGGGTCACTGTAGTACTGGCTGGGTCACTGTAGTACTGGCTGGGTAACTGTAAGTACTAGCTGGGTCACTGTAGTAGTGGCATGGTTACTGTAGTACTGGATGGGTCACTGTAGTACTGACTGGGTTCACTGTAGTACTGGTTGGGTCACTGTAGTACTTGGCTGGGTCACTGTAGTACAGGCTGGGCCACTGCGGTACTGGCTGGGTCACTGTAGTATTGGCTTGGTCACTGTAGTACTGGCTTGGGGTCAAAGTAGTACTGGCTGGTCACTGTAGTATTGGCTAGGTCTCTGTAGTGCTGGCTGGGTCACAGTAGTACTGGCTGGGTCACTGTACTATTGGCTGGGTCACTGTAGTGCTGGCTGGGTCACTGTAGTCCTGGTTGGGTCACAGTAGTACTGGCTGGGTCACTGTAGTAGTGGCTGGGTCACTGTAGTACTGGCTGGGTCACTGTAGTACAGGCTGGGTCACTGTAGTAATGGCTGAGTCACTGTAGTTCTGGGTCACTGTAGGACTGGCTGTCTCACTGTAATGGTGACAGTTTCACTGTAGTGCTGGATGGGTCACTGTAGTACTGGCTGGGCCACAGTAGTACTGACTGGGTCACTGTAGTATTGGCTGGGTCACTGTAGTAATAGCATGGTCACTGTAGTATTGACTGGGTCACTCTAGTACTGGCTGAGTCACTGTAGTAATGGCTGGGTCACTGTAGTACTGGCTGGGTCACTGTAGTACTGGCTGGGTCACTGTAGTGCTGGCTGGGTCACTGTAGTACTGGCTGCGTCACTGTAGTACTGGCTGGGTCACTGTAGTACAGGCTTGGTCACTGTAGTACTGGCTGGGTCACTGTAGTACAGGCTGGGGCACTAGTACTGGCTGTACGAGTACTGTAGTACTGTTGTACTGTAGTTCACTGTAGTACTGTGTAGCCAAGTGACTAGAGCACAAGTTGGGTCACTGTAGTACTAGCTTGGTCACTGTAGTTCTGGCTGGGGTCACAGTAGTACTGGCTGGGTCACCTGTAGTACTGGATCGGGCACTGTAGTACTGGCTGGGTCACTGTAATACTGGCTGGGTCACTGTAGTATTGGGAAGGTCACTGTAGTATTGGCTGGGTCACTGTAGTATTAGCTTGGTCACTGTAGTACTAAACTGGGGTCACAGTAGTACTGGATGGGTCACTGTAGTGCTATCTGGGTCACAGTAGTACTGGCTGGGTCACTGTACTATTGGCTGGGGTCACTGTAGTGTTAGCTTGGGTCACTGTAGTCCTGGCAGGGTCACAGTAGTACTGGCTGGGTCACTGTAGTAGTGGCTGGGTCACTGTAGTACTGGCTGGGTCACTGTAGTACTGGCTGGGTCACTGTAGTACTGGCTTGGTCACTGTAGTAGTGTCATGGTTGCTGTAGTACTGGTTGGGTCACTGTAGTACTGGCTGGGTCACTGTAGTACTGGTTGGGTCACTGTAGTACTGGCTGGGTCACTGTAGTACTGGCTGGGCCACTGAAGTACTGGCTGGGTCACTGTAGTATTGGCTGGGTCACTGTAGTACTGGCTGGGGTCACAGTAGTACTGGCTGGGGTCACAGTAGTACTGGCTGGGTCATTGTAGTATTGGGTAGGTCTCTGTAGTGCTGGCTGGGTCACAGTAGTACTGGTTGTGTCACTGTAGTATTGGCTGGGTCACTGTAGTGCTGGCTGGGTCACTGTAGTAATCGAGGAGTCACTGGAGCACAAGTTGGGTCACTGTAGTACTAGCTGGGTCACTGGAGCACAAGTTGGGTCACTGTAGTACTAGCTGGGTCACTGTAGTACTGGCTGGGTCACTGTAGTAACTCGCCAAGTCACTAGAGCACAAGTTGGGTCACTGTAGTACTAGCTTGGGTCACTGTAGTTCTGGCTGGGGTCACAGTAGTACTGGCTGGGTCACTGTAGTACTGGCTCGGGCACTGTAGTAACTGGCTGGGTCACTGTAATACTGGCTGGGTCACTGTAGTATTGGGAAGGTCACTGTAGTTCTGGCTGGGTCACTGTAGTACTGGCTGGGTCACTGTAGTACTGGTTGGGTCACTGCAGTACTGGCTGGGTCACTGTAGTAGTGGCATGGTTACTGTAGTAATGGCTGGGTCACTGTAGTGCTTTCTGGGTCAATGTAGTGCTGGTTCGGTCACTGTTGTACTGGCTGGGTCACTGTAGTACTGGCTGGGTCACTGTAGTACTGGCTGGGTCACTGTAGTATTGGGAAGGTCACTGTAGTTCTGGCTGGGTCACTGTAGTACTGAATGGTGTCACTGTAGTACTGGCGGGGACACTGTAGTACTGGCTGGGTCACTGTAGTACTGGCTGGGTCACTGTAGTACTGGGAAGGTCACTGTAGTACTGGCTGAATCACTGTAGTACTGGCTTGGTCATTGTAGCACTAAATGGGTCACTGTAGCCTTTGCTGAGTCACTGTAGTATTTGTCACTGTAGTACTGGGGCACTGTAGTACTGGGTCACTGTAGTACTAGCTAGGTCACTGTAGTACTGGCTGGGCCACAGTAGTACTGGCTGGGTCACTGTAGTACTGGCTGGGTAATTGAAGTACTAGTTCACTGTATGTACTAGGTCACTGTAGTACTGGCTAGGACACTGTAGTACTGGCTGGGTCACTGTAGTACTGGCTGGGTCACTGTAGTACTAGCTGGGTCACTGTTGTACTGGCTAGGGCACAGTAGTACTGGGTCACTGTAATACTGCCTGGGTCACTGTTGTTCTGGCTGTGTCACAGTAGTACTGGGTCAATGTAGTACTAGCTGGGACACTGTAGTAATGACTGGGTCACAGTAGTACTGAGTCACTGTAGTATTGGCTGGGTCACTGTAGTACTGGGCTGGGTCACTGTAGTAACAGCTGTGTTACAGTAGTACTGTCTGGGTCACTGTAGTACTTGCTGGGACACTGTAGTACTGGCTGCGTCACTGTAGTACTGGCTGGGTCACTGTAGTACTGGCTGGGTCACTGTTGTACTGGCGGGGACTCTGTAGTACTGGCTTGGTCCACTGTAGCACTAAATGGGTCTTTGTAGTACTGGCTGGGTCACTGTAGCACTAAATAGGTCTTTGTAGTACTGGCTGGGACACTGCAGTACTACGTCACTGTAGTTCTGGCTGGGTCACTGTAGTATTGGGTCACTGTAGTACTGGCTAGGTCACTGTAGTACTGGCTGAGTCACTGTAGTACTGGCTGGGTCACTGTAGTGCTGGCTGGGTCACAGTAGTACTGGCTGGGTCACTGTACTATTGGGCTGGGTCACTGTAGTGTTGGCTGGGGTCACTGTAGTCCTGGCTGGGGTCACAGTAGTACTGGCTGGGTCGCTGTAGTAGTGGCTGGGTCACTGTAGTACTGGCTGGGTCACTGTAGTACTGGCTGGGTCACTGTAGTACTGGCTTGGTCTCTGTAGTAGTGTCATGGTTACTGTAGTACTGGTTGGGTCACTGTAGTACTGGCTGGGTCACTGTAGTACTGGTTGGGTCACTGTAGTACTGGCTGGGTCACTGTAGTACTGGCTGGGCCACTGAAGTACTGGCTGGGCCACTGAAGTACTGGCTGGGTCACTGTAGTATTGGCTGGGTCACTGTAGTACTGGCTGGGGTCACAGTAGTTCTGGCTGGGGTCACAGTAGTACTGGCTGGGTCATTGTAGTATTGGGTAGGTCTCTGTAGTGCTGGCTGGGTCACAGTAGTACTGGTTGTGTCACTGTAGTATTGGCTGGGTCACTGTAGTGCTGGCTGGGTCACTGTAGTAATCGAGGAGTCACTGGAGCACAAGTTGGGTCACTGTAGTACTAGCTGGGTCACTGGAGCACAAGTTGGGTCACTGTAGTACTAGCTGGGTCACTGTAGTACTGGCTGGGTCACTGTAGTACTCGCCAAGTCACTAGAGCACAAGTTGGGTCACTGTAGTACTAGCTGGGTCACTGTAGTACTCGCCAAGTCACTAGAGCACAAGTTGGGTCACTGTAGTACTAGCTTGGTCACTGTAGTTCTGGCTGGGGTCACAGTAGTACTGGCTGGGTCACTGTAGTACTGGCTTGGGCACTGTAGTACTGGCTGGGTCACTGTAATACTGGCTGGGTCACTGTAGTATTGGGAAGGTCACTGTAGTTCTGGCTGGGTCACTGTAGTACTGGCTGGGTCACTGTAGTACTGGTTGGGTCACCTGCAGTACTGGCTGGGTCACTGTAGTAGTGGCATGGTTACTGTAGTAATGGCTGGGTCACTGTAGTGCTTTCTGGGTCAATGTAGTGCTGGTTCGGTCACTGTTGTACTGGCTGGGTCACTGTAGTACTGGCTGGGTCACTGTAGTACTGGCTGGGTCACTGTAGTATTGGGAAGGTCACTGTAGTTCTGGCTGGGTCACTGTAGTACTGAATGGGTCACTGTAGTACTGGCGGGGACACTGTAGTATTGGCTGGGTCACTGTAGTACTGGCTGGGTCCACTGTAGTACTGGGAAGGTCACTGTAGTACTGGCTGAATCACTGTAGTACTGGCTTGGTCATTGTAGCACTAAATGGGTCACTGTAGCCTTTGCTGAAGTCACTGTAGTATTTGTCACTGTAGTACTGGGTCACTGTAGTACTGGGTCACTGTAGTACTAGCTAGGTCACTGTAGTACTGGCTGGGCCACAGTAGTACTGGCTGGGTCACTGTAGTACTGGCTGGGTAATTGAAGTACTAGTTCACTGTAGTACTAGGTCACTGTAGTACTGGCTAGGACACTGTAGTACTGGTTGGGTCACTGTAGTACTGGCTGGGTCACTGTAGTACTAGCTGGGTCACTGTTGTACTGGCTAGGGCACAGTAGTACTGGGTCACTGTAATACTGCCTGGGTCACTGTTGTTCTGGCTGTGTCACAGTAGTACTGGGTCAATGTAGTACTAGCTGGGACACTGTAGTAATGACTGGGTCACAGTAGTACTAAGTCACTGTAGTATTGGCTGGGTTACAGTAGTACTGTCTGGGTCACTGTAGTACTTGCTGGGACACTGTAGTACTGGCTGCGTCACTGTAGTACTAGCTGGGTCACTGTTGTACTGGCTAGGGCACAGTAGTACTGGGTCACTGTAATACTGCCTGGGTCACTGTTGTTCTGGCTGTGTCACAGTAGTACTGGGTCAATGTAGTACTAGCTGGGACACTGTAGTAATGACTGGGTCACAGTAGTACTAAGTCACTGTAGTATTGGCTGGGTTACAGTAGTACTGTCTGGGTCACTGTAGTACTTGCTGGGACACTGTAGTACTGGCTGCGTCACTGTAGTACTAGCTGGGTCACTGTTGTACTGGCTAGGGCACAGTAGTACTGGGTCACTGTAATACTGCCTGGGTCACTGTTGTTCTGGCTGTGTCACAGTAGTACTGGGTCAATGTAGTACTAGCTGGGGACACTGTAGTAATGACTGGGTCACAGTAGTACTAAGTCACTGTAGTATTGGCTGGGTTACAGTAGTACTGTCTGGGTCACTGTAGTACTTGCTGGGACACTGTAGTACTGGCTGCGTCACTGTAGTACTAGCTGGGTCACTGTTGTACTGGCTAGGGCACAGTAGTACTGGGTCACTGTAATACTGCCTGGGTCACTGTTGTTCTGGCTGTGTCACAGTAGTACTGGGGTCAATGTAGTAGTAGCTGGGACACTGTAGTAATGACTGGGTCACAGTAGTACTAAGTCACTGTAGTATTGGCTGGGTTACAGTAGTACTGTCTGGGTCACTGTAGTACTTGCTGGGACACTGTAGTACTGGCTGCGTCACTGTAGTACTGGCTGGGTCACTGTAGTACTGGCTGGGTCACTGTAGTACTGGCGGGGACTCTGTAGTACTGGCTTGGTCACTGTAGCACTAAATGGGTCTTTGTAGTACTGGCTGGGTCACTGTAGCACTAAATAGGTCTTTGTAGTACTGGCTGGGTCACTGCAGTACAACGTCACTGTAGTTCTGGCTGGGTCACTGTAGTATTGGGTCACTGTAGTACTGGCTAGGTCACTGTAGTACTGGCTGAGTCACTGTAGTACTGGCTGGGTCACTGTAGTACTGGCTGAGTCACTGTAGTACTCGTTGAGTCCCTGTAGTAGTAGTTGGGTCAATGTAGTACTGGCTGGGTCACTGTAGTTCTGGCTGGATCACTGTAGTACTGGGAAGGTCACTGTAGCACTGGCTGGGTCAATGTAGTATTGGGAAGGTCACTGTAGTACTGGCTGGGTCACTCTAGTACTGGCTGGGTCACTGTAGTACTGGATCATTGTAGTACTGGCTTGGTCACTGTAGTACTGGCTGGGTCACTGTAGTACTGACTGGGTCACTGTAGTACTGGCTGGGTCACTGTAGTACTGGCTGGGTCACTGTAGTACTGGCTGGGTCACTGTAGTACTGGCTGGGTCACTGTAGTACTGGCTGGGTCACTGTAGTATTGGCTGGGTCAATGTAGTACTGGCTAGGTCACTGTAGTTCTGGCTGGGTCACTGTAGTCTTTGCTGGGTCACTGTCGTATTTGTCACTGTATTATTGGGTCACTGTAGTACTGGGTCACTGTAGTACTGGGTCACTAGTACTGTCAGGGTCACTGTTGTAATGATCACTATAATACTGCCTGGGTCACTGTAGTACTGGCTGGGTCACATTAGTACTGACTGGGTCTCTGTAGTACATGCTCCGTCACTGTAGTACTGTCTGGGTCACTGTAGTACTGGCTGGGTCACTGTAGTACTGGCTTGGTCACTGTAGTTCTGGCTGGGTCACTGTAGTCTTTGCTGGGTCACTGTCGTATTTGTCACTGTATTATTGGGTCACTGTAGTACTGGGTCACTGTAGTAATGGCTGGGTCACTGTAGTACTGGTTGGGTCACTGTAGTACTGGATGGGTCACTGTAGTACTGGTTAGGTCACAGTAGTACTGGGTCACTGTAGTACTGCCTGTGCCACTGTTGTACTGGCTGAGACACAGTAGTACTGAGTCACTGTGGTACTGGCTGGGTCACTGTAGTACTTGCTGGGTCACTGTAGTACTGGCTGGGTGACTGTAGTACTGGGTCACTGTAGTACTGGTTGGGTCACTGTAGTACTGGGTCACTGTAGTACTGGCTGGGTCACTGTAGTACTGTCTGGGTCACTGTAGTACTGGCTGGGTCACTGTAGTACTGACTGGGTCAGTGTAGTGCTGGCTGGGTCACTGTAGTACTGGCTGGGTCACTGTAGTATTGGCTAGGTCACTGTAGTACTGGCTGGGTCACTGTACTGGCTGGGTCACTGTAGTACTGGCTGGGTCACTGTAGTACTGGCTGGGTCACTGAAGTACTGGCTGGGTCACTGTAGTACTGACTGGGTCACTGTAGTACTGGCTGGGTCACTGTAGTACTGGCTGGGTCACTGTAGTACTGGCTGGGTCACTGTAGTACTGGCTGGGTCTCTGTAGTACTGGCTGGGTCACTGTAGTACTGGCTGGGTCTCTGTAGTATTTGCTGGGTCCCTGTAGTACTGGCTGGGTAAGTACTACAATGGAAGCTTAGTATTGAAATGTGGCAGGAGCGCCCCTGAGACTTGTGTACTGAGGCCCAAAAGTGAAGCGGCACGATCTCCCGCACTACATCACTGAATGCCCAGTTATTAGACCTTTCAGACCAGTTGGCATGAGATACCTGGAGCTTTGCAATTACTTTATTCACTCTCGTATTCTTGAAGATATCCTCACAATATACCCAAAATTTGCCAGTCAGGCTACTAAACATATGGCCCTGTATGACTAACCATCCTGCGAGATGGGGACTTGTATTACCACTGCTACCTTATTCAATCTTGTGTTGATGATATCCTCAAAATGCATCCGGAGTCTGCCAGTGCAGACTGCCTATCACATGTCTCTGTATGACTAACCATCCTGTGTGATGGGGATTTTTTAGCATCACCTAGTTAGCTTTTTTGAAACACTGTACTCCACTTCATATAGTCTAGGGTAGCTGCACTAATCCAGATGTACCTCATATCTTAATAAAAAAAAATGTGAAACACAGAGAACGGGAAGGTGGGAGTGAGACACAGAGAACGGGAAGGTGGAGTGAGACACAGAGAACGGGAAGGTGGAGACACAGAGAACGGGAAGGTGGAGACACAGAGAACGGGAAGGTGGAGTGAGACACAGAGAACGGGAAGGTGGAGTGAGACACAGAGAACGGGAAGGTGGAGTGAGACACAGAGAACGGGAAGGTGGAGTGAGACACAGAGAACGGGAAGGAGACAGAGAGGCACAGAGAACGGGAAGTATTCTTAAATCATTTAGTTATTTGATGATTGGGTTATAATTGTTTTTATGTATAACTAATATATTGTCTTATATAACACTATTTGTGCCCTTATATATTAAAACAATTTTGCCATGTTTTTTATTAAATTTATGTCATTTTGTAATGCATAATAATTATAATAATTGAAAGGTTGTGTCTTAGTTGTATAAATGGGTTTGCATAACATTTACTTGTATTGATTTTTTTTAATATGATTTTGCTAACAAAAATAATTTATAACACTATTTTCTAAATGATATAATAAATAATACTCTTTTCATGTTTAAAATTTAATTGATGTATTTTATGTAAAATACATTAACAAAAATAGAAAATGTTGTTTTATAGGTGTATGAAGGACTCACGCAAAATTTAATCTACCATTTTTATTGGAAAGAATAAAAGATGGGTGAGTACAACATGGTAAGTACAACTATATGAGTGCAACTAGGAGAGTACATGTAGGTAAGTACAACTTAGTGACCTGGAGATAATATGGTCCCCGCTAGCATGGTGTACAATACCAGTACAACTGGCATTACCACCACTACCACACCACCACACCACCACTACCACACCACCACTACCACACCACCACTACCACACCACAACTACCACACCACCACTACCACACCACCACTACCACACCACCACTACCACACCACCACTACCTCACCACCACTACCACACCACCACTACCACACCACCACTACCACACCACCACTACCACACCACCACTACCACACCACCACTACCACACCACCACTACCACACCACCACTACCACACCACCACTACCACACCACCACTACCACACCACCACTACCACACCACCACTACCTCACCACCACTACCACACCACCACTACCACACCACCACTACCTCACCACCACTACCACACCACCACTACCACACCACCACTATCACACCACCACTACCACACCACCACTACCACACCACCACTACCACACCACCACTACCACACCACCACTACCACACCACCACTACCACACCACCACTATCACACCACCACTATCACACCACCACTATCACACCACCACTACCACACCACCACTACCACACCACCACTACCACACCACCACTACCTCACCACCACTACCACACCACCACTACCACACCACCACATACTATCACCACCACTACCACACCACCACTACCTCACCACCACTACCACACCACCACTACCACACCACCACTACCACACCACCACTATCACACCACCACTACCACACCACCACTATCACACCACCACTACCACACCACCACTACCACACCACCACTACCACACCACCACATACTATCACCACCACTACCACACCACCACTACCTCACCACCACTACCACACCACCACTACCACACCACCACTACCACACCACCACATACTATCACCACCACTACCACACCACCACTACCTCACCACCACTACCACACCACCACTACCTCACCACCACTACCACACCACCACTACCACACCACGACTACCTCACCACCACTACCACACCACCACTACCACACCACCACTACCACACCACCACATACTATCACCACCACTACCACACCACCACTACCACACAACCACTACCACACCACCACTACCACACCACCACTACCACACCACCACTATCACACCACCACTATCACACCACCACTACCACACCACCACTATCACACCACCACTACCACACCACCACTACCACACCACCACTACCACACCACCACATACTATCACCACCACTACCACACCACCACTACCTCACCACCACTACCACACCACCACTACCACACCACCACTACCACACCACCACATACTATCACCACCACTACCACACCACCACTACCTCACCACCACTACCACACCACCACTACCTCACCACCACTACCACACCACCACTACCACACCACGACTACCTCACCACCACTACCACACCACCACTACCACACCACCACTACCACACCACCACATACTATCACCACCACTACCACACCACCACTACCACACAACCACTACCACACCACCACTACCACACCACCACTACCACACCACCACTATCACACCACCACTATCACACCACCACTATCACAACACCACTACCACACCACCACTACCACACCACCACTACCACACCACCACAACCACACCACCACTACCACACCACCACTACCTCACCACCACTACCACACCACCACTACCACACCACCACTATCACACCACCACTACCACACCACCACTACCACACCACCACTTACTATCACCACCACTACCACACCACAACTACCTCACCACCACTACCACACCACCACTACCTCACCACCACTACCACACCACCACTACCACACCACCACTACCACACCACCACTACCACACCACCACTATCACACCACCACTATCACACCACCACTATCACACCACCACTACCACACCACCACTACCACACCACCACTACCACACCACCACTACCACACCACCACTACCACACCACCACTACCACACCACCACTACCACACCACCACTACCTCACCACCACTACCACACCACCACTACCACACCACCACTACCACACCACCACTATCACACCACCACTACCACACCACCACTACCACACCACTACTACCACACCACCACTACCACACCACCACTACCTCACCACCACTATCTCACCACCACTACCACACCACCACTACCACACCACCACTACCTCACCACCACTACCACACCACCACTACCACACCACCACATACTATCACCACCACTACCACACCACCACTACCACACCACCACTACCACACCACCACTACCACACCACCACTATCACACCACCACTATCACACCACCACTACCACACCACCACTACCACACCACCACTACCACACCACCACATACTATCACCACCACTACCACACCACCACTACCTCACCACCACTACCACACCACCACTACCACACCACCACTACCACACCACCACATACTATCACCACCACTACCACACCACCACTACCTCACCACCACTACCACACCACCACTACCTCACCACCACTACCACACCACCACTACCACACCACGACTACCTCACCACCACTATCACACCACCACGACCACACCACCACTACCACACCACCACATACTATCACCACCACTACCACACCACCACTACCACACCACCACTACCACACCACCACTACCACACCACCACTATCACACCACCACTATCACACCACCACTACCACACCACCACTACCACACCACCACTACCACACCACCACAACCATACCACCACATACTATCACCACCACTACCACACCACCACTACCTCACCACCACTACCACACCACCACTACCACACCACCACTATCACACCACCACTACCACACCACCACTACCACACCACCACTTACTATCACCACTACTACCACACCACAACTACCTCACCACCACTACCACACCACCACTACCACACCACCACTACCACACCACCACTACCACACCACCACTACCACACCACCACTATCACACCACCACTATCACACCACCACTATCACACCACCACTACCACACCACCACTACCACACCACCACTACCTCACCACCACTACCACACCACCACTACCACACCACCACTACCACACCACCACTACCTCACCACCACTACCACACCACCACTACCACACCACCACTACCACACCACCACTATCACACCACCACTACCACACCACCACTACCACACCACTACTACCACACCACCACTACCACACCACCACTACCTCACCACCACTATCTCACCACCACTACCACACCACCACTACCACACCACCACTACCTCACCACCACTACCACACCACCACTACCACACCACCACATACTATCACCACCACTACCACACCACCACTACCACACCACCACTACCACACCACCACTACCACACCACCACTACCACACCACCACTACCACACCACCACTACCACACCACCACATACTATCACCACCACTACCACACCACCACTACCACACCACCACTACCACACCACCACTACCACACCACCACATACTATCACCATCACTACCACACCACCACTACCACACCACCACTACCACACCACCACATACTATCACCACCACTATCACACCACCACTACCACACCACCACTACCACACCAGCACTACCACACCACCACTACCACACCACCACTACCTCACCACCACTACCTCACCACCACTACGACACCACCACTACCTCACCACCACTACCTCACCACCACTACCACACCACCACTACCTCACCACCACTACCACACCACCACTACCACACCACCACTACCTCACCACCACTACCACACCACCACTACGACACCACCACATACTATCACCACCACTACCACACCACCACTACCACACCACCACTATCACACCACCACTACCACACCACCACTACCACACCACCACTACCACACCACCACTACCACACCACCACTACCACACCACCACTACCACACCACCACTACCACACCACCACTACCACACCACCACTACCACACCACCACTATCACACGACCACTACCACACCACCACTACCACACCACCACTACCACACCACCACTACCACACCACCACCACCACACCACCACTACCACACCACCACTACCACACCACCACTACCACACCACCACTATCACACCACCACTACCACACCACCACTACCACACCACCACTACCACACCACCACTACCTCACCACCACTACCACACCACCACTACCACACCACCACTACCACACCACCACTACCTCACCACCACTACCACACCACCACTACCACACCACCACATACTATCACCACCACTATCACACCACCACTACCACACCACCACTACCACACCACCACTACCACACCACCACTACCACACCACCACTACCTCACCACCACTACCTCACCACCACTACAACACCACCACTACCTCACCACCACTACCACACCACCACTACCACACCACCACTACCTCACCACCACTACCACACCACCACTACCTCACCACCACTACCACACCACCACTACGACACCACCACTACCTCACCACCACTACCTCACAACCACTACCACACCACCACTACCTCACCACCACTACCACACCACCACTACCACACCACCACTACCACACCACCACTACCTCACCACCACTACCACACCACCACTACGACACCACCACATACTATCACCATCACTACCACACCACCACTACCACACCACCACTACCACACCACCACTACCACACCACCACTATCACACCACCACTACCACACCACCACTACCACACCACCACTACCACACCACCACTATCACACCACCAATACCACACCACCACTATCACACCACCACTACCACACCACCACTACCACACCACCACTACCACACCACCACTACCACACCACCACTACCACACCACCACTACCACACCACCACTATCACACCACCACTACCACACCACCACTACCACACCACCACTACCACACCACCACTACCACACCACCACTACCACACCACCACTACCACACCACTACTATCACACCACCACTACCACACCACCACTACCACACCACCACTACCACACCACCACTACCACACCACCACTACCACACCACCACTACCACACCACCACTACCACACCACCACTACCACACCACCACTACCACACCACCACTATCACACCACCACTACCACACCACCACTACCACACCACCACTACCACACCACCACTACCACACCACCACTACCACACCACCACTACCACACCACCACTACCACACCACCACTACCACACCACCACTACCACACCACCACTACCACACCACCACTACCACACCACCACTACCACACCACCACTACCACACCACCACTACCACACCACCACTATCACACCACCACTACCACACCACCACTACCACACCACCACTACCACACCACCACTACCACACCACCACTACCACACCACCACTACCACACCACCACTGGGTAGCTGAACTGACTGAAATTATACAGGCGCTACGTCAGGCTCCTTCACAAGAGATACAGCAGCCTCTATGCAGCTGTGTCACAGCCGTGGCCCGCGCTGGTAAAGGTTCCTGTGGTGGTGGTGGCGGCGGCGGCAGCAGCAGCGGCGGCGGCGGCGGCGGCGGCGGCGGCGGCGGCGGCGGCGGCAGCAGCAGCAGCAGCAGCAGCAGCAGCAGCAGCAGCGCCGGCGGCGGCGGCGGCGGCAGCAGCAGCGGCAGCGGCGACAGCAGCGGCGACAACGGAGGCGGTGGCAGCGACGTCGTCAGTCAACTCAGGGATGACAACAGTGATAGTGACACAGAAACATTAACTGAAAAAGGAATTCGACCTGCATCAGAATATTTTAAAATGATTCATGACCTTAATGAACGCGCTCAAGCCAAGTACGAGAATGAAAAGGATAATATTCTGCGTGACAGTAATTATGCCATACGACTTACAGAGAGCATTCACTCGCGGACCATCCCGAGTTCCTCAGTGATCAAGAATCTAATGATGTCACCAGATGTTCCTGACGACACCAAACGCCAGGTTGGTGTGGCTCTTTACGTAGTACAGTCACTTATTGACGCATTGTGTAAGTGGGACGAGGACAACAATGGGACCACCAGTCCCAGGGAGGAACAACACCAAGACGATGGCTGCTGTTGACACGAGGACCATTAGGTTTCTCAGTTGGAACATTCGTAGCATCAACAAAAGACTGAATGACCTAATTGCATATGTTACCTGTAACAACATAGATATAATTGCTTTACAGGAGCCCTACACGTCCAATATGATAAACAAAACCCCACCAAAGATCAGAGGGTATGCATCCTATAATAACAGTAACGCCACAGGCCTATTAACTTACGTCAGAAGTGATTTACCGCACATTCTTGTGAGCACGTCACACAATGTACACACACAGTACCATCACTATCATGTACAAACTACAGCAGGCCACTTTTCATTCCTCAACGTATATGCCAGAAGCCAGAAACTCAATGTAACATTGTTCCCAGATCTAGACAATCATGGGACAATATACATGGGAGATTTTAATGCTAGACATATTACGCTGGGAGACAGTACTAACAACGATAATGGATGCAAATTAATCAAATATGTTTATGACAACAGATTAACCGTGTATACTACGGATACCCAAACTCATTTATTGGGAGGCAGACTTGATTATGTAATGGGTAGAAACCTTGTGCAAGATAGGATGGAATGTTCGTTGGTAAATCACTTAGTTAGTGATCACTATGCAGTTTCTGCTTCCTATGAGGTACAGTGTGATGTACCTAATAGGCATCAGAGACGGAAAATGAATATTCCATATGGCTTGCATGACCACTTTATTAATTGTATATCAAAATGGTATCAAGATTACACAATAACGAATGTACAAGCCTTCTCCAGAGATCTCGTTGATACGATTACTACCTACTACGACACATGGGTGTGTTGGGGAACAGGTCGTAAGCCTAGCAGAAGTGGGCAACACCTGCCACCACCCAAGTGGGTCCTTGACCCCGTATTTGTTAAAGAACATGAACGAGTAAAGCAACTTGGAGATACGTACAAACGAACCAAAGCACAAGGTGACCTGCATGCATTTCTAGTTGCAAATAGAGAGGTGAGAGACATGAGCAACGTCATACGTAATAAACATTGGGAAGAGTTCCTACAAAGTATAAATGAGCAAACAACACTTGTTGAAGTTTGGGAAAAGATACGGAAAATCTCTAGAAGCAGCCCAACCAAACCGCTGCACCACAGCCCACTAGAACAAGCAAACATCCTCCTTGATCAATGGGCAATAACATCAAGCTACACCTCACTCCCAATTAACATACAGCACAAACTTGATGACACACGCCCCAACAGACAACGAACCATCAATCTTGCCTGTACAGCTATCGACGTGTCGGACCTTAATGATGTAACTGAATGGGAATTAAATCATGCACTAAAGATGGGAAAATCAACTGCTCCTGGAGAGGATGGTATTACTTACAGTCTACTATGATTAGTCTCACACGTACCAGGTAATCCACTATTAGTGTTGTACAGAATGAGTTTACGTGAAGGAGTATTACCTGATGCTTGGACAAAGAGTGTCATTGTTCCTATCCCCAAACCACACTCAGATAATTATAGACCCATATCTTTAACATCGTGTGTTTGTAAAGTGCTTGAACGTATTGTTCTTAACCGACTCATGTATCGTATACAGGGGCACCTGTCACCCCAACTGTTTGGATTTATGCCTGGGCTCAGTACACAACACTGTTTTGCTGAGTACTTCGCACATATTGAAGCTTCCCCCCAAACAGTCTTCATCGACCTAGCAGCAGCTTTTGATACAGCAAACAGAGGAATCATACTGGAACAGCTTGCCGAGCTGGGAATACAAGGAAAATTACTGAAATGGATAAAGGGCTATTTGTCTAATCGAACAGCATATGTTTTGTTTAATGGTGTTAAAAGCACAGAGAGCAAACACTTTGAACTGGGAACTCCACAAGGAGGGGTCCTCAGTCCCTTATTGTTCAACGTTCTGATGCATAAACTTATTAAAGATCTTCCAACTAATAATGAAGACACTGTCATTTGTTATGCTGATGATATATGTTTACAGGCTGCCACCGAGCCTAGAATGCAAGTTCTGCTCGACGCTTTTGCTACTAGAGCTGAGGAATGTGGCCTCCTTATCTCTGTACAGAAAACTCGTGCCCTCATTCCATGTGGTATTCCACCACCCAATTATCATATAGATGGGCGAGCACTTGAGAACTGCGAGTCTTACAGATACCTTGGTGTCCCCATTAACGACCCTGGGTACCTTTCTTCTCTCAAGAGGAGACTTTGGGAGAGATTAAAGCCCTTGCGGGTCCTTGTTGGTGTCAATCATGGGCTTAACGTGAGACTTGCTAGAATGTTTTATGTATCATTTATACGCTCTGTGATTGACTACAATGCTCTACATCTCACACTGTATACTGACAAAGAGCTGAAATCTCTTGAAACCTTGCAAAATGAAGCTATGCGTCTCATCCTTGGGGCTCCAAAGTCCACGAGAATAGTTAACATGAGAGCAGAGTTAAAATTACCTACCATAAGTGAGAGAATCTTGTCTATTAGCACAGTTTTCGGCGTGAAGGCATTGAGTAGATCTAGACAACACATGAAGTTTCAAGCTAAACTTTCTAATATGCTACACTCACCTGAGGTCTATAGAAGAAGAACGAAATCTGATTATGTATATTGGTTCTACAAGGTAGCCAACTCCATCAAAATATTAAATATGTACCCAACTCGACTAATGATTAATCAGCCAATTACTCCATGGGATAACTGGGATCTATCAGTTGATTTTGTAAATGCGCCCAAGAAAGATAGTGTGCACACTACATTATTAAAACAGTTAACACTGAAAAGCATCACTGAAAGTACTCAGAGTATGGGTAACGATGTTTATCAGTGCTATACCGACGGCTCTGTAGAAGAAGGTGGACGATGTACCGGATGTGCATGTAACATATTTGGACAATCTTCTCTCGTACATACAGCAATGAAGCGCGTCAATGACTGGGCAAGTACAACTCAAACCGAACTTGCAGGCATATACCTTGCCACTGAATTTTTAAAAGACAAAGGCAGTGGACTTATATACTGTGACTCGCAGAGTGCACTCCTGGCATTGAACGCACATAGTAGTGACACCCAGAAAATAGTCAGTGATATTCGAATGAATGTTTTAGCTGCCAAAGAAAACAGATTTGAGATTAAATTCCTATGGATACCATCACATGTTGGCATCTCAAGGCATGACACTGTTGATATGCTTGCTAAGTCAGCTTGCAGAAAACCAGTGGTAGAAATTGATATGGGTGTTTCATTAGCAGTGACAAAGAGAATACTTAAACAAATATCTAATGAAAATCTCACCGACCTAACAAATTCTCAAAGACCTGAAAGTTGTAGCATTAAATATTATGATAGATATCGTGAGGAGACATTCACATATGGGACTAATAGAACAAGAACCCGGCAATGTGATGTTATAGTGGCCAGAATACGCCTGGGATATAGACGTATCTGGCAGCTTTCTCAAAACCCAAATGTCGAGTACACAATGTGTCAACTTTGTGAAAGAGAAAACATGCACTCTCTTGAACATTATATTGTAGAATGTCCCATACTGACTGACTTTCGCCCTCCTGGGCTAAGGTATGCTGAACTCTGTAGTTACTATATGAGTACTGGAACACTTGATGATATATTGGACTTGTATCCAAAATTGACCATGTAATGTATCAATCATACAATGTATGTATGTGATGTAACTATATAACCTGAGCTTGTAAAAGCACCTTCATCACCTTCAGTGATTAAGTGCTTAATTGCACACTAGTTTCTTTATCAGCTACCTCACCCTGTCAGGGTAAATGAGACAAATGTATGTGAATGCATGTATGTGTGTATATATGTATGTGTATGTGTGTGTGTGTGTATGTATATGTATGGTTATAAAGCAAATATGGAAGCTGATCAGAATTACATTTCACCTTTGTGAATGTACATTAATGACACTATGTAAAAGACACATCTAATACTTTATGTAGGGCGTACGTAAATCTGTGTATCTTTGTATTTACGTATGTAGGTTAGCTTAGCATTTTAAAAGCACCGAATCACCTTCTGTGGTTGAGTGTTCAATAAACCCTTGAACTGTATGTTTAACACTTCTCTAACCCTGTCCATGGTGGACAGAAGAAAATGTATATATGCTGGTTAGCATTGTAAATGTGTGGCCACGTCTGTGGTAGAAAAAAAAAAAAAAAAAAAAAAAAAAAAAAAAAAAAAAAAAAAAAAAAAAAAAAAAAACTACCACACCACCACTACCACACAACCACTATCACACCACCACTACCACACCACCACTACCACACCACCACTACCTCACCACCACTACCACACCACCACTACCACACCACCACTACCACACCACCACTACCACACCACCACTACCACACCACCACTACCACACCACCACTACCACACCACCACTACCACACCACCACATACTATCACCACCACTACCACACCACCACTACCACACCACCACTACCACACCACCACTACCACACCACAACTACCACACCACCACTACCACACCACCACTACCACACCACCACTACCACACCACCACTACCACACCACCACTATCACACCACCACTACCACACCACCACTACCACACCACCACTACCACACCACCACTACCACACCACCACTACCACACCACCACTACCACACCACCACTACCACACCACCACTACCACACCACCACTACCACACCACCACTACCACACCACCACTACCACACCACCACTACCTCACCACCACTACCACACCACCACTACCACACCACCACTACCACACCACCACATACTATCACCACCACTACCACACCACCACTACCACACCACCACTACCACACCACCACTACCACACCACCACTACCACACCACCACTACCACACCACCACTACCACATCACCACTACCACACCACCACTACCACACCACCACTATCACACCACCACTACCCCACCACCACTACCACACCACCACTACCACACCACCACTACCACACCACCACTATCACACCACCACTACCACACCACCACTACCACACCACCACTACCACACCACCACTACCACACCACCACTACCACACCACCACTACCACACCACCACTACCACACCACCACTACCACACCACCACTACCACACCACCACTACCACACCACCACTACCTCACCACCACTACCACACCACCACTACCACACCACCACTACCACACCACCACTACCACACCACTACATACTATCACCACCACTACCACACCACCACTACCACACCACCACTACCACACCACCACTACCACACCACCACTACCACACCACCACTACCACACCAAAACCACACCACCACTACCACACCACCACTACCACACCACCACTATCACACCACCACTACCACACCACCACTACCACACCACCACTACCACACCACCACTACCACACCACTACCACACCACCACTACCACACCACCACTACCACACCACCACTATCACACCACCACTACCACACCACCACTACCACACCACCACTACCACACCACCACTACCACACCACCACTATCACACCACCACTACCACACCACCACTACCACACCACCACTACCAAACCACCACTACCACACCACCACTAACACACCACCACTACCACACCATCACTACCACACCACCACTACCACACCACCACTACCACACCACCACTACCTCACCACCACTACCACACCACCACTACCACACCACCACTACCACACCACCACTACCACACCACCACTACCACACCACCACTACCTCACCACCACTACCACACCACCACTACCACACCACCACTACCACACCACCACTACCACACCACCACATACTATCACCACCACTACCACACCACCACTACCACACCACCACTACCACACCACCACTACCACACCACCACTACCACACCACCACTACCACACCACCACTACCACACCACCACTACCACACCACCACTATCACACCACCACTACCACACCACCACTACCACACCACCACTACCACACCACCACTACCACACCACCACTATCACACCACCACTACCACACCACCACTACCACACCACCACTACCACACCACCACTACCACACCACCACTACCACACCACCACTACCACACCACCACTACCACACCACCACTACCTCACCACCACTACCACACCACCACTACCACACCACCACTACCACACCACCACTACCACACCACCACTACCACACCACCACTACCACACCACCACTACCTCACCACCACTACCACACCACCACTACCACACCACCACTACCACACCACCACTACCACACCACCACTACCACACCACCACTACCACACCACCACTACCACACCACCACTACCACACCACCACTACCACACCACCACTACCACACCACCACTACCACACCACCACTACCACACCACCACTACCACACCACCACTACCACACCACCACTACCTCACCACCACTACCACACCACCACTACCACACCACCACTACCACACCACCACTACCTCACCACCACTACCACACCACCACTACCACACCACCACTACCACACCACCACTACCACACCACCACTACCACACCACCACTACCACACCACCACTACCTCACCACCACTACCACACCACCACTACCACACCACCACTACCACACCACCACTACCACACCACCACTACCACACCACCACTACCACACCACCACTACCACACCACCACTACCTCACCACCACTACCACACCACCACTACCACACCACCACTACCACACCACCACTACCACACCACCACTACCACACCACCACTACCACACCACCACTACCTCACCACCACTACCACACCACCACTACCACACCACCACTACCACACCACCACTACCACACCACCACTACCACACCACCACTTCCACACCACCACTACCACACCACCACTACCACACCACCACTACCACACCACCACTACCACACCACCACTACCACACCACCACTACCACACCACCACTACCACACCACCACTACCTCACCACCACTACCACACCACCACTACCACACCACCACTACCACACCACCACTACCACACCACCACTACCACACCACCACTACCTCACCACCACTACCACACCACCACTACGACACCACCACATACTATCACCACCACTACCACACCACCACTACCACACCACCACTACCACACCACCACTACCACACCACCACTATCACACCACCACTACCACACCACCACTACCACACCACCACTACCACACCACCACTACCACACCACCACTACCACACCACCACTACCACACCACCACTACCACACCACCACTACCACACCACCACTACCTCACCACCACCTGTACTTCTACCACTACCAGCTCTTTCACTACTACCAACAGCACTTCCACTACCATCACCACCACCACCACCAGCACCTCAACTACCACCACTATCAACAGCTCCTCCACTACCACCACCAACAACAACACATACTACCACAATATGTGGTCACACACACCACTACCACACTACACCACCACACACTCCACATCACACACCACCCCACCCCTCTAATGTACCACACCACCCCACTAATCTACCACCCCACTCCACTAATCTACCACACCACCCCTCTAATGTACCACACCACCCCACTAATCTACCACAATACCCCACTAATCTACCACCCCACCCCACTAATCTACCACCCCACCCCACTAATCTACCACACCACCCCACTAATCTACCACACCACCCCACTAATCTACCACACCACCCCACTAATCTACCACCCCACCCACTAATCTACCACCCCACCCATTAATCTACCACCCCACCCCACTAATCTACCACACCACCCCACTAATCTACCATACCACCCCACTAATCTACCACCCCACCCCACTAATCTACCACACCACCCCACTAATCTACCACACCATTCCACTAATCTACCACACCACCCTACCTCACCTTCACACTATTACACCACACTTCAACCACCACACAACGCCACCACACCACACTACCACACCACACTACCACACCACAACTACCACAATGCAATTACTGCAACACACCACCACTATACCATTACTACCACGCCACACTACAACGCACACCACAACTACGAACATCATCAATCACTACCACCAACTATGACCATCACTCACAACCACCACCGCCAACCACAACCCACCAACCACAACCACCACCATCACTACCATGGATTCTCCATTAAGTGAAAATGAATAAAACAATTTGGTCCCTCCTTTATTATCCTCCTGTTTTATTTTACTTATTGTAGAAATATATTTATATATTTCTATATTTAAAATATATAATATAAAAAAAATCTTCTTTTAAGCTACATTTAAGGTTGCCACAAGGTCTCAAAATTTTCTTTAGCCAACGTTTAGTGCAGTAAATTGTGGCAACATATTTACAACCCCACAATAACGTAGCTAATACGTGAAAACAAACGTTGCCACCACTTTCAAAAACTTTTCAGGTAAGTTGAGGCAACCCAAAAATGTTTCCTGTACCAAGAGGTCCCACCACCTCACCACCAAGAGGTCCCACCACCACAACCACCAAGAGGTCCCACCACCACAACCACCAAGAGGTCCCATAACTACCAAGAGGTCCCACTTCCACCAAGAGGTCCCACCACCACCAAGAGGTCCCACAACTACCAAGAGGTTTCCCACCACCAAGAGGACCCACCCCCCACCAAGAGGTCCCACGCCCACCAAGAGGTCCCACTACCACCAAGAGGTCCCACCAAAACCACCACCAAGAGGTCCCACCACCACCAAGAGGTCCCACCACCACAACAAAGAGGTCCTACCACCTCCAAGAGGTCCCACTCTCACCAAGAGGTCCGACACCACCACCAAGAGGTCCCACCACCACCAAGAGAACCCAACACCACCAAGAGGTCCCACCACCACCACCAAGAGGTCCTACCAACACTAAGAGGTCCCACCACCACCAAGAAGTCCCATCCCCACCAAGAGGTCCGCCACCACCACGAAGAGGTCCCACCACCACAAAGAGGTCCCACCACCACTAAGAGGTCCCACTCCCACCAAGAGGTCCCACCCCCACCTAGAGGTCTCACCACCACTAAGAGGTCCCACCCCCACCAAGAGGTCCCATCACCACCAAGAGGTCCCACTCCCACCAAGAGGTCCCACCCCCACCAAGAGGTCCTACCCCCAACAAGAGGTCCCACCCACATCAAGAGGTCCCACCCCTACCAAGAGGTCCCACCACCACCAAGAGGTCCCACCCCCACCAAGAGGTCCCACTACCACCAAGAGGTCCCAACAAAACCACCACCAAGAGGTCCCACCACCACCAAGAGGTCCCACCACCACCACCAAAAGGTCCTACCACCTCCAAGAGGTCCCACTCTCACCAAGAGGTCCGACACCACCACCAAGAGGTCCCACCACCACCAAGAGGACCCAACACCACCAAGAGGTCCCACCACCACCACCTAGAGGTCCCACCACCACTAAGAGGTCCCACCCCCACCAAGAGGTCCCATCACCACCAAGAGGTCCCACTCCCACCAAGAGGTCCCACCCCCACCAAGAGGTCCTACCCCCACCAAGAGGTCCTACCCCCAACAAGAGGTCCCACCCACATCAAGAGGTCCCACCCCTACCAAGAGGTCCCACCACCACCAAGAGGTCCTACCCCCACCAAGAGGTCCCACCCACATCAAGAGGTCCCACCCCTACCAAGAGGTCCCACCACCACCAAGAGGTCCTACCCCCACCAAGAGGTCCCACCCACATCAAGAGGTCCCACCACCACCAAGAGGTCCCACCACCACCAAGAGGTCCCACCACCACCAAGAGATCCCACCACCAATAAGAGGTCCCACCACCACCACCAAGAGGTCCCACCACCACCACCACCAAGAGGTCCCACCACCTCCACCTTGAGGGCCCACCACCACCACCAAGAGGTCCCATCACCACCAAGAGGTCCCACCACCTGCACCTTGAGATCCCACCACCTGCACCTTGAGGTCCCACCACCACCACCAAGAGGTCCCATCACCACCAAGAGGTCCCACCACCTCCACCTTGAGGTCCCACCACCACCACCAAGAGGTCCCACCACCACCTTGAGGTCCCACCACCACCACCGAGAGGTCCCACCAAAACCACCTTGAGGTCCCACCACCACCACCAAGAGGTCCCAACACCACCAAGAGGTCCCACCCCTACTAAGAGGTTCCACCACCACCAAGAGGACTCCCAACACCAAGTGGTCCCACTCCAACCAACAGGTCCCAACACCACCAAGAGGTCCCACCACCACTACCACCAAGAGGTCCCACCACCACCAAGAGGTTCCACAACTACCAAGAGGTCTCCCACCACCAAGAGGTCCCACCTCCACCAAGAGGTCCCACCCCAACCAAGAGGTCCCACCCCCACCAAGAGGTCCCACCACCACCACCACCAAGAGGTCCCACCACCACCAAGAGGTTCCAAAACTACCAAGAGGTCTCCCACCACCACCACAAAGAGGTCCCACTACACCCAAGAGGTCCCACCACCACCACCACAAAGAGGTCCCACCACCACCAAGAGGTCCCACCACCACCACCAAGAGATCTTACCACCACTAAGAGGTCCCACCACCACCGCCACCAAGAGGTCCCACCAGCACCAAGAGGTCCCACCACCACCAAGAGGTTCCACCACCTCCAAGAGGTCCCACCACCACTAAGAGGTCCCACCACCACCAAGAGGTCCCACCTCCACCAAGAGGTCCCACCACTACTAACAGGTCCCACTCCCACCAAGAGGTCCCACCACCACAAAGACGTCCCACCCAAACCAAGAGGTCCCACCACCTCCTAGAGGTCCCACCACCACTAAGAGGTCCCACGCCCACCAAGAGGTCCCACCACCTCCAAGAGGTCCCATCCCCACCAAGTGGTCCCACCACCACCCAGAGGTCCCACCACCACCAATAGGTCCCACCCCCACCAAGAGGTCCCATTACCACCAAGAGATCCCACCACAACCAAGAGGTCCCACCACCACCAAGACGTCCCACCCCCCACCAAGAGGTCCCACCACCACCAAGAGGTCCAACTACCACCAAGAGGTCCCACAACCACCACTAATAGGTCCCACCACCACCAACAGGTCCCACCCCAACCAGGAAGACCCAACACCACCAAGAGGACTCCCAACACCAAGAGGTCCCACCCCAACCAAGAGGTCCCAACAACACCAAGAGGTCCCACCACCACCATGAGGTCCCACAACTACCAAGAGGTCCCACTTCCACCAAGAGGTCCCACCACCACCAAGAGGTCCCACAACTACCAAGAGGTTTCCCACCACCAAGAGGACCCAGCCCCCACCAAGAGGTCCCACCCCCACCAAGAGGTCCCACTACCACCAAGAGGTTCCACCAAAACCACCACCAAGAGGTCCCACCACCACCAAGAGGTCCCACCACCACCACCAAGAGGTCCTACCACCTCCAAGAAGTCCCACTCTCACCAAGAGGTCCGACACCACCACCAAGAGGTCCCACCACCACCAAGAGGACCCAACACCACCAAGAGGTCCCACCACCACCACCAAGAGGTCCTACCAACACTAAGAGGTCCCACCACCACCAAGAGGTCCCATCCCCACCAAGAGGTCCGCCACCACCACGAAGAGGTCCCACCACCACAAAGAGGTCCCACCACCACTAAGAGGTCCCACTCCCACCAAGAGGTCCCACCCCCACCTATAGGTCCCACCACCACTAAGAGGTCCCACCCCCACCAAGAGGTCCCATCACCACCAAGAGGTCCCACTCCCACCAAGAGGTCCCACCCCCACCAAGAGGTCCTACCCCTACCAAGAGGTCCTACCCCCACCTTAAGGTCCCACCCACATCAAGAGGTCCCACCCCTAGCAAGAGGTCCCACCACCACCAAGAGGTCCTACCCCCACCAAGAGGTCCCACCCACATCAAGAGGTCCCACCCCTACCAAGAGGTCCCACCACCACCAAGAGGTCCAACCCCCACCAAGAGGTCCCACCCACATCAAGAGGTCCCACCACCACCAAGAGGTCCCACCACCACCAAGAGGTCCCACCACCACCAAGAGATCCCACCACCAATAAGAGGTCCCACCACCACCACCAAGAGGTCCCACCACCACCACCACCAAGAGGTCCCACCACCTCCACCTTGAGGGCCCACCACCACCACCAAGAGGTCCCATCACCACCAAGAGGTCCCACCACCTGCACCTTGAGGTCCCACCACCTGCACCTTGAGGTCCCACCACCACCACCAAGAGGTCCCATCACCACCAAGAGGTCCCACCACCTCCACCTTGAGGTCCCACCACCACCACCAAGAGGTCCCACCACCACCACCTTGAGGTCCCACCACCACCACCAAGAGGTCCCAACACCACCAAGAGGTCCCACCCCTACTAAGAGGTTCCACCATCTCCAAGAGGACTCCCAACACCAAGAGGTCCCACCTCCACCAAGAGGTCCCACCCCCACCAAGAGGTCCCACCCCCACCAAGAGGTCCAACCACCACCACCACCAAGAGGTCCCACCTCCACCAAGAGGTTCCACAACTACCAAGAGGTCTCCCACCACCACCACAAAGAGGTCCCACTACACCCAAGAGGTCCCACCACCACCACCACAAAGAGGTCCCTCCACCACCAAGAGGTCCCACCACCACCACCAAGAGTTCTTACCACCACTAAGAGGTCCCACCACCACAGCCACCAAGAGGTCCCACCAGCACCAAGAGGTCCCACCACCACCAAGAGGTTCCACCACCTCCAAGAGGTCCCACCACCACTAAGAGGTCCCACCACCACCAAGAGGTCCCACCTCCACCAAGAGGTCCCACCACTACTAACAGGTCCCACTCCCACCAAGAGGTCCCACCACCACTAAGAGGTCCCACTCCCACCAAGAGGTCCCACCACCACCAAGAGGTCCCACAACCACCAAGAGGTCCCACCACCATCAAGAGGTCCAACCACCACCATAAAGAGGTCCCACCCAAACCAAGAGGTCCCATCACCACCAAGAGGTTCCACCCCCACCAAGAGGTTTATGGTCCCACCATAAATTATTGGGATCGTCTCAAAGCCCTCCAAATGTACTCACTAGAAAGAAGACGAGAGAGATATCAAATAATATACACGTGGAAGATACTGGAGGGCCAAGTACCAAATCTACACAGTAAAATAACAACGTACTGGAGTGAACGATATGGAAGAAAATGTAGAATAGTACCAATGAAGAGCAGAGGTGCCATAGGCACAATCAGAGAACACTGTATAAACATCAGAGGTCCGCGGTTGTTCAACGTCCTCCCAGCAAGCATAAGAAATATTGCCGGAACAACCGTGGACATTTTCAAGAGGAAACTAGATTTATTCCTCCAAGGAGTGCCGGACCAACCGGGCTGTGGTGGGTATGTGGGCCTGCGGGCCGCTCCAAGCAACAGCCTGGTGGACCAAACTCTCACAAGTCGAGCCTGGCCTCGGGCCGGGCTTGGGGAGTAGACGAACTCCCAGAACCCCATCAACCAGGTATCAACCAGGTATCAACCACAAAGACGTCCCACCCAAACCAAGAGGTCCCACCACCTCCTAGAGGTCCCACCACCACTAAGAGGTCCCACGCCCACCAAGAGGTCCCACCACCTCCAAGAGGTCCCATCCCCACCAAGTGGTCCCACCACCACCAAGAGGTCCCTCCACCACAAAGAGGTCCCACCACCACTAAGAGGTCCCACTCCCACCAAGAGGTCCCACCACCACCAAGAGGTCCCACAACCACCAAGAGGTCCCACCACCATCAAGAGGTCCAACCACCACCATAAAGAGGTCCCACCCAAACCAAGAGGTCCCATCACCACCAAGAGGTTCCACCCCCACCAAGAGGTCCCACCACCACTAAGAGGTCCCACCACAATCAAGAGGTCCCAACTCCACAAAGAGGTCCTCACCACCACAGAGGTCCCAGCACCACCAAGAGGTCCCACCACCACCAAGAGGCCCCACCTCCACCAACAGGTCCCACTACCACCAAGAGGTCCCACCCCCCACCAAGAGGTCCCACCTCCACCAAGAGGTCCCACTACCACCAAGAGGTCCCACCCCCCACCACGAGGTTCCACCTCCACCAACAGGTCCCACCACCACCACCATGAGGACCAATCACCACCAAGAGGTCCCACTCTCATCAAGAGGTCCGCCACCACCACCAAGAGGTCCCACAACCACCATGAGGACCAATCACCACCAAGAGGTCCCACTCTCATCAAGAGGTCCACCCCCACCACCAAGAGGTCCCACAACCACCAGGAGGTCTCCCACCACCAAGAGGTCCCACCACCACTAAGAGGTCCTACCACTACCAAGAGGTCCCACCACCACTAAGAGGTCTCCCACCACCATGAGGTCCCACCACCACCAAGAGGTTCCACCCCCACCAAGAGGACCCTCCATCACCAAAGGGTCCCACCCCCAACAAGTAGTCCCACCGCCACCAAGAGGGCCCACCCCCCACCAAGAGGTCCCACACTAAACAAGTGGTCCCACCACCACCAAGAGGTCCCACCACCACCAAGAGGTCCCACAACCACCAGGAGGTCCCCCACCACAACAAAGAGGTCCCACCAGAAGCAAGAGGTCAACCACCACGAAGAGGTCCCACTCCCCACAAGAGGTCCCCACCACCACCTAGAGGTCCCACCCCTACCAAGAGGTCCTACTCCCACCAAGAGGTCCCATTCCCACCAAGAGGTCCCACCCCCACCAAGAGGTCCTACTTACAATAAGAGGTCACACCCCCACCAAGAGGTCCCACCACCATCAAGAGGTCCCACAACCACCACCAGGAGGCTTACCACCACCACCAGGAGGTCCCACCACCACCAAGAGGTCCCACCACCACCATGAGGTCCGTCCACCACCAAGAGGTCCGACCAACACCAAGAGGTCCCATCACGACCAAGAGGTCCCACCCCCACCAATTGGTCCCACCACCACCAAGAGGTCCCTTCCCCACCAAGAGGTTCCATTACCACCAAGAGGTCCCACCCCCACCAAGAGGTCCCACTACCACCAAGCGGTCCCACTACGACCAAGAGGTCATACCCCCACCAATAGGCCCCACCACCACCATGAGGTCCCACCACCACCAAGAGGTTCCATCACCACCAAGAAGTCCCACCACCACAGAGGTCCCACCACCACCAAGAGGTCCCACCCCCACCAAGACGTCCTCACCACCACCAAGAGGTCCCACCACCACCAAGAGGTTTCACCCCCACCAAGAGGTCCCACAACCACCAAGAGGTCCCACCACCACCAAGAGGTCCCCCACCACGAAGAGGTCCCACAACAACAAAGATGTCTTACCAACGCCACCAAGAGGTCCCACCATTACCAAGAGGTCCCACACTGACCATGAGGTCCAACCACACCTAAGAGGTCCCACCCCCATCAAGAGGTCCAACCCTCACCAAAAGGTCCCACTACCACCAAGAGGTCCAACCCTCACCAAGAGGTCCCACCCCCATAAAGAGGTCCCTCAACCACCAAGACGTCCCACCACCACTAATAGGTCCCACCACGACCAAGACGTCCCACCCCTACCAAGAGGTCCCATTACCACCACCACCAAGAGGTACCACCCCCGACCAAGAGGTCACAAACCCACTAAGAGGTCCCACCACGACCAAGACGTCCCACCCCTACCAAGAGGTCCCATTATCACCACCACCAAGATGTACCACCCCCGACCAAGAGGTCACACCCCCACTAAGAGGTCCCACCACCACCATGAGGTCCCACCCCTACAAAGAGGTCCCAACACCACAAAGAGGTCCCACCCCTACCAATAGGTCCCATCACCACCAAGAGGTTCCATCCCCACCAAGAGGTCCCATCACCACCAAGAGGTCCTCACCACCACAATGAGGTCCCACCACAACAAAGAGATCCCACCTCCACCAAGAGGTCTCCCACCACCAAGAGGGTTCCACCGCCACCAAGAGGTCCCACTACCACCAAGAGGTCCCACCACCACCAAGAGGTCCCCCACCACGAAGAGGTCACACAACAACAAAGAGGTCCCACCCCCACCATGAGGTCCCACCCCTACTAAGAGGTCCCACCCCAACCGGAAGGACACACCACAACGAAGAGGTCCCACCCCCACCAAGAGGTCTTACCAACACCACCAAGAGGTCTTACCAACACCACCAAGAGGTCTTACGAACACCACCAAGAGGTCTTACCAACACCACCAAGAGATCTTACCAACACCACCAAGAGGTCCCACCATTACCAAGAGGTCCCACACCGACGGTCCAACCACCACTAAGAGGTCACACCCACATCAAGAGGTCCCACCCCTACCAAGAGGTCCCACCACCACCTAGATGTCCCACCACCACCAAGAGGTCCGACCACCACCAAGAGGTCCCACTACCACCAATAGGTCCAACCCTCACTAAGAGGTCCCACCCCCACAAAGAGGTCCCTCCACCACCAAGAGGTCCCACTCCTACAAAGAGGTCCCACCCCCACCAAGAGGTCCCACGACCACCATGAGGTCCCTCCACCTAAAAGAGGTCCGACCAACACCAAGAGGTCCCACCACGACCAAGAGGTCCCACCCCCACCAATAGGTCCCACCCCCACCAAGAGATCCCACCACCAATAAGAGGTCCCTCCAAAGCCAGGAGGTCCCACCACCACCACCAAGAGGTCCCACCACCTCCACCTTGAGGTCTCACCACCACCACCAAGAGGTCCCATCACCACCAAGAGGTCCCACCACCACCTTGAGGTCCCACCACAACCACCTTGAGGTCCCACCACCACCAAGAGGTCCCATCACCACCAAGACGTCCCACCACCACCTTGAGCTCCCACCACCACCACCTTGAGGTCCCACCACCACCTCCAAGAGGTCCCACCACCTCCACCTTGAGGTCCCACCACCACCACCAAGAGGTCCCATCACCACCAAGAGGTCCCACCACCACCTTGAGGTCCCACCAACACCACCAAGAGGTCCCACCCCTACTAAGAGGTCCACCACCACCAAGAGGTCCCACCCCTACTAAGAGGTCCTACCCTCACCAAGAGGACTCACAACACCAAGAGGTCCCACCCCAACCAACAGGTCCCAACACCACCAAGAGGTCCTACCACCACCAAGAGGTCCCACCGCCACCAAGAGGTTTCCCACCACCAAGAGGTTCCACCTCCACCAAGAGATCCCACCACCACCAAGAGGTCCCACCACCACCACCACCAAGAGGTCCCACCACCACCAAGAGGTCCCACCACCACCAAGAGGTTCCACAACTACCAAGAGGTCTCCCACCACCAAGAGGTCCCACCCCCACCAAGAGGTCCCACCCCCACCAACAGGTCCCACTACACCCAAGAGGTCCCACCACCACCAAGAGGTCCCCCCACCACCAAGAGGTCCCATCATCACCACCAAGAGGTCTTACCACCACTAAGAGGTCCCACCCGCACCAAGAGGTCCCAACACCACCAAGAGGTTTCTCCACCTCCAAGAGGTCCCACCACATCCAAGAGGTAACACCACCACTAAGAGGTCCCACTCCCACCAAGAGGTCCCACCATTACCAAGAGGTCCCACCACCACCAAGAGGCCCCACCACCACCAAGAGGTCCCACCCCCACCAAGAGGTCCCATCAAAACCAAGAGGTTCCACCCCCACCAAGAGGTCCCACCACCACCAAGAGGTCCCACCACCATCAAGAGGTCCCACCACCACCAAGAGGTCCCACCACAATAAAGAGGTCCCACCACCATAAAGAGGTCCCATCACCACCAAGAGGTTCCACCCCCACCAACAGGTCCCACCACCACTAATAGGTCTCACCACCATCAAGAGGTCCCACCTCCACAAAGAGGTCCTCACTACCACAGAGGTCCCAGCACCACCAAGAGGTCCCACCACCACCAAGAGGTCCCACCTCCACCAACAGGTCCCACTCTCATCAAGAAATCCAACCACCAGCAAGAGGTCCCACCCCCACCACCAAGAGGTCCCATCATAACCAAGAGGTCCCCCACCACCACCAAGAGGTCCCACCACCACCACCAAGAGGTCCCACAACCACCAAGAGATCCCCCACCACCACCAAAAGGTTCCACCACCACCAAGAGGTTCCCCACCACCACCAAGAGGTCCCATCACCACCAAGAGGTCCCACCACCACCAAGAGGTCCCCCACCACCACCAAGAGGTCCCATCACCACCAAGAGGTCCCCCACCACCACCAAGAGGTCCCCCATCACCACCAAGAGGTCCCACCACCACCACCAAGAGGTCCCACCCCCACCAATAGGTCCCACCACCACCAAGAGGTCCCACCACCACCAAGAGGTCCCACCATCACCAGGAGGTCCCAACACCACCAAGAGGTCCCACCAGTACCAGGAGGTCCCAACACCACCAAGAGGTCCCACCACCACCACCAAGAGGTCCCACCACCACTAAGAGGTCCTACCACCACCAAGAGGTCCCACTCCCACTTAGAGGTCCCACGATCACCAACAGGTCCCACCAACACCAAGAGGTCCCACCCCCACCAAGAGGACCCACCACCACCAAGAGGTCTCCCACCACCATGAGGTTCCACCACCAGCAAGAGGTCCCTCCACCACCAAGAGGTCCCACCTCCACCAAGAAGTCCCATCACCACCAAGAGGTCCCTCCACCACCAAAAGGTCCCACCTCCACCAAGAAGTCCCATCACCACCAAGAGGTCCCTCCACCACCAAGAGGTCCCACCTCCACCAAGAAGTCCCATCACCACCAAGAGGTCCCACCTCCACCAAGAAGTCCCATCACCACCAAGAGGTCCCACCACCACCAAGAGGTTCCACCCCCACCAAGAGGTCCCACCGTATCCAAGAGGTCCCACAACCACCAGGAAGTCCCCCACCACAACAAAGAGGTCCCACCCCCTCAAGAGGTCCCAACCACCACCTAGAGGTCCCACCCCCACCAAGAGGTCCTACCCCCATCAAGAGGTCCCATTCCCACCAAGAGGTCCCTCCCCCACCAAGAGGTCCCACCACCATCAAGAGGTCCCACAACCACCACCAAGAGGCTTACCACCACCACCAAGAGGTCCCACCACCACCAAGAGGTTATACCACCAGCAAGAGGTCCCACCAACACCAAGAGGTCCAACCACAACCAAGAGGTCCTACTACCACCAAGAGGTCCCACCACCACGAAGAGGTCCCACCCCCAGCAAGAGGTCCTGCCAACAATAAGAGGTCCCACCACCACCACTAGGAGGTCCTCTCCACCATGAGGTCCCACTACCACAAAGAGGTTATACCACCAGCAAGAGGTCCCACCTCCACCAAGAGGTCTCACCACCACCAAGAGGTCCAACCTCTACCAAGAGGTCCCACACGCACCAAGAGGTCCCACCACCACCAAGAGGTTCCACCCCCACCAAGAGGTCCTACACCCACCAAGAGTTCCAACCAACACCAAGAGGTTATACCACCAGCAAGAGGTCCCACCAACACCAAGAGGTCCCACCATCACCGAGAGGTCCCACTACCACCAAGAGGTCCCACTACCATCAAGAGGTTATACCACCAGCAAGAGGTCCAATTACAACCAAGACGTCCCACTACCACCAAGAGGTCCCACTACCACCAAGAGGTTATACCACCAGCAAGAGGTCCAACCACAACCAAGAGGCCCAACTGCCACCAAGAGGCCCCACCACAACCAAGAGGTCCCACTACCACCAAGAGGTCCTACTTACAGTAAGAGGTCCCCCCCCCTCCAAGAGGTCCCACCACCAACAAGAGGTTCCCATTACCACCAAGAGGTCCCACCACCACCAAGAGGCACCACCACAACCAAGAGGTCCCACCACCACCGAGAGGTCCCACTACCACCAAGAGGTCCCACTACCATCAAGAGGTTATACCACCAACAAGAGGTCCAACCACAACCAAGAGGCCCCACTACCACCAAGAGATCCCACTACCACCAAGAGGTTATACCACCAACAAGAGGTCCAACCACAACCAAGACGCCCCACTGCCACCAAGAAGCCCCACCATAACCAAGAGGTCCCACTACCACCAAGAGGTCCTACTTACAGTAAGAGGTTTCCCCCCCCCCTCCAAGAGGTCCCACTACCACCAAGAGGTTCCCATTACCACCAAGAGGTCCCACCACCACCAAGAGGCCCCACCACAACCAAGAGGTCCCACTACCTCCAAAAGGTCCCACCAACACCAAGAGGTCCCCCACCACGAAGAGGCCCCACCACCCCCACCAAGAGGTCCCACCACCACCAAGAGGTCACACCCCCACCAAGAGGTCCAACCCTCACCAAGAGGTCACACCCCCACCAAGAGGTCCAACCCTCACCAAGAGGTCCCACCACCACCAAGAGGTCCCACCCCCACAAAGAGGTCCCACCCTATCCAAAAGGTCCCACGACCACCAAAAGGTTCCACCCCCACCATGAGGTCCCACCACCACCAAGAGGTCCCACCCCAATAAAGAGGTTCCACCCCCACCAAGAGGACCCTCCATCACCAAAAGGTCCCAACCCCACCTGGAGGTCCCACGACCACCAAGAGTTTCCACCACCACCAAGAGGTCCCACCACCACCAAGAGGTCCCACCACCTCCACCAAGAGGTCCCACACCCACCAAGAGGTCCCACACCCACCATGAGGTCTCACTACTACCAAGAGGTCCCACCACTACCAAGAGGTCCCACCACCACTAAAAGGTCCCACCACCACCACCAAGAGGTCCCACCACCACCAAGAGGTCCCACCTCCATTAAGAGGTCCCACCACCACCAAGAGGTCCCACCACCTCCAAGAGGTCCTACCAACATAAAGAGGTCCCACTACCACCAAGAGGTTCCACCCTTACCAAGAGGACACACCACCACCAAGAATCCCACCCGCACCAAGAGGTCCCACCCCAAACAAGTGGTCCCACCACCACCAAGAGGTCCCACCACCACCAAGAGGTCCCACCCCCCACCAAGAGGTCCCACCCAAAACAAGTGGTCCCACCACCACCAAGAGATCCCACCACCACCAAGACGTCCCACAACCACCAAGAGGTCCCACCCCCACCAAGAGGTCCCACCCCCACCAAGAGGTCCCACCACCACCAAGAGGTCCCACCACCACCAAGAGGTCCCACCACCATGCATAGGTCCCACAACCACCACCAAGAGGTCCCACCACCATGCACAGGTCCCACAACCACCACCAGGAGGTCCCACGACCACCAAGAGTTTCCACCACCACCAAGAGGTCCCACCACCACCAAGAGGTCCCACCACCTCCACCAAGAGGTCCCACACCCACCAAGAGGTCCCACACCCACCATGAGGTCTCACTACTACCAAGAGGTCCCACCACTACCAAGAGGTCCCACCACCACTAAAAGGTCCCACCACCACCACCAAGAGGTCCCACCACCACCAAGAGGTCCCACCTCCATTAAGAGGTCCCACCACCACCAAGAGGTCCCACCACCTCCAAGAGGTCCTACCAACATAAAGAGGTCCCACTACCACCAAGAGGTTCCACCCTTACCAAGAGGACACACCACCACCAAGAATCCCACCCGCACCAAGAGGTCCCACCCCAAACAAGTGGTCCCACCACCACCAAGAGGTCCCACCACCACCAAGAGGTCCCACCCCCCACCAAGAGGTCCCACCCTAAACAAGTGGTCCCACCACCACCAAGAGATCCCACCACCACCAAGACGTCCCACAACCACCAAGAGGTCCCACAACCACCAAGAGGTCCCACCCCCACCAAGAGGTCCCACCACCACCAAGAGGTCCCACCACCACCAAGAGGTCCCACCACCATGCATAGGTCCCACAACCACCACCAAGAGGTCCCACCACCATGCACAGGTCCCACAACCACCACCAAGAGGTCCCACCACCACCAAGAGGTCCCACCACCACCAAGAGGTCCCACCCCCACCAAGAGGTCCAACCACCACTAAGAGGTTATACCACCAGCAAGAGGTCCAACCACAACCAAGAGGCCCAACTGCCACCAAGAGGCCCCACCACAACCAAGAGGTCCCACTACCACCAAGAGGTCCTACTTACAGTAAGAGGTCCCCCCCCTCCAAGAGGTCCCACCACCAACAAGAGGTTCCCATTACCACCAAGAGGTCCCACCACCACCAAGAGGTCCCACCACCTCCACCAAGAGGTCCCACACCCACCAAGAGGTCCCACACCCACCATGAGGTCTCACTACTACCAAGAGGTCCCACCACTACCAAGAGGTCCCACCACCACTAAAAGGTCCCACCACCACCACCAAGAGGTCCCACCACCACCAAGAGGTCCCACCTCCATTAAGAGGTCCCACCACCACCAAGAGGTCCCACCACCTCCAAGAGGTCCTACCAACATAAAGAGGTCGCACTACCACCAAGAGGTTCCACCCTTACCAAGAGGACACACCACCACCAAGAATCCCACCCGCACCAAGAGGTCCCACCCCAAACAAGTGGTCCCACCACCACCAAGAGGTCCCATCACCACCAAGAGGTCCCACCCCCCACCAAGAGGTCCCACCCTAAACAAGTGGTCCCACCACCACCAAGAGATCCCACCACCACCAAGACGTCCCACAACCACCAAGAGGTCCCACCCCCACCAAGAGGTCCCACCCCCACCAAGAGGTCCCACCACCACCAAGAGGTCCCACCACCACCAAGAGGTCCCACCACCATGCATAGGTCCCACAACCACCACCAAGAGGTCCCACCACCATGGACAGGTCCCACAACCACCACCAAGAGGTCCCACCACCACCAAGAGGTCCCACCACCACCAAGAGGTCCCACCCCCACCAAGAGGTCCAACCACCACTAAGAGGTTATACCACCAGCAAGAGGTCCAACCACAACCAAGAGGCCCAACTGCCACCAAGAGGCCCCACCACAACCAAGAGGTCCCACTACCACCAAGAGGTCCTACTTACAGTAAGAGGTCCCCCCCCCTCCAAGAGGTCCCACCACCAACAAGAGGTTCCCATTACCACCAAGAGGTCCCACCACCACCAAGAGGCCCCACCACAACCAAGAGGTCCCACCACCACCGAGAGGTCCCACTACCACCAAGAGGTCCCACTACCATCAAGAGGTTATACCACCAGCAAGAGGTCCAACCACAACCAAGAGGCCCCACCACCACCAAGAGGCCCCACCACAACCAAGAGGTCCCACTACCTCCAAAAGGTCCCACCACCACCAAGAGGTCCCCCACCACGAAGAGGCCCCACCACCCCCACCAAGAGGTCCCACCACCACCAAGAGGTCACACCCCCACCAAGAGGTCCAACCCTCAACAAGAGGTCCCACCCCCACCAAGAGGTCCAACCCTCACCAAGAGGTCCCACCACCACCAAGAGGTCCCACCCCCACAAAGAGGTCCCACCCTATCCAAAAGGTCCCACGACCACCAAAAGGTTCCACCCCCACCATGAGGTCCCGCCACCACCAAGAGGTCCCACCCCAATAAAGAGGTTCCACCCCCACCAAGAGGACCCTCCATCACCATAAGGTCCCATCCCCACCAGGAGGTCCCACGACCACCAAGAGTTTCCACCACCACCAAGAGGTCCCACCACCACCAAGAGGTCCCACCCCCATAAAGAGGTTCCACCCCCACCAAGAGGAACCTCCATCACCAAAAGGTCCCATCCCCACCAGTAGGTCCCACGACCACCAAGAGGTCCCACCACCACCAAGAGCTGCCACCGCCACCAAGAGGTCCCACCACCTCCACCAAGAGGTCCCACACCCACCATGAGGTCCCACACCCACCATGAGGTCTCACTACTACCAAGAGGTCCCACCACTACCAAGAGGTCCCACCACCACTAAAAGGTCCCACCACCACCACCAAGAGGTCCCACCACCACCAAGAGGTCCCACCTCCATTAAGAGGTCCCACCACCACCAAGAGGTCCCACCACCTCCAAGAGGTCCTACCAACATAAAGAGGTCCCACTACCACCAAGAGGTTCCACCCTTACCAAGAGGACACACCACCACCAAGAATCCCACCCGCACCAAGAGGTCCCACCCCAAACAAGTGGTCCCACCACCACCAAGAGGTCCCACCACCACCAAGAGGTCCCAACCCCCCACCAAGAGGTCCCACCCTAAACAAGTGGTCCCACCACCACCAAGAGATCCCACCACCACCAAGACGTCCCACAACCACCAAGAGGTCCCACCCCCACCAAGAGGTTCCACCCCCACCAAGAGGTCCCACCACCACCAAGAGGTCCCACCACCACCAAGAGGTCCCACCACCATGCATAGGTCCCACAACCACCACCAAGAGGTCCCACCACCATGCACAGGTCCCACAACCACCACCAAGAGGTCCCACCACCACCAAGAGGTCCCACCACCACCAAGAGGTCCCACCCCCACCAAGAGGTCCAACCACCACCAAGAGGTTCTACCACCACCAAGAGGACTCACCACCACCAAGAGGTTCTACCACCACCAAGAGGTCTCACCACCACCAAGAGGTCCAACTTCAACCAAGAGGTCCCACTACCACCAAGAGGTCCCTCCACCATCCAGAGGTCCCACCACCACCACCAAGAGGTCCCACCACCACCAAGAAGTCCCACCCCCGCCAAGAGGTCCTACTTACACTAAGAGGTCACACCCCCACCAAGAGGTCCCACCACCATCAAGAGGTCCCACCCCCACCAAGAGGTCCCACCACCACCAAGAGGTCCCACCACCACCAAGAGGTCCCACCAGTACCAAGAGGTCAACCACCACGAAGAGGTCCCACTCCCCACCAAGAGGTCCCACCTTCATTAAGAGGTCCTGATTACACTAAGGTCCTGCCACCATCAAGAGGTCCCACCACCACCAAGAGGTCCCACCACCACCAAGAGGTCCCACCACCATCAAGAGGTCCCACCACCACCAAGAGGTCCCACCACCACCAAGAGGTCCCACTACCACCAAGAGGTCCCACTACCACCAAGAGGTCACACCCCCACAAGAGGTCCCACCACCACCAAGAGGTCCCACTACCACCAAGAGGTCCCACTACCACCAAGAGGTCCCACCACCACCAAGAGGTTCCACCATCGCCACCAAGAGAACCCACCTCCACCAAGAGGCCCCACCACCACCACCAAGAGGTCCCACCTCCACCAAGAGGTTCCACCACCACCACCAAGAGGCCCCACCACAACCACTAAGAGGTGCCCACCACCAAGATGTCCGACCACCACCAAGAGGCCCCACCACTATGAAGAGGCCCCACCACCACCACAAAGAGGTCCCACCCCCACCAATAGGCACCACAATCACCACTAAGAGGTCCCACCACCCCCAAGAGGTCCCACCCCCCACCAAGAGGCCCCACCACCACCACCATGAGGTCCCACCACCACCAAGAGGTTCCACCACCACCACCAAGAGGCCCCACCACCACCACCAAGAAATCCCACCACCAACAAAAGGTTCCACCACCACCACAAAGAGGCCCCACCACCACCAAGAGACCCCACCACTACCACCAAGAAGTCCCACCACCACCAAGAGGCCCGACCCCCACCAAGAGGTCCCACCCCCCACCAAGAGGCCCCACCACCACCACCATGAGGTCCCACCACCACCAAGAGGTCCCACCACCACCAAGAGGACCCCCCTCCTCCCCTATCTAGTCATGAGGAAACACTTATCTTCACAAGATATGACTAATTAAAATTTCCGTCAACTCTATTAATTATTGTGGCTGTGTTTTACACCCCAGGAGCAGCAGCGCCGCCATGATTAATATTGGGGCTTGTGAGTGGTGGAGCAGGCGCTGTGGTGTGGTGGTGGACGACCTCTGCTGGCGCTGTGGTGTGGTGGAGGAGGACCTCTGCTGGCGCTGTGATGTGGTGGAGGAGGACCTCTGCTGGCGCTGTGGTGTGGTGGAGGAGGACCTCTGCTGGCGCTGTGATGTGGTGGAGGAGGACCTCTGCTGGCGCTGTGATGTGGTGGAGGAGGACCTCTGCTGGCGCTGTGGTGTGGTGGAGGAGGACCTCTGCTGGCGCTGTGATGTGGTGGAGGAGGACCTCTGCTGGCGCTGTGATGTGGTGGAGGAGGACCTCTGCTGGCGCTGTGGTGTGGTGGAGGAGGACCTCTGCTGGCGCTGTGGTGTGGTGGAGGAGGACCTCTGCTGGCGCTGTGATGTGGTGGAGGAGGACCTCTGCTGGCGCTGTGGTGTGGTGGAGGAGGACCTCTGCTGGCGCTGTGGTGTGGTGGAGGAGGACCTCTGCTGGCGCTGTGATGTGGTGGAGGAGGACCTCTGCTGGCGCTGTGATGTGGTGGAGGAGGACCTCTGCTGGCGCTGTGGTGTGGTGGAGGAGGACCTCTGCTGGCGCTGTGATGTGGTGGAGGAGGACCTCTGCTGGCGCTGTGATGTGGTGGAGGAGGACCTCTGCTGGCGCTGTGGTGTGGTGGAGGAGGACCTCTGCTGGCGCTGTGATGTGGTGGAGGAGGACCTCTGCTGGCGCTGTGATGTGGTGGAGGAGGACCTCTGCTGGCGCTGTGGTGTGGTGGAGGAGGACCTCTGCTGGCGCTATGATGTGGTGGGGGAGGACCTCTGAGGGTGTGGCGCTGTGATGTGTGGAGGAGGACCAATAGGGGTGTGGCGCTGTGATGTGGTGGAGGAGAACCTTTGGGGGTGTGGCGCTGTGATGTGGTGGAGGAGGACCTCTGGGGGTGTGGCGCTGTGATGTGGTGGAGGAGGAACTGTAGGGGTGTGGCGCTGTGATGTGGTGGAGGAGAACCTTTGGGGGTGTGGCGCTGTGATGTGGTGGAGGAGGACCTCTGGGGGTGTGGCGCTGTGATGTGGTGGAGGAGGACCTCTGGGGGTAAGGCGTTGTGATGTGGTGGAGGAGGACCTTTGGGGGTGTGGCGCTGTGATGTGGTGGAGGACCTCTGAGTGTGTGGCGCTGTGATGTGGTGGAGGAGGACCTCTGAGGGTGTGGCGCTGTGATGTGGCGGAGGAGGACCTTTGGGGGTGTGGCGCTGTGATGTGGTGGAGGACCTCTGAGTGTGTGGCGCTGTGATGTGGTGGAGGAGGACACCTGAGGGTGTGGCGCTGTGATGTGGTGGAGGAGGACCTTTGGGGGTGTGGCGCTGTGATGTGGTGGAGGACCTCTGAGTGTGTGGCGCTCTGATGTGGTGGAGGAGGACCACTTGGGGTGTGGCGCTGTGATGTGGTGGAGGAGGACCTTTGGGGGTGTGGCGCTGTGATGTGGTGGAGGACGACCACTGGGGGTGTGGCGCTGTGATGTGGTGGAGGAGGACCTTTGGGGGTGTGGCGCTGTGATGTGGTGGAGGACGACCACTGGGGGTGTGGCGCTGTGATGTGGTGGAGGACGACCACTGGGGGTGTGGCGCTGTGATGTGGTGGAGGAGGACACCTGAGGGTGTGGCTTGTTGCCAGACTGTTTAGTGTAGTTCGAGGATGTACATTCTTGAACCTGAATCCTGAATCATCATCCTGTGAGTGGACACACCACCATAGTGACAGTATTGGGTAGCGCCACTCATCCTGTGAGTGGACACTCCACCATAGTGACAGTATTGGGCAGCGTCACTCATCCTGTGAGTGGACACACCACCATAGTGACAGTATTGGGCAGCGTCACTCATCCTGTGAGTGGACACACCACCATAGTGACAGTATTGGGCAGCATCACTCATCCTGTGAGTCGACACACCGCCATAGTGACAGTATTGGGCAGCGCCACTCATCCTGTGAGTGGACACACCGCCATAGTGACAGTATTGGGCAGCACCACTCATCCTGTGAGTGGACACACCGCCATAGTGACAGTATTGGGCAGCGTCACTCATCCTGTGAGTGGACACACCACCATAGTGACAGTATTGGGCAGCGTCACTCATCCTGTGAGTGGACACACCGCCATAGTGACAGTATTGGGCAGCGCCACTCATCCTGTGAGTGGACACACCACCATAGTGACAGTATTGGGCAGCGCCACTCATCCTGTGAGTGGACACACCACCATAGTGACAGTATTGGGCAGCACGACTCACCCTGTGAGTGGACACACCACCATAGTGAGAGTATTGGGCAGCGCCACTCATCCTGTGAGTGGACACACCACCATAGTGACAGTATTGGGCAGCGTCACTCATCCTGTGAGTGGACACCAACATAGTGACAGTATTGGGCAGCGTCACTCATCCTGTGAATGGACACACCGCCATAGTGACAGTATTGGGCAGCGCCACTCATCCTGTGAGTGGACACACCACCATAGTGACAGTATTGGGCAGCGTCACTCATCCTGTGAGTGGACACACCACCATAGTGACAGTATTGGGCAGCGTCACTCATCCTGTGAATGGACACAACGCCATAGTGACAGTATTGGGCAGCGTCACTCATCCTGTGAGTGGACACACCACCATAGTGACAGTATTGGGCAGCATCACTCATCCTGTGAGTGGACACACCAACATATTGACAGTATTGGGCAGCGTCACTCATCCTGTGAATGGACACACCGGCTTAGTGACAGTATTGGGCAGCGTCACTCATCCTGTGGGTGGACACACCGCGATAGTGACAGTACTGGGCAGCGTCACTCATCTTGTGGGTGGACACACCGCCATAGTGACAGTATTGGGCAGCACCACTCATCCTGTGAGTGGACTCACCGCCATAGTGACAGTATTGGGCAGTGTCACTCATCCTGTGGGTGGACACACCGCCATAGTGACAGTATTGAGCAGCGTCACTCATCCTGTAGGTGGACACACCGCCATAGTGACAGTATTGGGCAGTGTCACTCATCCTGTGAGTGGACACACCGCCATAGTGACAGTATTGGGCAGCGCCACTCATCCTGTGAGTGGACACACCGCCATAGTGACAGTATTGGGAAGCGGCACTCATCCTGTGAGTGGACACACCGCCATAATGACAGTATTGGGCAGCGCCACTCATCCTGTGAGTGGACACACCGCCATAGTGACAGTATTGGGCAGCACCACTCATCCTGTGAGTGGACACACCGCCATAATGACAGTATTGGGCAGCGCCACTCACCCTGTGAGTGGACACACCGCCATAGTGACAGTATTGGGCAGCGTCACTCATCCTGTGAGTGGACACACCGCCATAGTGAGAGTATTGGGCAGCGCCACTCATCCTGTGAGTGGACACACCGCCATAGTGACAGTATTGGGCAGCGCCACTCATCCTGTGAGTGGATACACCGCCATAGTGACAGTATTGGGCAGCGCCACTCATCCTGTGAGTGGACACACCGCCATAGTGACAGTATTGGGCAGCATCACTCATCCTGTGAGTGGACACACCGCCATAGTGACAGTATTGGGCAGCGCCACTCATCCTGTGAGTGAACACACTGCCATAGTGACAGTATTGGGCAGCGTCACTCTTCCTGTGAGTGGACACACCGCCATAGTGACAGTATTGGGCAGCGGCACTCATCCTATGAGTGGACACACCGCCATAGTGAGAGTATTGGGCAGCGTCACTCATCCTGTGAGTGGACACACCGCCATAGTGACAGTATTGGGCAGCGCCACTCATCCTGTGGGTGGACACACCGCCATAGTGACAGTATTGAGCAGCGTCACTCATCCTGTGAGTGGACACAACGCCATAGTGACAGTATTGGGCAGCGCCACTCATCCTGTGAGTGGACACACCGCTGTGGGATATTTGGGGCTTGAATCTGATTATTTAAATATTAATGTAGTAAATTAAATTATGAAGGACCACCCGCTTTTAAAGTAAAGAGGGAAACTGAGAATTTCTGATCATTAGATAATTCCTAGATGAAACCAGTAACTATGGATAAAACTAGAAAGTATGATCATAATAATAATTAATGGGCTGTATTATTAAATGAAAACAAACCTCAAACACCTACATTGGGGGGTTATTGCTGGAGGTAAGTACGTCCAGGAATTAGTGTGGTTCGTTCACTAATCCAATTAATAATAATCTAATCCTATAAAATAATATTGAAACTGATGTCATTACCAAAAAGAGGAACATAGATTATGAGCATAGTAATGAGTTACAGTAAACCACATATTAATCCCAAAGAATTCTGCACAAGATAAATTGCAATAGAATTATAAAAGGAAATAAATCTTAGCTTAATGAAGATTCCTTTAGAAAGCCATGGAAGTCCTCTTAGTCTCCAGACTCGGTCGACTGACGAGTGGAACGGGTTAACATGAGGAAGGGCAGCATGGAGAATTCTTCTCTCGTGCTGCAAGACAAATAATTTTCAGTAGCAACTGATTTAACTACTAAATCTATATTCAAGAATATTAAGTTACAGATGAAAAATTTTAATCACCTGTTATTAGGTGTTATCGTGCATCGTAACGGACAATCACCCTGCTACTATTAAAACTTCTACCCGATGCATCACATAAAAGAATATACTTAGCTGTGGGCACTGTATAAGTATTAAGATTGCCGTGTTTCGCATCTCAGGCTCCGGCTAGGCCTATCCTGAATAGTGATGCGTTCCGCTGGCTGGTCACGTGTCGTCAGGAACCAAGTCAAAGGGCTCCTTATTTGACACCAGCACTAGCTGAAGATACTATCTGCAAGGTTATTCACGCCTCACAGTGGCGACTTTCATCTGAGGATGGATAACACCTGCCCTAGTTGTTGGACAATGGCGTCTTCTTATGAGTACGGTAAGCGCAGGTCTGCCTCTGAGCGGCTCTCCACGTGTACTGAGATGGCGTCCCTCTACCCACGCCGAGCCCGCGTTCATAAAACAAATTATTATCTCGAACATTAATATTTCTCGCATTTGCGCTTGAAACGTTAAAGACTGGATGGGTTTATTATTTAGAGGAACAAAATATTGTTATTTACCAATTTAAGAATAGTAAATATATAAGGGAGAGGAATTAATGTCTCCCCATGGCATTCATTGGTGACGTTAACTTTATCACGAGATAGACGCTATGATTCTAACACTCTATTCGGCTTTTAGTTAGAGATCAATTCGTCTGCAATTAGTTATCATACAGAATGCTTTAATTATGGACAATCGAATTTAATTCTCACACACATTGGATATAATGTGTTTACTGTAAGGAAATCTGACGCAATACTGGCGTCAGGTGACGTGAGAATTCTAGCCTACTGCACAGATGAAATTATTAGTACATGAGATTTCAACGTGTTGTTAATTTTACTTACTACAATAATTAGTATGGTTAGTAATAAGTAATGAGAATACAACAATGTTGTATTCGGTGTTGGAAATATCCAACATAACTCCGAGGGGAGGGTTCTAGGGTCGTAGTGTACTGTGTTGTACTGACCTATCCCGAAGTGATATTATGATTAGTACATTAGTATGTTAGTATGTTAGTACACACATAACGAACGTCCCGGATTTATCAAGGACTTACAAGGACTTGAGTCTTGCTATTTACATGTCAAATGAAACACGTTGTTTGTAGCCTACACAATATTTATAGAATTCAACTTTCCCAATTTAAACTAACAATCTACGGTGATGCGATATCCTGGGTCATAGTGACGTGTAATGTTTCGTTACGTGATATCACATCGTAGCATCATCACAGTTTTCTCAGTGGGAAGTGAAGAAAATTACTCTTCTTCAGAGTTGTAATAGGCTTGCAAATTCCGCCTACATTGTTGAGCTGCAGCTCTAGTGGGGCGGTTGCTTGGAGGAACAAATTCATTGTCCTCTGAAATTAGTGGGGAAACTGGATCTGGCTGATATTCTTGTTCAGTCAGTTCAAGGGGAACCAGCTTCTCTAAAGTTTTTAGAGTAGTGTTGCCTCTGCATAAGACTTTAACCACTCTTAGGACACCTTGTCGATCTGGGTGAATGGTAACAATTTTACCTATAGGCCATTCTGACCTTGGTCCATCACTGTCGACTAGTACTAGGTCTCCTGGCTTTAATTGCACCTTATTGTAAGGACTCGAAGCTCCGTAGTGGTACTCTCGTAGAGCTGTGAGGTACTCTCGAGTCCACACCTCATTCCACCTGTTAATAACTCTAGAAAGATGCTGGTAGCTTTCCACCAAGTCTCCTCTGGTCACATGGGACGGGTCTACAGGGTCCTCTTCGGCTAAAGGGATGAGAGGGCTCAGTAGACCTCCATGGATCAAGTGAGAGGGGCTCAGTGGTTCTCTCTGGGTGTAATCATCAGACAGGTAGGTGATTGGGCGGTTATTGACTCGCGCCTCGATTTCCACAACAATAGTTTGGAGTTCTGAGTAACTGACCTTTTGTCGGTGTAAAGTTTTTCTTAGACACTTCTTGACTGTGCCTACCATTCGCTCATAGAACCCACCTTGCCAAGGGACTCTTGGTGCTATGAATTTCCAGTGACATTGTCTTCTTTGTAAGACTGACTGTACTTCAGGGTGGTTCCAGACTTCTCGCAAACAACTTTCTCCTGCCACAAAATTAGATCCGTTGTCTGATATCATTAATCTAGGACACGATCGGCGGGCAGCAAATCTGCGGAAAGCTTGAATGAAAGCTTCAGCACTCATGTCTGGGGTGACCTCTAAGTGCACGCCTCTGGTTGTAGCACATGTAAAGAGACAAATGTACGCCTTCACTGGTATATTATCTGGGTTACCAGTGAGGAGTAAGGCTCCTGTATAATCAACTCCAGTGGTTTCGAACGGACGAAGATGAACCACTCGCTCTTCTGGGAGTGGGGGAGGTCCTGGGTAAGGACAGACTCTAGCGTCGTATCTCTTACAGATTACACAAGATTTAATAATGGTCTTAACAGTCTGACGACCTTGAGGAAGCCAGTACTTTTGTCTAAGGTCGGTGAGAGTATCTAAAACTCCACCATGTAGTGTACCATATTGATGGTGATGTAAGAAAAGAAGTTTAGTTATGATGTGGTGACGAGGTAAAAGAATTGGATTCTTTGTGTCTAAGTCAATCTTTGCATGTAGCAAACGTCCTCCACATCGTAGTATGTTATGAGTGTTGGCATCATACCAGATGCCCAGAGACTTAGTGAGTTTATCCGGAAGATTCTCAAATTCGCTTCCGTAGGTCTCTTGCTGCGCCCTCTTAATCCAATAGTGAACAGGATTGGGAAATTTATGTCGAATTCCTACTTTAGCAAGGAAATCAAACACGTGCGCAGTCACTCGTAACAATTTGCTTAAGTTGGAATAATGATGAGGATCAATGGCTAATATTCGCTGAGGTTCTGGTTCCGTCATGGGAGTGGTGATATTGGTCACTATGACTTGTGGCTTCTGTTTGGGCCACTGACCACCAACAAGCCATGAAGGTCCATTGAACCACAGCGAAGACTTGACAAGTTGTTTTAATGTCAATCCTCTTGATAAATAATCTGTAGGATTGTCCTTAGTAGGGACATGTCTCAACTTATATCCTGCGGATAAATCATGAATCTCCCTGACGCGATTACTGACGTAAGGAGTTTTGTTGTTATTGTTTCTTACCCATTGTAAGACTGCCTCGTTGTCTGACCACACTACAATCTCACCAAAGTGGATATTACTGAGTGTCTTTGCCAGGCAATGGGCCAATCTTACTCCCACTAGCAATGCAGTCAACTCCATCTGAGGTAAGGATCTCTTCTTGATGGGAGCAACTCTTGCCTTTGATGTGAGTAAAATTGCTTGAGCACTGTTAACTAAATAGGCTGCTGCGCCATATGCTTTGCCAGAGGCATCGCAAAAATGTGCAAATTGTTGGGTAAGTTTGGTCCTGAAGCATTACGAGGAAATTTCAAAACGCCTAACTGATTAAAATCCGTTGAGAGTATTTGCCATTTGGCTTGTAACTCACTTGATAACGGATCATCCCATCCCATATGTTGCTGCCAGCACTCCTGCATTAGGAGTTTGCCCCTTATTAATATAGGACTAAGTAGGCCTAAAGGGTCAAATGGTTGACTGACAAATGAGAGCAGTGTTCTCATGGTAAGGGTTGAATTATCAGTTTGCACTGACTTGACATTCATCTCGTCAGTGTTGGTGTTCCATTCCACGCCTAGAACCTTTAATTTACTGGGTACCTGATAATCGGGAAATTCTTTCTCGATTAACTGGTTAAGCAGTTTATTATTTGAGGCCCATGACTGTAGAGGCATATTGGCTCCTAACAGTTCACGGTTAGCCGCATGGTAGATTTCTACCAGATCAGCTTGATCATTAGTTGTCCCCTGGAAATTGTCGACATACAAGTTGTCGCTAATGGTTGCCTTATAAGGGCTGTCTGATTTCCTCAAATGCGTGTCTAATGTTGCTTGCAAAAGAAACGGTGAGGACGTAGCACCAAATAATACGGAGGCAAACCGATAGGTGATTACTTCACTGTTAGGATCCAGTGGATCCTTGAACCAGAGGAATTTTGTGTAGTCACGATCTTCCTCCTGCAATCCTACTCGGAGAAAGGCTTTGCTGATGTCAGCAGTATAGGCAAAAATACCAGTGCGAAATCGTAACAACACGTCATGTAGCCTTTGTGTTAGGCTAGGTCCCGTTTGGAGACATTCATTTAAAGACACACTGCTCGGCTTTACTTTAGCACTGCAGTTAAAGACAATACGAATAGGTGTTGTCAATGAGTCTTTCACCACAGCATGGTGAGGTAAATAATGACCTGTTTTTCGGTCATCGTGTTCAACAATTTCAATGAACTTATTGTTAAGTTGTTGTTGGATAAGTTGGTGATACATGGTTAGTTTGGCTGCTTCTGCAGTCGTGTTAATTGAGACTGCAATTGTGAGGCTGCCATAAAATAATTCACTGGAAGTTGTGGATGATCTAACTTCCATGGGAGTCTTACCCAGTATTGTTTATTTGAGTAGACAACCGTATCCAGATATTGCTGGTAAGTCCACGTATCATCAGGACTTGGTTGCTCAGGGTTGATGCCTAACGTATCTAAATCCCACAAACGATGTATTGGTGGGTCATACTCAATGTCCTCGGCAATTTCCCTGAAGCGTAGGGGTGACTGCTCTAAGCCTAGTCACGCCACAATTACATTATTGGTTTGTTGGTTTGGGGACGCTGGACCTTGTTTGAAAAGCACGGGAACTGTGAGCAATTTGCCCCCTGCGGACGACAACAAATTCATACCATGTTGTCTAGTGCATCCAGTTATAAACTTGTAATAATGATCCGCGCCTATTAATATTCCAATATCTGTGAGGCAATCGGAATTTATTTTATGATCCGCTAGCCTCATGCAGTTTCGCTTAAGGTGTCTCGCAGTGCGAGCTAATCCTGTGACCTGCAGGTCCGTAGGAATCTTATCCACTACCACCGCATGGATTGGGCTAGTAGAGGATCCTAATCTAACTAGTAATTTAACTACCTTGTAGTCATGCAGTCCACTATTTGACAGGAAACCAGAAATGTTTAACTTCACACTTTTGGTAGGTTTTAAATTTAACTCATCTACCAACTGTTGTGTAATGAAGGTTTTTTGTGAACCTTGGTCAAAAAGACCCCTAGTGTTAATTCTAGATCTTCGGTTTATTAATTTAAGTTGAGCGGTAGGCAGGGTAGTATTATTGCCTGACTCAGTAGCAAGTACATTCACTTCGTGATGTACTTTACAATATTGCACTGCAGTAGAATTAGTAAAATTCTCTCCAGTGGTCATGGTTGGTGTAGAAGATTTTCTACATAAGGCGTAGTGGTGTACACCTTGGTTACAACGGTTGCAGGTACGTAGTGGTACTGCACATTTCTTGGGATCATGAGAACCCATACATTTGGTGCATTTGTGCAATTCCTGTAACCTTTTAACTCTAGCATTATACGTAGGATAAGCTGAGCATTGGTAAGTGGTGTGTTCCTGATTGCAGAACAGACACTTTCTCTGGTTAATAGACTTAGTCTCTTTAGTAGACAAGTCATTGGTTATCTCTGAAGGAGATACTGAATATGTACCTACATTTCCACTTCTTTTCCTGGTGGATGGAGTAGGTGTGGATTTATACTTATTAGACTTACTTGGAGTCTGTTTAGGTTTGACTGAAATATCAGTATTAATTGGTTTAGACTCAGGTTTAATTTTGTCATAAGTCTTTAACCTATTAACTGTGATCCTCAACCCCTCGAAAATCTGATCGAGAGTAAGAAACTCAGTATTATAATATGAGCAGAGCTCTGTCAAGACATTTCGAGGTAATTTCCTCTGTAACAATAGCTTGATAGACCATTCAGAACTAGGTATATTAACCTTGGTACCTAAGGCCTTTACTAGAGACTCTACTTCTAGTCTGAAGCTTTGAAGTGACTCTGGTCTACTGTTTGGTGCATTCAGATCTAGCAATTGATAATAAAGGGTAGCTATACTTAACTCTTTGTTGCAATAGTTCAACTTCAGGAGTTTTATAGCTTCCTCATAATTACTCTCATCAAGAGTAAGGTTATGTATGACCTTTTTAGCCTCTCCTGTGAGAAGACTGAGTAGGTATGAGAATTTAGAAACTTTGTCTAGAGACTTTCTTATGGATGTGAACTTCAAAGGAAGTCCAAAAATTGTCCCAATTTTCTGTATCTAATCCTGAAAAGGTGGGCAAGTCTAGAGTAGGTAAACGAACCTCGGGTAAGTGATTATTGAAGTGAGACCCAGTGTTGCTGGTCTTGGATCCAGATTGTTTGATTATTTAAATAGCCTGATAATTTTATCATGAGTCTCCTCTTCATATTGGGAGATGTCGTCTACAGTTTGACTTGCTTCTTCAGGATCAGTTTCTACAGTATTTAGCAGATCAAGGTAAGATTGACCTGCAGATCTGACTTGATCAAATTTCAGATCAGCCAATCTAACTGATGACTCTAAGTGATAAGAGTCAATGGGATTATCTTTAGTTAAGCTCTCAGCCTTATTAATTAATCTGGTCAAGTGACCTTTAAGGCCAATGTAGGTTCTCCTCAATTGCTCAGGAGTAGCCATGTTGGGCTTAGGTTCAAACTTCACAGTGTTAGTATATGTATTACTAATGAAGCTTGGATACTTGTTCATTAGTGAACAGGTAACATTAATCGTAGCCTAATTTAAGGTGACTACTTTATATTTTACCTCACTTGAGGTTGAATGTACCTACCTACCTAACAACAAATAGCTAGATATTTTGTGCACTGTCTGAACTTCACCATTAGTTCTCGTCCGGTTAGCTCATCTATATCACCATCAGAGTTAATGGAGATAATCCAGCAATACACAAAATAGATACACAAAATGATGCATACAAGAGAAATATTATGGAGACACTCCAATCAGAGTTATCTCAAAAATTAATCCCACCCTTTATAGGGTCAGCACAAATAATATAATACATACAACACCGACTAGTTTAGATCTAGTCGTAATAATTCCTAACTAAGAACTATAAAATTATTTAGTCTGGGCTTGTACCAAATTCAGCACAATCTCAGCCTAAATTCTACCTAATAACATGGGTAAAGATTATTGTGGTGCAGTAAGGTGAATATAGTTGTGCTGTATTTTTGTTTTTTTTTTTGTTTTATAAGAGTGCTCTTGCACACACAAGTGAACAATTATGTACAGTTAAGTTTGGCTTGCTAGCCACAGCCTTTTGTGATGGTTGATGGTGTTAATTAACTTGTCAACCACATGCAACCTAGATTCCCCTGACAAATGTACACCGTCTCTGGTCAGGTTCTGTCTGTAAGGTCTGGCTGTAAATTGGATATATGTGGCATCCAATCTCACTCGTTTTTTCAGCCTGAAATTTATGTACTTAGCAGCTCTCTGGTAGTATTCTGGGGTTACTCCCCAACGATTATCTTGTCTTGGTTGGCGAGGCTCCACTAATGTGAATACTACTGATTCACTGATGAGCTTGAAAGAAGAAATTAGGTTTTTGAGGTGTTTGATCACCTCGGCTGGATGACGAGTGGGATGGATGTCATTACCACCTAAGTATATAATGGTTAGATGGTGAGGCCACTCTAACGCAGGTGTTAGGGTGGTGTTATTGTAAAAGTTATGAGCTGTTGCTCCTGGTGACCTAAAGATTCTCACCTCGGTGTGAGGTATAGGTGTGTTAAGTGTTGTGGGTAATTGGCTATGACCCACTAAAGCTACCTTATACATGAGGTGAAAGTAGCAATATATTAGTGTGATCTAGGCTAACTGATGTGTTACACTGTTAGTTGACACAATTAATTAAATAATTGGTCTAGCTTCTATCACACAAGGATTAGTTATTAATGGTTAATATTACAATTATAAGTTTAATGCCTATCCGGTTCGATAAGGACCATAATGTGGGATATTTGGGGCTTGAATCTGATTATTTAAATATTAATGTAGTAAATTAAATTACGAAGGACCACCCGCTTTTAAAGTAAAGAGGGAAACTGAGAATTTCTGATCATTAGATAATTCCTAGATGAAACCAGTAACTATGGATAAAACTAGAAAGTATGATCATAATAATAATTAATGGGCTGTATTATTAAATGAAAACAAACCTCAAACACCTACATTGGGGGGTTATTACTGGAGGTAAGTACGTCCAGGAATTAGCGTGGTTCGTTCACTAATTCAATTAATAATAATCTAATACTATAAAATAATATTGAAACTGATGTCATTACCAAAAAGAGGAACATAGATTATGAGCATAGTAATGAGTTACAGTAAACCACATATTAATCCCAAAGAATTCTGCACAAGATAAATTGCAATAGAATTATAAAAGGAAATAAATCTTAGCTTAATGAAGATTCCTTTAGAAAGCCATGGAAGTCCTCTTATTCTCCAGACTCGGTCGACTGACGAGTGGAACGGGTTAACATGAGGAAGGGCAGCATGGAGAATTCTTCTCTCGTGCTGCAAGACAAATAATTTTCAGTAGCAACTGATTTAACTACTAAATCTATATTCAAGAACATTAAGTTACAGATGAAAAATTTTAATCACCTGTTATTAGGTGTTATCGTGCATCGTAACGGACAATCACCCTGCTACTATTAAAACTTCTACCCGATGCATCACATAAAAGAATATACTTAGCTGTGGGCACTGTATAAGTATTAAGATTGCCGTGTTTCGCATCTCAGGCTCCGGCTAGGCCTATCCTGAATAGTGATGCGTTCCGCTGGCTGGTCACGTGTCGTCAGGAACCAAGTCAAAGGGCTCCTTATTTGACACCAGCACTAGCTGAAGATACTATCTGCAAGGTTATTCACGCCTCACAGTGGCGACTTTCATCTGAGGATGGATAACACCTGCCCTATTTGCTGGGCAATGGCGTCTTCTTATGAGTACGGTAAGCGCAGGTCTGCCTCTGAGCGGCTCTCCACGTGTACTGAGATGGCGTCCCTCTACCCACGCCGAGCCCGCGTTCATAAAACAAATTATTATCTCGAACATTAATATTTCTCGCATTTGCGCTTGAAACGTTAAAGACTGGATGGGTTTATTATTTAGAGGAACAAAATATTGTTATTTACCAATTTAAGAATAGTAAATATATAAGGGAGAGGAATTAATGTCTCCCCATGGCATTCATTGGTGACGTTAACTTTATCACGAGATAGACGCTATGATTCTAACACTCTATTCGGCTTTTAGTTAGAGATCAATTCGTCTGCAATTAGTTATCATACAGAATGCTTTAATTATGGAGAATCAAATTTAATTCTCACACACATTGGATATAATGTGTTTACTGTAAGGAAATCTGACGCAATACTGGCGTCAGGTGACGTGAGAATTCTAGCCTACTGCACAGATGAAATTATTAGTACATGAGAATTCTACCTGTTGTTAATTTTACTTACTACAATAATTAGTATGGTTAGTAATAAGTAATGAGAATACAACAATGTTGTATTCGGTGTTGGAAATATCCAACAACCGCCATAGTAACAGTATTGGGCAGCGTCACTCATCCTGTGAGTGGACACACCGCCATAGTGACTGTATTGGGCAGCGGCACTCATCCTGTGAGTGGACACACTGCCATAGTGACAGTATTGGGCAACGCCATTCATCCTGTGAGTGGACACACCGCCATAGTGACAGTATTGGGCAGCGGCACTCATCCTGTGAGTGGACACACCGAAATAGTGACTGTATTGGGCAGCGCCACTCATCCTGTGAGTGGACACACCGCCATAGTGACAGTGTTGGGCAGCGGCACTCATTCTGTGAGTGGACACACCACCATAGTGACAGTATTGGGCAGCATCACTCATCCTGAGAGTGGACACACCGCCATAGTGACATTATTGGGCAGCGCCACTCATCCTGTGAGTGGACACCCCGCCATACTGACAGTATTGGGCAGCGGCACTCATCCTGTGGGTGGACACACCGCCATAGTGACAGTATTGGGCAGCGTTACTCATCCTGTGAGTGGACACACCACCATAGAGACAGTATTGGGCAGCGTCACTCATCCTGAGAGTAAACACACCGCCATTGTGACAGTATTGGGCAGCGCCACTCATCCTGTGAGTGGACACACCGCCATAGTGACAGTATTGGGCAGCGGCACTCATCCTGTGAGTGGACACACCGCCATAGTGACAGTATTGGGCAGCGCCACTCATTCTGTGAGTGGACACACCGCCATAGTGACAGTATTGGGCAGCGCCACTCATCCTGTGAGTGAACACACCGCCATAGTGACAGTATTGGGCAGCGCCACTCATCCTGTGAGTGGACAACCACCATAGTGACTGTATTGGGCAGCGCCACTCATCCTGTGAGTGGACACACCGCCATAGTGACTGTATTGGGCAGCGCCACTCATCCTGTGAGTGAACACACCGCCATAGTGACAGTATTGGGCAGCGCCACTAATCCTGTGAGTGGACAACCACCATAGTGACTGTATTGGGCAGTGTCACTCATCCTGTGAGTGGACACACCGCCATAGTGATAGTATTGGGCAGCACCAATCATCCTGTGAGTGGACACACCATCATAGTGACTGTATTGGGCAGCGTCACTCATCCTGTGAGTGGACACACCACCATAGTGAGAGTATTGGGCAGCGTCACTCATCCTGTGAGTGGACACACCGCTATAGTGACAGTATTGGGCAGCGTCACTCATCCTGTGAGTGGACACACCGCCATAGTGACAGTTTTGTTCAGCGTCACTCATCCTGTGAGTGAACACACCGCTATAGTGACAGTATTGGGCAGCGTCACTCATCCTGTGAGTGGACACACCACCATAGTGACAGTATTGGGCAGCGTTACTCATCCTGTGTGTGGACACACCGCCATAGTGACAGTATTGGGCAGCGTCACTCATCCTGTGAGTGGACACACCGCTATAGTGACAGTATTGGGCAGCGTTACTCATCTTGTGAGTGGATACACCGCCTTAGTGACAGTATTGGGGCAGCGTCACTCATCCTGTTAGTGGACACACCACTATAGTGACAGTATTGGGCAGCGTCACTCATCCTGTGAGTGGACACACCGCCATAGTGACAGTATTGGGCAGCGTCACTCATCCTGTGAGTGGACACACCGCTATAGTGACAGTATTGGGCAGCGTCACTCATCCTGTGAGTGGACACACCGCCATAGTGATAGTATGTGGCAGCGTCACTCATCCTGTGAGTGGACACACCGCCATAGTGACAGTATTGGGCAGCGTCACTCATCCTGTGAGTGGACACACCGCTATAGTGACAGTATTGGGCAGCGTCACTCATCCTGTGAGTGGACACACCACCATAGTGACAGTATTGGGCAGAGCAACTCATCCTGTGAGTGAACACACCGCCATTGTGAGAGCATTGGGCAACGCCTCTCATCCTGTGAGTGAACACACCACCATAGTGACAGTATTGGGCAGAGCCACTCATCCTGTGAGTGAACACACCGCCATAGTGAGAGTATTGGGCAGCGACACTCATCCTGTGAGTGAACACACCACCATAGTGACAGTATTGGGCAGCACCAATCATCCTGGGAGTGGACACACCGCCATAGTGACAGTATTGGGCAGCGTCACTCATCCTGTTGGTGGACACACCGCCATAGTGACAGTTCTGGGCAGCGTCACTCATCTTGTGGGTGGACACACCGCCACAGTGACAGTATTGGGCAGCACCACTCATCATGTGAGTGGACTCACCGCCATAGTGACAGTATTGGGCAGCGTCACTCATCCTGTGGGTGGACACACCGCCATAGTGACAGTATTGAGCAGCGTCACTCATCCTGTGGGTGGACACACCGCCATAGTGACAGTATTGGCAGTGTCACTCATCCTGTGAGTGCACAAACCGCCATAGTGACAGTATTGGGCAGCCTCACTCATCCTGTGGGTGGACACACCGCCATAGAGACAGTACTGGGCAGCACCACTCATCCTGTGAGTGGACACACCGCCATAGGAACAGTATTGGGCAGCGCCACTCATCCTGTGAGTGGACATACCGCCATAGTGACAGTATTGGGCAGCGTCACTCTTTCTGTGAGTGGACACACCGCCATAGTGAGTGTGTTGGGCAGCGGCACTCATTCTGTGAGTGGACACACCACCATAGTGACAGTATTGGGCAGCATCACTCATCCTGAGAGTGGACACACCGCCATAGTGACATTATTGGGCAGCGCCACTCAATCTGTGAGTGGACACACCGCCATAGTGACAGTATTGGGCAGCGGCACTCATCCTGTGAGTGGACACACCGCCATAGTGACAGTATTGGGCAGCGTTACTCATCCTGTGAGTGGACACACCACCATAGTGACAGTATTGGGCAGTGTCACTCATCCTGAGAGTAAACACACCGCCATTGTGACAGTATTGGGCAGCGCCACTCATCCTGTGAGTGGACACACCGCCATAGTGACAGTATTGGGCAGCGGCACTCATCCTGTGAGTGGACACACCGACATAGTGACAGTATTGGGCAGCGGCACTCATCCTGTGAGTGGACACACCGCCATAGTGAGAGTATTGGGCAGCGCCACTCATCCTGTGAGTGAACACACCACCATAGTGACAGTATTGGGCAGCACCAATCATCCTGTGAGTGGACACACCGCCATAGTGACAGTATTGGGCAGCGCCACTCATCCTGTGAGTGAACACACCGCCATAGTGACTGTATTGGGCAGCGCCACTCATCCTGTGAGTGGACACACCACCATAGTGACTGTATTGGGCAGCGCCACTCATCCTGAGAGTGAAAACACCGCCATAGTGACAGTATTGGGCAGCGCCACTAATCCTGTGAGTGGGCAACCACCATAGTGACTGTATTGGGCAGCGTCACTCATCCTGTGAGTGGACACACCGCCATAGTGATAGTATTGGGCAGCACCAATCATCCTGTGAGTGGACACACCATCATAGTGACTGTATTGGGCAGCGTCACTCATCCTTTGAGTGGACACACCACCATAGTGAGAGTATTGGGCAGCGTCACTCATCCTGTGAGTGGACACACCGCTATAGTGACAGTATTGGGCAGCGTCACTCATCCTGTGAGTGGACACACCGCCATCGTGACAGTTTTGTTCAGCGTCACTCATCCTGTGAGTGAACACACCGCTATAGTGACAGTATTGGGCAGCGTCACTCATCCTGTGAGTGGATACACCACCATAGTGACAGTATTGGGCAGCGTTACTCATCCTGTGTGTGGACACACCGCCATAGTGACAGTATTGGGCAGCGTCACTCATCCTGTGAGTGGACACACCGCTATAGTGACAGTATTGGGCAGCGTTACTCATCTTGTGAGTGGATACACCGCCTTAGTGACAGTATTGGGGCAGCGTCACTCATCCTGTGAGTGGACACACCACTATAGTGACAGTATTGGGCAGCGTCACTCATCCTGTGAGTGGACACACCGCCATAGTGACAGTATTGGGCAGCGTCACTCATCCTGTGAGTGGACACACCGCTATAGTGACAGTATTGGGAAGCGTCACTCATCCTGTGAGTGGACACACCGCCATAGTGATAGTATGTGGCAGCGTCACTCATCCTGTGAGTGGACACACCGCCATAGTGACAGTATTGGGCAGCGTCACTCATCCTGTGAGTGGACACACCGCTATAGTGACAGTATTGGGCAGCGTCACACATTTTGTGAGTGGACACACCGCCATAGTGACAGTATTGGGCAGCGTCACTCATCCTGTGAGTGGACACACCACCATAGTGACAGTATTGGGCAGAGCAACTCATCCTGTGAGTGAACACACCGCCATTGTGAGAGTATTGGGCAACGCCTCTCATCCTGTGAGTGAACACACCACCATAGTGACAGTATTGGGCAGAGCCACTCATCCTGTGAGTGAACACACCGCCATAGTGAGAGTATTGGGCAGCGCCACTCATCCTGTGAGTGAACACACCACCATAGTGACAGTATTGGGCAGCACCAATCATCCTGGGAGTGGACACACCGCCATAGTGACAGTATTGGGCAGCGTCACTCATCCTGTGGGTGGACACTCCGCCATAGTGACAGTTCTGGGCAGCGTCACTCATCTTGTGGGTGGACACACCGCCACAGTGACAGTATTGGGCAGCACCACTCATCCTGTGAGTGGACTCACCGCCATAGTGACAGTATTGGGCAGCGTCACTCATCCTGTGGGTGGACACACCGCCATAGTGACAGTATTGAGCAGCGTCACTCATCCTGTGGGTGGACACACCGCCATAGTGACAGTATTGGCAGTGTCACTCATCCTGTGAGTGCACAAACCGCCATAGTGACAGTATTGGGCAGCCTCACTCATCCTGTGGGTGGACACACCGCCATAGTGACAGTACTGGGCAGCACCACTAATCCTGTGAGTGGACACACCGCCATAGGGACAGTATTGGGCAGCGCCACTCATCCTGTGAGTGGACATACCGCCATAGTGACAGTATTGGGCAGCGTCACCAATCCTTTGAGTGGACACACCGCCATAGTGACAGTAATGGGCAGCTTCACTCATCCTGTGAGTGAACACACTGCCATAGTGACAGTATTGGGCAGCGTCACTCTTTCTGTGAGTGGACACACCGCCATAGTGAGTGTGTTGGGCAGCGGCACTCATCCTGTGAGTGGACACACCGTCATAATGACAGTATTGGGCAGCGGCACTCATCCTGTGAGTGGACACACCGCCATAGTGACTGTATTGCGCCGCGCCACTCATCCTGTGAGTGAACACACCACCATAGTGACTGTATTGGGCAGCGTCATTCATCCTGTGAGTGGACACACTGCTATAGTGACAGTATTGGGCAGCACCAATCATCCTGTGAGTGGACACACCACCATAGTGACTGTATTGGGCAGCGTCACTCATCCTGTGAGTGGACACACTGCCATAGTAACAGTATTGGGCAGCGCCAATCATCCTGTGAGTGGACACACCACAATAGTGACTGTATTGGGCAGCGTCACTCATCCTGTGAGTGGACACACCGCCATAGTGACAGTATTGGGCAGCGTCACTCATCCTGTGAGTGGACACACCGCCATAGTGACAGTATTGGGCAGCGTCACTCATCCTGTGAGTGGACACACCGCCATAGTGACAGTATTGGGCAGCGTCACTCATCCTGTGAGTGGACACACTGCCATAGTGACAGTATTGGGCAGCGTCACTCATCCTGTGAGTGGACACACCGCCATAGTGACAGTATTGGGCAGCGTCACTCATCCTGTGAGTGGACACACCGCCATAGTGACAGTATTGGGCAGCGTCACTCATCCTGTGAGTGGACACACCGCCATAGTGACAGTATTGGGCAGCGTCACTCATCCTGTGATCGGACACACCGCCATAGTGAGAGTATTGGGCAGCGTCACTCATCCTGTGAGTGGACACACCGCCATAGTGATAGTATTGGGCAGCGTCACTCATCCTGTGAGTGGACACACCGCTTTAGTGACAGTATTGGGCAGCGGCACTCATCCTGTGAGTGGACACACCGCCATAGTGACAGTTTTGGGTAGCGTCACTCATCCTGTGAGTGGACACACCGCTATAGTGACAGTATTGGGCAGCGTCACTCATCCTGTGAGTGGTCACACCGCCATAGTGACAGTTTTGTTCAACGTCACTCATCCTGTGAGTGGACACACCGCTATAGTGACAGTATTGGGCAGCGACACTCATCCTGTGAGTGGACACACCGCTATAGTGACAGTATTGGGCAGCGTCACTCATCCTGTGAGGGGACACACCGCCATAGTGACAGTATTGGGCAGCATCACTCATCCTGTGAGTGAACACACCGCCATAGTGACAGTATTGGGCAGCATCACTCATCCTGTGAGTGAACACACCGCCATAGTGACAGTATTATGTAGCGCCACTCATTCTGTGAGTGAACACACCACCATAGTGACAGTATTGGGCAGCGTCACTCATCTTGTGAGTGGACACACCGCTATAGTGACAGTATTGGGCAGCGTCACTCATCTTGTGAGTGGATACACCGCCATAGTGACAGTATTGGGCAGCGTCACTCATCCTGTGAGTGGACACCACTATAGTGACAGTATTGGGCAGCGTCACTCATCCTGTGAGTGGACACACCGCCATAGTAACAGTATTGGGCAGCGTCACTCATCCTGTGAGTGGACACACCGCTATAGTGACAGTATTGGGCAGCGTCACTCATCCTGTGAGGGGACACACCGCCATAGTGACAGTATTGGGCAGCATCACTCATCCTGTGAGTGAACACACCGCCATAGTGACAGTATTGGGCAGCATCACTCATCCTGTGAGTGAACACACCGCCATAGTGACAGTATTATGTAGCGCCACTTATTCTGTGAGTGAACACACCACCATAGTGACAGTATTGGGCAGCGTCACTCATCTTGTGAGTGGACACACCGCTATAGTGACAGTATTGGGCAGCGTCACTCATCTTGTGAGTTGATACACCGCCATAGTGACAGTATTGGGCAGCGTCACTCATCCTGTGAGTGGACACACCACTATAGTGACAGTATTGGGCAGCGTCACTCATCCTGTGAGTGGACACACCGCCATAGTAACAGTATTGGGCAGCGTCACTCATCCTGTGAGTGGACACACCGCTATAGTGAAGGTATTGGGCAGCGTCACTCATCCTGTGAGTGGACACACCGCCATAGTGACAGTATCGGGCAGCGTCACTCAGCCTGTGAGTGGACACACCGCCATAGTGACAGTATTGGCCAGCGTCACTCATTCTGTGAGTGGAATAACCGCTATAGTGAGAGTATTGGGCAGCGTCACTCATCTTGTGAGTGGACAAACCGCCATAGTGACAGTATTGGGCAGCGTCACTCATACTGTGAGTTGACACACCGCTATAGTAAAAGTATTGGGCAGCGTCACTCATCCTGTGAGTGGACACACCACCATAGTGACAGTTTTGTTCAGCGTCACTCATCCTGTGAGTGGACACACCGCTATAGTGACAGTATTGGGCAGCGTCACTCATCCTGTGAGTGGACACACCGCTATAGTGACAGTATTGGGCAGCGTCACTCATCCTGTGAGTGGACACACCACCATAGTGACAGTTTTGTTCAGCGTCACTCATCCTGTGAGTGGACACACCGCTATAGTGACAGTATTGGGCAGCGTCACTCATCCTGTGAGTGGACACACCGCTATAGTGACAGTATTGGGCAGCGTCACTCATCCTGTGAGGGGACACACCGCCATAGTGAGAGTATTGAGCAGCATCACTCATCCTGTGAGTGAACACACCGCCATAGTGACAGTATTGGGCAGCATCACTCATCCTGTGAGTGAACACACCGCCATAGTGACAGTATTATGTAGCGCCACTCATTCTGTGAGTGAATACACCACCATAGTGACAGTATTGGGCAGCGTCACTCATCGTGTGAGTGAACTCGCCGCCATAGTTACAGTATTGGGCAGCGTCACTCATCCTTTGAGTGGACACACCGCTATAGTGACAGTATTGGGCAGCGTCACTCATCTTGTGAGTGGATACACCGCCATAGTGACAGTATTGGGCAGCGTCACTCATCCTGTGAGTGGACACCACTATAGTGACAGTATTGGGCAGCGTCACTCATCCTGTGAGTGGACACACCGCCATAGTGACAGTATTGGGCAGCATCACTCATCCTGTGAGTGAACACACCGCCATAGTGACAGTATTGGGCAGCATCACTCATCCTGTGAGTGAACACACCGCCATAGTGACAGTATTATGTAGCGCCACTCATTCTGTGAGTGAACACACCACCATAGTGACAGTATTGGGCAGCGTCACTCATCTTGTGAGTGGACACACCGCTATAGTGACAGTATTGGGCAGCGTCACTCATCTTGTGAGTTGATACACCGCCATAGTGACAGTATTGGGCAGCGTCACTCATCCTGTGAGTGGACACACCACTATAGTGACAGTATTGGGCAGCGTCACTCATCCTGTGAGTGGACACACCGCCATAGTAACAGTATTGGGCAGCGTCACTCATCCTGTGAGTGGACACACCGCTATAGTGAAGGTATTGGGCAGCGTCACTCATCCTGTGAGTGGACACACCGCCATAGTGACAGTATCGGGCAGCGTCACTCAGCCTGTGAGTGGACACACCGCCATAGTGACAGTATTGGCCAGCGTCACTCATTCTGTGAGTGGAATAACCGCTATAGTGAGAGTATTGGGCAGCGTCACTCATCTTGTGAGTGGACACACCGCCATAGTGACAGTATTGGGCAGCGTCACTCATACTGTGAGTTGACACACCGCTATAGTAAAAGTATTGGGCAGCGTCACTCATCCTGTGAGTGGACACACCACCATAGTGACAGTTTTGTTCAGCGTCACTCATCCTGTGAGTGGACACACCGCTATAGTGACAGTATTGGGCAGCGTCACTCATCCTGTGAGTGGACACACCGCTATAGTGACAGTATTGGGCAGCGTCACTCATCCTGTGAGTGGACACACCACCATAGTGACAGTTTTGTTCAGCGTCACTCATCCTGTGAGTGGACACACCGCTATAGTGACAGTATTGGGCAGCGTCACTCATCCTGTGAGTGGACACACCGCTATAGTGACAGTATTGGGCAGCGTCACTCATCCTGTGAGGGGACACACCGCCATAGTGAGAGTATTGAGCAGCATCACTCATCCTGTGAGTGAACACACCGCCATAGTGACAGTATTGGGCAGCATCACTCATCCTGTGAGTGAACACACCGCCATAGTGACAGTATTATGTAGCGCCACTCATTCTGTGAGTGAATACACCACCATAGTGACAGTATTGGGCAGCGTCACTCATCGTGTGAGTGAACTCGCCGCCATAGTTACAGTATTGGGCAGCGTCACTCATCCTTTGAGTGGACACACCGCTATAGTGACAGTATTGGGCAGCGTCACTCATCTTGTGAGTGGATACACCGCCATAGTGACAGTATTGGGCAGCGTCACTCATCCTGTGAGTGGACACCCCACTATAGTGACAGTATTGGGCAGCGTCACTCATCCTGTGAGTGGACACACCGCCATAGTGACAGTATTGGGCAGCGTCACTCATCCTGTGAGTGGACACACCGCTATAGTGAAGGTATTGGGCAGCGTCACTCATCCTGTGAGTGGACACACCGCCATAGTGACAGTATTGGCCAGCGTCACTCATCCTGTGAGTGGAATAACCGCTATAGTGACAGTATTGGGCAGCGTCACTCATCTTGTAAGTGGACACACCGCCATAGTGACAGTATTGGGCAGCGTCACTCATCATATGAGTGAACACACCACCATAGTGACAGTATTGGGCAGCGTGACTCATCATATGAGTGGACACACCACCATAGTGACAGTATTGGGCAGAGCCACTCATCCTGTGAGTGAACACACCGCCATAGTGAGAGTATTGGGCAACGCCACTCATCCTGTGAGTGAACACACCACCATAGTGACATTATTGGGCAGAGCCACTCATCCTGTGAGTGAACACACCGCCATAGTGAGAGTATTGGGCAGCGCCACTCATCCTGTGAGTGAACACACCACCATAGTAACAGTATTGGGCAGCGCCACTCATCCTATGAGTGAACACACCACCATAGTGACTGTATTGGGCAGCGTCACTCATTGTGTTAGAGAACACACCACCATAGTGATTGTATAGGGCAGCGCACTCATCCTATGAGTGACCACACTGCCATAGTGACTGTATTGGGCAGCGCCACTCATCCTGTGAGTGAACACACCGCCATAGTGACAGTATTGGGCAGCATCACTCATCCTCTGAGTGAACACACCGCCATAGTGACAGTATTATGTAGCGCCACTCATTCTGTGAGTGAACACACCACCATAGTGACAGTATTGGGCAGCGTCACTCATCCTGTGAGTGGACACACCGCTATAGCGACAGTATTGGGCAGCGTCACTCATCCTGTGAGTGGACACACCGCTATAGTGACAGTATTGGGCAGCGTCACTCATCCTGTGAGTGGACACACCACCATAGTGACAGTATTGGGCAGTGTCACTCAACCTGTGAGTGGACACACCGCTATAGTGACAGTATTGGGCAGCGTCACTCAACCTGTGAGTGGACACACCGCCATAGTGACAGTATTGGGCAGCGTCACTCATCCTGTGAGGGGACACACCGCCATAGTGACAGCATTGGGCAGCATCACTCATCCTGTGAGTGAACACACCGCCATAGTGACAGTATTGGGCAGCATCACTCATCCTGTGAGTGAACACACCGCCATAGTGACAGTATTATGTAGCGCCACTCATTCTGTGAGTGAACACACCGCTATAGTGACTGTATTGGGCAGCGCCACTCATCCTGTGAATGAACACACCGCCATAGTGACAGTATTGGACAGCGTCACTCATCCTGTGAGTGGACACACCACCATAGTGACAGTATTGGGCAGCGTTACTCATCCTGTGTGTGGAGACACCGCCATAGTGACAGTATTGGGCAGCGTCACTCATCCTGTGAGTGGACACACCGCTATAGTGACAGTATTGGGCAGCGTTACTCATCTTGTGAGTGGATACACCGCCATAGTGACAGTATTGGGCAGCGTCACTCATCCTGTGAGTGGACACACCGCTATAGTGACAGTATTGGGCAGCGTCACTCATCCTTTGAGTGGACACACCACCATAGTGACATTATTTGGCAGCGCCACTCATCCTGTGAGTGAACACACTGCCATAGTGACAGTATTGGGCAGCACCAATCATCCTGTGAGTGGACACACTACCATAATGACAGTATTGGGCAGCGTTACTCATCCTGTGGGTGGACACACCGCCTTAGTGACAGTACTGGGCAGCGTCACTCATCATGTGGGTGGACACACCGCCATAGTGACAGTATTGGGCAGCACCACTCATCCTGTGAGTGGACACACCGCCATAGTGACAGTATTGGGCAGCACCACTCATCCTGTGAGTGGACTCACCGCCATAGTGACAGTATTGGGCAGCGCCACTCATCCTGCGAGTGGACTCACCGCCATAGTGACAGTATTGGGCAGCGTCACTCATCCTGTGGGTGGACACACCGCCATGGTGACAGTATTGAGCAGCGTCACTCATCCTGTGGGTGGACACACCGCCATAGTGACAGTATTGGGCAGTGTCACTCATCCTCGTTCCTCATCCTCATTCGATTAACCGAGGATCAACTTTCCCTCAGCCCAGTCTCTTGACTAGGCCTCCTGGGGTTAGATTCGCGAAACAGTTGCGCAGGTGCTTGCGAACGTGTGCATCTTTCCTTAATCTTTGACGGTTTTGATTACATTTATTAAACAGTTTACAAGCATGAAAACTTCCCAATCAACTGTTGTTATTTTTATAAACAGCCTCCTGGTGCTTCGGAGCTCATTAACCATTTAATAATTGTAAACAAAGTCGCCAGGGATTGAGGAGAGATGTACAGGTTCGTAAGTGCTTGCGTGGCTGCTTCGTGAATCTGGTCCCTGGTTAGTGGTCTCGTCAGCCAGGCTGTTTGATGCGGCTGCTCGCAGCCTGACCTACAAATCGCATCCTAGTTGATCAGGTATCCTTTGGAGGTGTTTACCACGTTCTCTCTTGTTCACCGTAAGAGGTCGGCCAGTCATGCCAGTATGTGTAAAGGGAGAGGGTTGAACAGTCTTGGGCCTTTACCTGATTGATACCTGGTTGATCGGGTTCTGGGAGTTCTTCTACTCCCCAAGCCCGGCCCGAGGCCAGGCTTGACTTGTGAGAGTTTGATCCACCAGGCTGTTGCTTGGAGCGGCCCGCAGGCCCACATACCCACCACAGCCCGGTTGGTCCGGCACTCCTTGGAGGAATAAATCTAGTTTCCTCTTGAAGAAAGGAAGAAGTTTCTTTGTCGATAGTTCTCGCTCAGAGTACCTATTACACCACCTCTTTTCATCGGGGATATTTTGCACATCCTGCCATGTCTTCTGGTCTAATGTGGTGCTATTTCTGTGTGCAGATTTGGAACAAATCCTTCTAGTATTTTCCAAATGTAAACAGTTATGTAACCCTGTTTTGTTATAGGGGCGTGACGGCTGAGTGGACAGCCCTTCGGATTCGTAGTTCTAAGGTTCCGGGTTCGATCCCCGGCGGAGGCGGAAACAAATGGGCAGTTTCCTTCACCCTGATGCACCTGTTCACCTAGCAGTAAATAGGTACCTGAGAGTTAGACAGCTGCTACGGTCTGCTTCCTGGGGATGTGTTACAAAAAGTAGGCGTGGTCGAGGACCGGGCCGCAGGGCTAAGCCTCAAAATCGTCTGCAAGATCCTGTGAGTGGACACACCGCCATAGTGACAGTATTGGGCAGCGTCACTCATCCTGTGGGTGGACACACCGCCATAGTGACAGTATTGGGCAGCACCACTCATCCTGTGAGTGGACACACTGCCATAGTGACAGTATTGGGCAGCGCCACTCATCCTGTAAGTGGACACACCGCCATAGTGACAGTATTGGGCAGCGTCACTCATCCTTTGAGTGGACACACCACCATAGTGACATTATTGGGCAGCGCCACTCATCATGTGAGTGAACACACTGCCATAGTGACAGTATTGGGCAGCGCCACTCATCCTGTGAGTGGACACACCGCCATAGTGACAGTATTGGGCAGCGGCACTCATCCTATGAGTGGACACACCGCCATAATGACAGTATTAGGCAGCGGCACTCATCCTGTGAGTGGACATACCGCCATAGTGACAGTATTGGGCAGCGTCACTCATGCTGTGAGTGGACACACCGCCATAGTGACAGTATTGGGCAGCGCCACTCATCCTGTGGGTGGACACACCGCCATAGTGACAGTATTGGGCAGCGTCACTCATCCTGTGAGTGGACACACCGCCATAGTGACAGTATTGGGCAGCGCCACTCATCCAGTGAGTGGACACACCGCCACATCGACAGTATTGGGCAGTGCCACTCATCCTATGAGTGGACACACCGCCATAGTGACAGTATTGGGAAGCGCCACTCATCCTGTGAGTGGACACACCGCCATAGTGACAGTATTGGGCAGCGTCACTCATCCTGTGGGTGGACACACCGCCATAGTGGCAGTATTGGGCAGCGTCACTCATCCTGTGAGTGGACACACCGCCATAGTGACAGTATTGGGCAGGGTCACTCATCCTGTGAGTGGACACACCGCCATAGTGACTGTATTGGGCAGCGGCACTCATCCTGTGAGTAGACACACCGCCATAGTGACAGTATTGGGCAGCGCCATTCATCCTGTGAGTCGATACACCGCCATAGTGACAGTATTGGGCAGCGGCACTCATCCTGTGAGTGGACACACCGTAATAGTGACTCTCTTGGGCAGCGCCATTCATCCTGTGAGTGGACACACCGCCATAGTGACAGTGTTGGGCAGCGCCACTCATCCTGTGAGTGGACACACCACCATAGTGACAGTATTGGGCAGCGTCACTCATCCTGAGAGTGGACACACCGTTACAGTGACATTATTGGGCAGCGCCAATCATCCTGTGAGTGGACACACCGCCATAGTGACAGTATTGGGCAGCGGCACTCATCCTGTGAGTGGACACACCGCCATAGTGAGAGTATTGGGCAGCGTCACTCATCCTGTGAGTGGACACACCGCGATAGTGACAGTATTGGGCAGCGTTACTCATCCTGTGAGTGGACACACCACCATAGTGACAGTATTGGGCAGCGTCACTTATCCTGAGAGTGGACACACCGCCATTGTGACAGTATTGGGCAGCGCCTCTCATCCTGTGAGTGGACACACCGCCATAGTGACAGTATTGGGCAGCGGCACTCATCCTGTGAGTGGACACACCGCCATAGTGACAGTATTGGGCAGCGGCACTCATCCTGTGAGTGGACACACCGCCATAGTGACAGTATTGGGCAGCGTCACTCATCCTGTGAGTGGACAAACCGCCATAGTGACAGTATTGGGCAGCACCAATCATCCTGTGAGTGGACACACCTTCATAGTGACTGTATTGGGCAGCGTCACTCATCCTGTGAGTGGACACACCACCATAGTGACAGTATTGGGCAGCGTCACTCATCCTGTGAGTGGACACACCGCTATAGTGACAGTATTGGGCAGCGTCACTCATCCTGTGAGTGGACACACCGCTATAGTGAGAGTTTTGTTCAGCGTCACTCATCCTGTGAGTGAACACACCGCTATAGTGACAGTATTGGGCAGCGTCACTCATCCTGTGAGTGGACACACCACCATAGTGACAGTATTGGGCAGCGTTACTCATCCTGTGAGTGGACACACCGCTATAGTGACAGTATTGGGCAGCGTTACTCATCTTGTGAGTGGATACACCTTCATAGTGACAGTATTGGGCAGCGTCACTCATCCTGTGAGTGGACACACCACTATAGTGACAGTATTGGGCAGCGTCACTCATCCTGTGAGTGGACACACCGCCATAGTGACAATATTGGGTAACGTCACTCATCCTGTGAGTGGACACACCGCTATAGTGACAGTATTGGGCAGCGTCACTCATTCTGTGAGTGGACACACCGCCATAGTGATAGTATGTGGCAGCGTCACTCATCCTGTTAGTGGACACACCGCTATAGTGACAGTATTGGGCAGCGTCACTCATCTTGTGAGTGGACACACCGCCATAGTGACAGTATTGGGCAGCGTCACTCATCCTGTGAGTGGACACACCACCATAGTGACAGTATTGGGCAGAGCCACTCATCCTGTGAGTGAACACACCGCCATAGTGAGAGTATTGGGCAGCGCCACTCATCCTGTGAGTGAACACACCACCATAGTGACAGTATTGGGCAGCACCAATCATCCTGGGAGTGGACACACCGCCATAGTGACAGTATTGGGCAGCGTTACTAATCCTGTGGGTGGACACACCACCATAGTGACAGTTCTGGGCAGCGTCACTCATCTTGTGGGTGGACACACCGCCACAGTGACAGTATTGGGCAGCACCACTCATCCTGTGAGTGGACTCACCGTCATAGTGACAGTATTGGGCAGCGTCACTCATCCTGTGGGTGGACACACCGCCATAGTGACAGTATTGAGCAGCGTCACTCATCCTGTTGGTGGACACACCGCCATAGTGACAGTATTGGCAGTGTCACTCATCCTGTGAGTGGACAAACCGCCATATTGACAGTATTGGGCAGCCTCACTCATCCTGTGGGTGGATACACCGCCATAGTGACAGTATTGGGCAGCACCACTCATCCTGTGAGTGGACACACCGCCATAGTGACAGTATTGGGCAGCGCCACTCATCCTGTGAGTGGACACACCGCTATAGTGACAGTATTGGGCAGCGTCACTCATCCTTTGAGTGGACACACTGCCATAGTGACAGTAATGGGCAGCTTCACTCATCCTGTGAGTGAACACACTGCTATAGTGACAGTATTGGGCAGCGTCACTCTTCCTGTGAGTGGACACACCGCCATAGTGAGTGTGTTGGGCAGCGGCACTCATCCTGTGAGTGGACAAACCGCCATAATGACAGTATTGGGCAGCGGCACTCATCCTGTGAGTGGACACACCGCCATAGTGAGAGTATTGGGCAGCATCACTCATCCTGTGAGTGGACACACCGCCATAGTGACAGTATTGGGCAGCGCCACTCATCCTGTGAGTGGACACACCGCCATAGTGAATGTATTGGGCCGCGCCACTCAACCTGTGAGTGAACACACCGCCATAGTGACAGTATTGGGCAGCGCCACTCATCCTGTGAGTGGACACACCACCATAGTGACTGTATTGGGCAGCGTCACTCATCCTGTGAGTGGACACACTGCCATAGTGACAGTATTGGGCAGCGCCAATCATCCTGTGAGTGGACACACCACCATAGTGACTGTATTGGGCAGCGTCACTCATCCTGTGAGTGGACACACCGCCATAGTGACAGTATTGGGCAGCGTCACTCATCCTGTGAGTGGACACACCACTATAGTGACAGTATTGGGCAGAGCCACTCATCCTGTGAGTGGACACACCGCCATAGTGACAGTATTGGGCAGCGTCCCTTACCCTGTGAGTGGACACACAGCTATAGTGAAGGTATTGGGCAGTGTCACTCATCCTGTGAGTAGAATAACCGCTATAGTGACAGTATTGGGCAGCGTCACTCATCTTGTGAGCGGACACACCGCCATAGTGACAGTATTGGGCAGCGTCACTCATCATATGAGTGGACACACCACCATAGTGACAGTATTGGGCAGAGCCACTCATCCTGTGAGTGAACACACCGCCATAGTGAGAGTATTGGGCAACGCCACTCATCCTGTGAGTGAACACACCACCATTGTGACAGTATTGGGCAGAGCCACTCATCCTGTGAGTGAACACACCACCATAGTGAGAGTATTGGGCAGCGCCACTCATACTGTGAGTGAACACACCACCATAGTGACAGTATTGGGCAGCGCCACTCATCCTATGAGTGAACACACCACCATAGTGACTGTATTGGGCAGCGTCACTCATTGTGTTAGAGAACGCACCACCATAGTGATTGTATAGGGCAGCGCACTCATCCTATGAGTGACCACACTGCCATAGTGACTGTATTGGGCAGCGCCACTCATCCCGTGTGTGAACACACCGCCATAGTGACAGTATTAGGCAGCGCCACTCATTGTGTGAGTGAACACACCACAATAGTGACAGTATTGGGCACCGCCACTCATCCTGTGAGTGTACACAACGCCATAGTGACAGTATTGGGCAGCGCCACTCATCCTGTGAGTGGACACACCGCCATAGTGACAGTAATGGGCAGCGTCACTCATCCTGTGAGGGGACACACCGCCATAGTGACAGTATTGGGCAGCATCACTTATCCTGTGAGTGAACACACCGCCATAGTGACAGTATTGGGCAGCATCACTCATCCTCTGAGTGAACACACCGCCATAGTGACAGTATTATGTAGCGCCACTCATTCTGTGAGTGAACACACCACCATAGTGACAGTATTGGGCAGCGTCACTCATCGTGTGAGTGGACACACCGCCATAGTGACAGTTTTGTTCAGCGTCACTCATCCTGTGAGTGGACACACCGCTATAGTGACAGTATTGGGCAGCGTCACTCATCCTTCTGAGTGGACACACCACCATAGTGACAGTATTGGGCAGTGTCACTCATCCTGTGAGTGGACACACCGCCATAGTGACAGTATTGGGCAGCGTCACTCATCCTGTGAGTGGACACACCGCTATAGTGACAGTATTGGGCAGCGTCACTCATCCTGTGAGGGGACACACCGCCATAGTGACAGTATTGGGCAGCATAACTCATCCTGTGAGTGGACACACCGCCATAGTGACAGTATTGGGCAGCGCCACTCATCCGGTGAGTGGACACACCGCCATAGTGACAGTATTGGGCAGCGTCACTCATCTTGTGATCGGACACACCGCCATAGTGACAGTATTGGGCAGCGTCACTCATCCTGTGAGTGAACACACCGCTATAGTGACAGTATTGGGCAGCGTCACTCATCCTGTGAGTGGACACACCGCCATAGTAACAGTTTTGTTCAGCGTCACTCATCCTGTGAGTGGACACACCGCTATAGTGACAGTATTGGGCAGCGTCACTCATCCTGTGAGTGGACACACCGCTATAGTGACAGTATTGGGCAGCGTCACTCATCCTGTGAGGGGACACACCGCCATAGTGACAGTATTGGGCAGCATCACTCATCCTGTGAGTGAACACACCGCCATAGTGACAGTATTGGGCAGCATCACTCATCCTGTGAGTGAACACACCGCCATAGTGACAGTATTAGGCAGCGCCACTCATTCTGTGAGTGGACACACCGCAATAGTGACAGTATTGGGCAGCGCCACTCATCCTGTTAGTGTACACAACGCCATAGTGACAGTATTGGGCAGCGCCACTCATCCTGTGAGTGGACACACCGCCATAGTGACAGTATTGGGCAGCGTCACTCATCCTGTGAGGGGACACACCGCCATAGTGACAGTATTGGGCAGCATCACTCATCCTGTGAGTGAACACACCGACATAGTGACAGTATTGGGCAGCATCAGTCATCCTGTGAGTGAACACACCGCCATAGTGACAGTATTATGTAGCGCCACTCATTCTGTGAGTGAACACACCACCATAGTGACTGTATTGGGCAGCGCCACTCATCCTGTGAATGAACACACCGCCATAGTGACAGTATTGGGCAGCGTCACTCATCCTGTGAGTGGACACACCACCATAGTGACAGTATTGGGCAGCGTTACTCATCCTGTGAGTGGACACACCGCAATAGTGACAGTATTTTGCAGCGTCACTCATCCTGTGAGTGGACACACCGCTATAGTGACAGTATTGGGCAGCGTTACTCATCTTGTGAGTGGAAACACCGCCATAGTGACAGTATTGGGCAGCGTCACTCATCCTGTGAGTGGACACACCGCTATAGTGACAGTATTGGGCAGCGTCACTCATCCTGTGAGAGGACACACCGCCATAGTGACAGTATTGGGCAGCGTCACTCATCCTGTGAGTGGACACACCGCTATAGTGACAGTATTGGGCAGCGTCACTCATCCTGTGAGTGGACACACCGCCATAGTGATAGTATGTGGCAGCGTCACTCATCCTGTGAGTGGACACACCGCAATAGTGACAGTATTGGGCAGCGTCACTCATCTTGTGAGTGGACTCACCGCCATAGTGACAGTATTGGGCAGCGTCACTCATCCTGTGAGTGGACACACCACCATACTGACAGTATTGGGCAGAGCCACTCATCCTGTGAGTGAACACACCGCGATAGTGAGAGTATTGGGCAACGCCTCTCATCCTGTGAGTGAACACACCACCACAGAGACAGTATTGGGCAGAGCCACTCATCCTGTGAGTGAACACACCGCCATAGTGAGAGTATTGGGCAGCACCACTCATGCTGTGAGTGGACACACCGCCATAGTGACAGTATTGGGCAGCGTCACTCATCTTGTGATCGGACACACCGCCATAGTGACAGTATTGGCAGTGTCTCTCATCCTGTGGGTGGACACATCGCCATAGTTACAGTATTGGGCAGCACCACTCATCCTGTGAGTGGACACACCGCCATAGTGACAGTATTGGGCAGCGCCACTCATCCTGTGAGTGGACACACCGCCATAGTGACAGTATTGGGCAGCGTCTCTCATCTTGTGATCGGACACACCGCCATAGTGACAGTATTGGGCAGCATCACTCATCCTGTGAGTGAACACACCGCTATAGTGACAGTATTGGGCAGCGTCACTCATCCTGTGAGTGGACACACCGCCATAGTGACAGTTTTGTTCAGCGTCACTCATCCTGTGAGTGGACACACGGCTATAGTGACAGTATTGGGTAGCGTCACTCATCCTGTGAGTGGACACACCGCTATAGTGACAGTATTGGGCAGCGTCACTCATCCTGTGAGGGGACACACTGCCATAGTGACAGTATTGGGCAGCATCACTCATCCTGTGAGTGAACACACCGCCATAGTGACAGTATTGGGCAGCATCACTCATCCTGTGAGTGAACACACCGCCATAGTGACAGTATTAGGCAGCGCCACTCATTCTGTGAGTGGACACACCGCAATAGTGACAGTATTGGGCAGCGCCACTCATCCTGTGAGTGTACACAACGCCATAGTGACAGTATTGGGCAGCGCCACTCATCCTGTGAGTGGACACACCGCCATAGTGACAGTATTGGGCAGCGTCACTCATCCTGTGAGGGGACACAACGCCATAGTGACAGTATTGGGCAGCATCACTCATCCTGTGAGTGAACACACCGCCATAGTGACAGTATTGGGCAGCATTACTCATCCTCTGAGTGAACACACCGCCATAGTGACAGTATTATGTAGCGCCACTCATTCTGTGAGTGAACACACCACCATAGTGACAGTATTGGGCAGCGTCACTCACCGTGTGAGTGGACACACCGCCATAGTGACAGTTTTGTTCAGCGTCACTCATCCTGTGAGTGGACACACCGCTATAGTGACAGTATTGGGCAGCGTCACTCATCCTTTGAGTGGACACACCACCATAGTGACAGTATTGGGCAGTGTCACTCATCCTGTGAGTGGACACACCGCCATAGTGACAGTATTGGGCAGCGTCACTCATCCTTTGAGTGGACACACCGCTATAGTGACAGTATTGGGCAGCGTCACTCATCCTGTGAGGGGACACACCGCCATAGTGACAGTATTGGGCCGCATCACTCATCCTGTGAGTGAACACACCGCCATAGTGACAGTATTGGGCAGCATCAGTCATTCTGTGAGTGAACACACCGCCATAGTGACAGTATTATGTAGCGCCACTCATTCTGTGAGTGAACACACCACCATAGTGACAGTATTGGGCAGCGTCACTCACCGTGTGAGTGAACACACCGCTATAGTGACTGTATTGGGCAGCGCCACTCATCCTTTGAATGAACACACCGCCATAGTGACAGTATTGGGCATCGTCACTCATCCTGTGAGTGGACACACCACCATAGTGACAGTATTGGGCAGCGTTACTCATCCTGTGAGTGGACACACCGCCATAGTGAGAGTATTGGGCAGCGTCACTCGTCCTGTGAGTGGACACACCGCTATAGTGACAGTATTGGGCAGCGTTACTCATCTTGTGAGTGGAAACACCGCCATAGTGACAGTATTGGGCAGCGTCACTCATCCTGTGAGTGGACAAACCACTATAGTGACAGTATTGGGCAGCGTCACTCATCCTGTGAGTGGACACACCGCCATAGTGACAGTATTGGGCAGCGTCACTCATCCTGTGAGTGGACACACCGCTATAGTGACAGTATTGGGCAGCGTCACTCATCCTGTGAGTGGACACACCGCCATAGTGATAGTATGTGGCAGCGTCACTCATCCTGTGAGTGAACACACCGCCATAGTGACAGTATTGGGCAGCGTCATTTATCCTGCGAGTGGACACACCGCTATAGTGACAGTACTGGGCAGCGTCACTCATCTTGTGAGTGGACACACTGCCATAGTGAAAGTATTGGGCAGCGTCACTCATCCTGTGAGTGGACACACCACCATAGTGACAGTATTGGGCAGAACCACTCATCCTGTGAGTGAACACACCGCCATAGTGAGAGTATTGGGCAACGCCTCTCATCCTGTGAGTGAACACACCACCACAGTGACAGTATTCGGCAGAGCCACTCATCCTGTGAGTGAACACACCACCATAGTGACAGTATTGGGCAGCACCAATCATCCTGTGAGTGGACACACCGCCATAGTGACAGTATTGGGCAGCGTCACTCATCCTGTTGGTGGACACACCGCCATAGTGACAGTTCTGGGCAGCGTCACTCATCTTGTGGGTGGACACACCGCCACAGTGACAGTATTGGGCAGCACCATTCATCCTGTGAGTGGACTCACCGCCATAGTGACAGTATTGGGCAGCGTCACTCATACTGTGGGTGGACACACCGCTATAGTGACAGTATTGAGCAGCGTCACTCATCCTGTGGGTGGACACACCGCCATAGTGACAGTATTGGCAGTGTCACTCATCCTGTGAGTGGACAAACCACCATAGTGACAGTATTGGGCAGCGTCACTCATCCTGTGGGTGGACACACCGCCATAGTGACAGTATTGGCAGTGTCTCTCATCCTGTGGGTGGACACACCGCCATAGTTACAGTATTGGGCAGCACCACTCATCCTGTGAGTGGACACACCGCCATAGTGACAGTATTGGGCAGCGCCACTCATCCGGTGAGTGGACACACCGCCATTGTGACAGTATTGGGCAGCGTCACTCATCTTGTGATCGGACACACCGCCATAGTGACAGTATTGGGCAGCGTCACTCATCCTGTGAGTGAACACACCGCTATAGTGACAGTATTGGGCAGCGTCACTCATCCTGTGAGTGAACACACCGCCATAGTGACAGTATTGGGCAGCATCACTCATCCTGTGAGTGAACACACCGCCATAGTGACAGTATTGGGCAGCATCACTCATCCTGTGAGTGAACACACCGCCATAGTGACAGTATTAGGCAGCGCCACTCATTCTGTGAGTGGACACACCGCAATAGTGACAGTATTGGGCAGCGTCACTCATCCTGTGAGTGTACACACCGCCATAGTGACAGTATTGGGCAGCGCCACTCATCCTGTGAGTGGACACACCGCCATAGTGACAGTATTGGGCAGCGTCACTCATCCTGTGAGGGGACACACCGCCATAGTGACAGTATTGGGCAGCATCACTCATCCTGTGAGTGAACACTCCGACATAGTGACAGTATTGGGCAGCATCAGTCATCCTGTGAGTGAACACACCGCCATAGTGACAGTATTATGTAGCGCCACTCATTCTGTGAGTGAACACACCACCATAGTGACTGTATTGGGCAGCGCCACTCATCCTGTGAATGAACACACCGCCATAGTGACAGTATTGGGCAGCGTCACTCATCCTGTGAGTGGACACACCACCATAGTGACAGTATTGGGCAGCGTTACTCATCCTGTGAGTGGACACACCGCAATAGTGACAGTATTTTGCAGCGTCACTCATCCTGTGAGTGGACACACCGCTATAGTGACAGTATTGGGCAGCTTCACTCATCTTGTGAGTGGACTCACCGCCATAGTGACAGTATTGGGCAGCGTCACTCATCCTGTGAGTGGACACACCACCATACTGACAGTATTGGGCAGAGCCACTCATCCTGTGAGTGAACACACCGCGATAGTGAGAGTATTGGGCAACGCCTCTCATCTTGTGAGTGGAAACACCGCCATAGTGACAGTATTGGGCAGCGTCACTCATCCTGTGAGTGGACACACCACTATAGTGACAGTATTGGGCAGCGTCACTCATCCTGTGAGAGGACACACCGCCATAGTGACAGTATTGGGCAGCGTGTTACGAACCCGGATCCAACGTCCGAGCCTGGAGCAGTGACAAACACGCCATCTGTGGGTCAGCTCCCGAAACCCCCGCCAAACGAACGACGACACCTAGTGAGGACAGCGTGTACTGGCCTCGAGGACCAGTTTCCAGTCTGGTTCAGCGCTCAACACCGCCGCTCCTGACCTCTGGTGAGGTGGTGCTCCGACGACAGCGCCATCTAGGGAGTGGATATGTCGGGCGTTTGTATCTGAGCCTGTGAGTGTGGTGTATTAGTGTTCCGGTTATTAATGACGTGTCTGCTTACAGAGCCAACCTGGGACCACTGTGTTGAAGGTGTAGTCAGTCTACCCGAGGCAGCCAGTCTCCATACAGTGAAGTTTGCTGCAGCTGTCGTGACGTCGTCCCCCCGGAAGAACACTGTGGTGTGTTAAGCCTGCCAGTGGAGTGGCAGTGGAAGGATTTACCCGGGACCGACGGTTGGAGACGATAATCCACTGGGGTATTGAGGACAGGAGGGGGATTGGTGATATCACACGAGACTCCTGTCTAGGGCGTACCCCTTATATCGTTCGTGGAGTGGCCATACCAGCCTTGGTGGCTCAGTACCTGCCAGCAGACCTGCTGGACGTGTGGTTGACGGCCTCCACGACGGTGCCCCCAGTGGACCTGTGTTGTGGCTGACCTGTGGCCAGGGTAGGCTCGGCGTTCTCAGAGGACACGTCTTGAGGCCACGAAGAAAGCACCGCGGACTCAGCACCTAGCTTCGAGGATCCATAGTCTCCAGCAGAAGACTACAGTGTTGATCCCCTTTGTAAAATGTTAATACCCTTCCCCCTTGTGTACGTTTTACTTTTATATATTTAAATGGTGAAGGTTATATTATATTATATTAAGTTCTTACCTTTCTTTCCCTACTCCCTTTAAGTTACTTGCGTCACGGATCGCATCCCTTGATAGCCTCTACTGGCTTGGGGCCGGATATATATCTTCCTCTAACTACATCAGAGTAAGAACCCCGTTGCGTCCCGAGAGGGCCGTAACATAATTGGCATCCCCAGCGGGATCCGTCCCCTTGTTAAGTATGTTTGACAGGGGTGGTGAAGTGGCGTAATCCCTGTATATAATTCCCCCTGTGTGACGATTGTGACGTTATACGTCCTGTGCGGTGCTCAGAGTGACTAAGTGCGATATTGTGCAGTGCGGTGCTCGCTGTGATTAAGCGATTAAGTGCAATATTGACTAGTGCGGTGCTCAGTGATTCAGTGCAATATTGTAGAGCGAAGTGTTCGCTTGGACTCAGTGCAATATTGGGTAGTGTGGTGCCCGAAGTGATTACGTGCAATATTGGCAAGTGCAGTGTTTGGTGCGATAAAGTGCAATATTGGCGCAGAACAGTGCTCAGTGCGTTAAGTGCTAACGTGTAAGCGGTGTGTTAAGTGCTAGTTGAGTGTTCCATCTGTGACAATGGCAGAAAAAGCTACCATCGATGATCTGGACGATGTTCAGGCTTTTCTGAACAGAGTGGACTGTCTTGCCAGATTAAAGTATCTGAGCAAACCGGAACTTGTACTAGTGAGCGCCTACCTGGAGATCAAGATCCGTGCCAGTGATTCCCGTGTGGAGATCTTGTCCAAGGTTCACCGGCACCTGAAGGCAGAAGAGAAACAGGAAGGCGAGACTCCTAGTACAAGGGAAGGTGAGGAAATAGCTTCCACAGAAAAGGAAGATAAGGGCAGTGACGTTGACAGTGATGCAGGTGAGCTTAATATCAGCTTCCTAACAGTCAAGATGCGTGCCCTAGAAATTAATCGGGAAATTGAATGGAAGAAGTTAGAAGTAGAACGAGAATTAAAAGATAAAGAAGTGGAGATGAAAAATAAAGAAATGGAGATGAAAGAAAAAGAATTGGCGATGAGGCGTTTAGAATTAGAAAGAGAAGAAAGAAGAGAAGAACGAGAAAGAGAAGAAAAAGAAAGACAGAGACAACATGAACTAGAAGTTTTACGATTAGGCGCTGGACAGAGACAAACTGGAGTAAGCGGTTTCGATCCGGTAAGGAATATCAAAATGGTCCCCAAATTCAACGAGAGAGAAGTTTCGAAGTTCTTCGCAGCCTTCGAGAAAGTCGCTGCCTCTTTGGAGTGGCCAAGGGAGAATTGGGCCATCATGATACAGTCAGTCTTGACTGGGAAGGCCCAAATCGCCTACTCTACGTTATCCCTTGACGACTCCGGCGATTACGATATGGTGAAGAAAGTGGTGCTCATGGCGTACCAATTGGTACCTGAGGCATATAGGCAAAAGTTCAGAAACCTGAAGAAGACCTCAGAGCACACTTTCACCGAATTCGCCACCATCAAGGAGCGACTTTTTCAAGAATGGTGTGCCTCTCGGAAAGTGGAGACCAAGGCAGACCTCGAGCAGCTGATTCTGCTCGAGGACTTCAAGGATTGTTTGTCTGGAGACCTCAAGACATACTTAGAGGAACAGCAGGTAGAGACCTTGAGTGCAGCAGCCACCATGGCTGAAGAGTATATCCTGACTCATAGGCCGTCTGCTAAGTACGTCCCGAGGAATTACCAGCGCCGGTTTGACAGACCTCACGACGAAGAAGAAGAAAGACCCGTCCCACGAAGTGCTAAGAAGACGCCCCCAAGTAGCCCCCGAAGAACAAGTCCTAGCAGTCCGAAACACCGGAGCCCGAGGAGGAATATGGTGTGCTGGACTTGTGGGCAGAAAGGGCATATAGCTGCTAGGTGCCGAGGCAGAAGAGGTGGCAGCGCACGTAGGGAGGTGATGATGATGAGCTGTGTTACGCCACCAGCAGGAAACCAGTCTACGACGAAGCAGGAAGAACCAAGTTTGTTGGCCCCTCACACTTCAACCGGGTATGTAACGAGTGATCATACTGGTAGATCAGTTGTAGTGCTCAGAGATAGTGGAGCAGCCCAGTCCCTGATCGTGAAGAGCTCGTTACCCGAGGGAGTAAGTGTCGATGGGCGACAAAAGGTTGTCCTGGTTGGGTTTCCTAGGACGCAGTACATCGCCCCCTTAGTGCCAGTACATCTTGACTCGCCTTATTTCAGCGGCACATGTGCGTTGGCAGTAGTCGATACCCTCCCTGTGGCTGGGATTGACGTGGTACTAGCCAACGACTTGGTGACCGATTGGAGCACCAATCATCCCAAGGTTGCGGACGAGTCTACCAGAACAGCAAGGTCTGAGGTAACAGGCAATGGTAATGTCCAGGTAAAGACAGACCCGGATTTGAACATGTCTAATTTGTCCTCTCCCCCGCAGATCGACAGTTATCTAGCAGTGTCTCCTGATTCTCTCGACAAGGAACATGAGGTTAAGAAGGCAGAAGTACCTGAGCTAGAAGAGAGGCCTCGTGTGCAGACACCCACGGATACCAACGAGTCTGGAGCGAAGGCTGAGGTGTGCTTGCGGTATGGCAAGTTACAGCGTGTAGTGGACCAGCCAGAGATTCCCCAGACGTCAGAGGTATGTGAGGCATGTTCAAAAGGTCTAGTGCCCTCTTCGGTCCAAGCCAGGCGTGTGGATGTGGCCGGCTATGGACATGACAAGCTCAGGAAACTTATCCCTCGACTTACCAAATGTTTCCTATCGGTATTTTGTTTTGTTCTCCTATGTGCTCTCTGTGTTCTCAGTAAGGATCAGTGGACGACCCGAAGGATGATGGCTCCCGTGAACATCGAGAAGAGGTCCCAGGGATTGGAGATTTGTACTGCAGGTGTTGCAGTTGAAGAAGGGACCTGGAAGGTAATGGTTGATACAGGAGGTACGACATGTGATAAATTGAGTGACTGTTTCCGACAGGTTGACACCCCTCGCGTGATAGCTGAGCCTCAATGCAGCGTTATGCGGAACGTTGGTCGACCTGACGGTGGCAGAGTGAATGCCATCTGCGACGTACAAGCAGCCCTGTTGGGACTAGGTGTGAACCTAGTAGGGTATGCTGTAAGTATTGACTTACCCACTGTCGCGATCACTCTGAATTATCAGACCCCTGTATTCCAGGTTCCTGTCTCCCTGAAGGACCATCGGGCCGGCACCAGAAATGCCGTCTGTGGTCAGCCATCATCGGTGCCACGACATAAGGAAGTGTCGAGTCACCCCAAATCGTGTCGAAACCAATCCTTACTCGAGAGGTGTGAGATGATGTCCCTGCTTGACATCGCAGTGGAGACGTGGAAGATTACGTCAGGCAGATCATTGCCTTCCATTTTCAAGCTCCCTTTGGGCCAGGGTTTCTCAGTAGAAAAGTTCTGTGGACAAGACAGCCTCATCACTCTAGTTCATAGTATAAGTAAGTCCATTTGGAGTTGTGTCGTCGTACTAATTTGGTTTGTGTTTCTTTTTATAGAACCCCAAACCAAATTCTTTTTGGTGGGGAGGTGTTACGAACCCGGATCCAACGTCCGAGCCTGGAGCAGTGACAAACACGCCATCTGTGGGTCAGCTCCCGAAACCCCCGCCAAACGAACGACGACACCTAGTGAGGACAGCGTGTACTGGCCTCGAGGACCAGTTTCCAGTCTGGTTCAGCGCTCAACACCGCCGCTCCTGACCTCTGGTGAGGTGGTGCTCCGACGACAGCGCCATCTAGGGAGTGGATATGTCGGGCGTTTGTATCTGAGCCTGTGAGTGTGGTGTATTAGTGTCCCGGTTATTAATGACGTGTCTGCTTACAGAGCCAACCTGGGACCACTGTGTTGAAGGTGTAGTCAGTCTACCCGAGGCAGCCAGTCTCCATACAGTGAAGTTTGCTGCAGCTGTCGTGACGTCGTCCCCCCAGAAGAACACTGTGGTGTGTTAAGCCTGCCAGTGGAGTGGCAGTGGAAGGATTTACCCGGGACCGACGGTTGGAGACGATAATCCACTGGGGTATTGAGGACAGGAGGGTGATTGGTGATATCACACGAGACTCCTGTCTAGGGCGTACCCCTTATATCGTTCGTGGAGTGGCCGTACCAGCCTTGGTGGCTCAGTACCTGCCAGCAGACCTGCTGGACGTGTGGTTGACGGCCTCCACGACGGTGCCCCCAGTGGACCTGTGTTGTGGCTGACCTGTGGCCAGGGTAGGCTCGGCGTTCTCAGAGGACACGTCTTGAGGCCACGAAGAAAGCACCGCGGACTCAGCACCTAGCTTCGAGGATCCATAGTCTCCAGCAGAAGACTACAGTGTTGATCCCCTTTGTAAAGTGTTAATACCCTTCCCCCTTGTGTACGTTTTACTTTTATATATTTAAATGGTGAAGGTTATATTATATTATATTAAGTTCTTACCTTTCTTTCCCTACTCCCTTTAAGTTACTTGCGTCACGGATCGCATCCCTTGATAGCCTCTACTGGCTTGGGCCGGATATATATCTTCCTCTAACTACATCAGAGTAAGAACCCCGTTGCGTCCCGAGAGGGCCGTAACACAGCGTCACTCATCCTGTGAGTGGACACACCGCAATAGTGACAGTATTGGGCAGCGTCACTCATCTTGTGAGTGGACTCACCGCCATAGTGACAGTATTGGGCAGCGTCACTCATCCTGTGAGTGGACACACCACCATACTGACAGTATTGGGCAGAGCCACTCATCCTGTGAGTGAACACACCGCGATAGTGAGAGTATTGGGCAACGCCTCTCATCCTGTGAGTGAACACACCACCACAGTGACAGTATTGGGCAGAGCCACTCATCCTGTGAGTGAACACACCGCCATAGTGAGAGTATTGGGCAGCACCACTCATCCTGTGAGTGGACACACCGCCATAGTGACAGTATTGGGCAGCGTCACTCATCTTGTGATCGGACACACCGCCATATGACAGTATTGGCAGTGTCTCTCATCCTGTGGGTGGACACACCGCCATAGTTACAGTATTGGGCAGCACACCTCATCCTGTGAGTGGACACACCGCCATAGTGACAGTATTGGGCAGCGCCACTCATCCTGTGAGTGGACACACCGCCATAGTGACAGTATTGGGCAGCGTCACTCATCTTGTGATCGGACACACCGCCATAGTGACAGTATTGGGCAGCGTCACTCATCCTGTGAGTGAACACACCGCTATAGTGACAGTATTGGGCAGCGTCACTCATCCTGTGAGTGGACACACCGCCATAGTGACAGTTTTGTTCAGCGTCACTCATCCTGTGAGTGGACACACCGCTATAGTGACAGTATTGGGTAGCGTCACTCATCCTGTGAGTGGACACACCGCTATAGTGACAGTATTGGGTAGCGTCACTCATCCTGTGAGTGGACACACCGCTATAGTGACAGTATTGGGCAGCGTCACTCATCCTGTGAGGGGACACACCGCCATAGTGACAGTATTGGGCAGCATCACTCATCCTGTGAGTGAACACACCAACATAGTGACAGTATTGGACAGCATGTTACGAACCCGGATCCAGCGTCCTAGCCTGGAGCAGTGACAAACACGCCATCTGTGGGTCAGCTCCCGAAACCCCCGCCAAACGAACGACGACACCTAGTGAGGACAGCGTGTACTGGCCTCGAGGACCAGTTTCCAGTCTGGTTCAACGCTCAACACCGCCGCTCCTGACCTCTGGTAAGGTGGTGCTCCGACGACAGCGCCATCTATGGACTGGATATGTCGGGCGTTTGTATCTGAGCCTGTGAGTGTGGTGTATTAGTGTCCCGGTTATTAATGACGTGTCTGCTTACAGAGCCAACCTGGGACCACTGTGTTGAAGGTGTAGTCAGTCTACCCGAGGCAGCCAGTCTCCATACAGTGAAGTTTGCTGCAGCTGTCGTGACGTCGTCCCCCCGGAAGAACACTGTGGTGTGTTAAGCCTGCCAGTGGAGTGGCAGTGGAAGGATTTACCCGGGACCGACGGTTGGAGACGATAATCCACTGGGGTATTGAGGACAGGAGGGTGATTGGTGATATCACATGAGACTCCTGTCTAGGGCGTACCCCTTATATCGTTCGTGGAGTGGCCGTACCAGCCTTGGTGGCTCAGTACCTGCCAGCAGACCTGCTGGACGTGTGGTTGACGGCCTCCACGACGGTGCCCCCAGTGGACCTGTGTTGTGGCTGACCTGTGGCCAGGGTAGGCTCGGCGTTCTCAGAGGACACGTCTTGAGGCCACGAAGAAAGCACCGCGGACTCAGCACCTAGCTTCGAGGATCCATAGTCTCCAGCAGAAGACTACAGTGTTGATCCCCTTTGTAAAGTGTTAATACCCCTCCCCCTTGTGTACGTTTTACTTTTATATATTTAAATGGTGATGGTTATATTATATTATATTAAGTTCTTACCTTTCTTTCCCTACTCCCTTTAAGTTACTTGCGTCACGGATCGCATCCCTTGATAGCCTCTACTGGCTTGGGGCCGGATATATATCTTCCTCTAACTACATCAGAGTAAGAACCCCGTTGCGTCCCGAGAGGGCCGTAACATAATTGGCATCCCCAGCGGGATCCGACCCCTTGTTAAGTATGTTTGACAGGGGTGGTGAAGTGGCGTAATCCCTGTATATAATTCCCCCTGTGTGTGACGATTGTGACGTTATACGTCCTGTGCGGTGCTCAGAGTGACTAAGTGCGATATTGTGCAGTGCGGTGCTCGCTGTGATTAAGCGATTAAGTGCAATATTGAATAGTGCGGTGCTCAGTGATTCAGTGCAATATTGTAGAGCGAAGTGTTCGCTTGGATTCAGTGCAATATTGGGTAGTGCGGTGCCCGAAGTAATTACGTGCAATATTGGCAAGTGCAGTGTTTGGTGCGATAAAGTGCAATATTGACGTAGAACAGTGCTCGGTGCGTTAAGTGCTAACGTGTATGCAGTGTGTTAAGTGCTAGTGGAGTATTCCATCTGTGACAATGGCAGAAAAAGCTACCATCGATGATCTGGACGATGTTCAGGCTTTTCTGAACAGAGTGGACTGTCTTGCCAGATTAAAATATCTGAGCAAACCAGAGCTTGTACTAGTGAGCGCCTACCTGGAGATCAAGATCCGTGCCAGTGATTCCCGTGTGGAGATCTTGTCCAAGGTTCACCGGCACCTGAAGGCAGAAGAGAAACAGGAAGGCGAGACTCCTAGTACAAGGGAAGGTGAGGAGATAGCTTCCACGGAAAAGGAAGATATGGGCAGCGACGTTGATAGTGATGCAGGTGAGCTTAATATCAGCTTCCTAACAGTCAAAATGCGTGCCCTAGAGATCAATCGTGAAATAGAATGGAAGAAATTAGAAATGGAACGAGAGAGACAAGATAAAGAAATGGAGATGAAAGAAAAAGAATTGGCGATGAGGCGTTTAGAATTAGAAAGAGAAGAAAGAAGAGAAGAACGAGAAAGAGAAGAGAGACGAGAGAGAGAAGAACGAGAACGAGAGAGAGAAGAACGAGAGCGAGAAAGGGAGGAAAGACAAAGACAACATGAACTAGAAGTATTACGACTAGGCGCTGAACAGAGACAAACAGGAGTAAGCGGTTTCGATCCGGTAAGGAATATAAAAATGGTCCCCAAATTCAACGAGAGAGAAGTTTCGAAGTTCTTCGCAGCCTTCGAGAAAGTCGCTGCCTCTTTGGAGTGGCCAAGGGAGAATTGGGCCATCATGATACAGTCAGTCTTGACTGGGAAGGCCCAAATCGCCTACTCTACGTTATCCCTTGACGACTCCGGCGATTACGATATGGTGAAGAAGGTTGTGCTCATGGCGTACCAATTGGTACCTGAGGCGTATAGGCAAAAGTTCAGAAACCTGAAGAAGACCTCAGAGCACACTTTCACCGAATTCGCTACAATCAAGGAGCGACTTTTCCAGGAATGGTGCGCCTCTCGGAAGGTGGAGACCAGGGAAGACCTCGAACAGCTGATTCTGCTCGAGGACTTCAAGGATTGTTTGTCTGGAGACCTCAAGACATACTTAGAAGAGCAGCAGGTGGAGACCTTGAGTACAGCAGCCACCATGGCTGAAGAGTACATCCTGACTCATAGGCCGTCTGCTAAGTACGTCCCAAGGAATTACCAGCGCCGGGTTGACAGACCTCATGATGAAGAAGAAAGACCCGTCCCACAAAGCGCTAAGAAGACGCCCCCAAGTAGCCCCCGAAGAACAAGTCCTAGCAGTCCGAAACACCGTAGTCCGAGGAGGAACATGGTGTGCTGGACTTGTGGGCAGAAGGGGCACATAGCTGCTAGGTGCCGAGGCAGAAGAGGTGGCAGTGCACGAAGGGAGGTGATGTTGATGAGCTGTGGAACATCACCAGCAGGAAGCCAGTCGACGACGACGCAGGAAGGACCAAGTTTGTTGGCCCCTCACACTTCAATCGGGTATGTAACGAGTGATCATACTGGTAGATCAATTGTAGTGCTCAGAGATAGTGGAGCAGCCCAGTCCCTGATCGTGAAGAGCTCGTTACCCGAGGGAGTAAGTGTGGATGGGCGACAAAAGGTTGTCCTGGTTGGGTTTCCTAGGACGCAGTACATCGCCCCCTTAGTGCCAGTACATCTTGACTCGCCTTATTTCAGCGGCACATGTGAGTTGGCAGTAGTCGATACCCTCCCTGTGGCTGGGATTGACGTGGTACTAGCCAACGACTTGGTGACCGATTGGAGCACCAATCATCCCAAGATAGCGGACGAGTCTACCGGAGCAGCAAGGTCTGAGGTAACAGGCAATGGTAATGTCCAGGTAAAGACAGACCCGGATGTAACTATGTTTAATTTGTCCTCTCGCCTACAGATTGAGAACGTTCTAGCAGTGTCTCCTGATTCTCTCGACAAGGAACATGAGGTTACGATGGAAGAAGTACCTGAGCTTGAAGAGAGGCCTTGTGTGCAGGCACCCACGGATACCAACGAGTCTGGAGCGAAGGCCGATGTGTGCTTGCGGTATGGCAAGTTACAGCATGTAGTGAACCAGCCAGAGATTCCCCAGACGTCAGAGGTATGTGACGGGTGTTCAAAAGGTCTAGTGCCCTCTTCGGTCCAAGCCAGGCTTATGGATGTTGCCGGCTATGGACATGACAAGTTCAGGAAGCTTATCCCTCAGATGACCAAACGTTTCCTAGCAGTATTTTGTTTTATTCTCGTTTGTGTTCTCAGTAAGGATCAGTGGACAACCCGAAGAATGATGGCTCACATGAACATCGTGAAAAGGTCCCAGGGATTGGAGATTTGTACTGCAAGTGTTGCAGTTGAAGATGGGACCTGGGAGGTAATAGTTGATACAGGGGGTACGACAAGTGATAATATGAGTGACTGTTTCCGACAGGTTGACACCCCCCGCGTGATTGCTGAGCCTCAATACAGCGTTATACGGAACGTTGGTCGACCTGACGGGGGCAGAGCGAATGCCATCTTCGGTGAGCAAGCAGCCCTGTTGGAACTAGGTGTGGGCCTAGTAGAGGAGTGTATAGTAAGTACTGACTTGCCCATTGTCGCTGTCACTCTGAATTATCAGACCCCTGTATTCCAGGTGCCCGACTCCCTGAAGGACCACCGGACTGGTACTAGAAATACCGTCTGGGATCAGCCATCATCGGTGCCACGACGCAGGGAAGTGTCGAGTCGCCCCAGATCGTGTCTACACCGATCCTTCCTGGAAAGATGTGAGATGATGTCCCTGTTTGCCATCGCAGAGGAGACGTGGAAGATTACGTCAGGCAGGTCATCGTCTGCCATTTTCAAGCTCCCTTTGTGCCAGGGTTTCTCAGTAGAAAAGTTCTATGGACAAGACAGCCTCCTCACTCCAGTTCATAGTATAAGTAAGTCCATTTGGAGTTGTGTCGCCCTGCTAATTTGGTTTGTGTTTTTTATAGAACCCCAAACCAAATTCCTTTTGGTGGGGAGGTGTTACGAACCCGGATCCAGCGTCCTAGCCTGGAGCAGTGACAAACACGCCATCTGTGGGTCAGCTCCCGAAACCCCCGCCAAACGAACGACGACACCTAGTGAGGACAGCGTGTACTGGCCTCGAGGACCAGTTTCCAGTCTGGTTCAACGCTCAACACCGCCGCTCCTGACCTCTGGTAAGGTGGTGCTCCGACGACAGCGCCATCTATGGACTGGATATGTCGGGCGTTTGTATCTGAGCCTGTGAGTGTGGTGTATTAGTGTCCCGGTTATTAATGACGTGTCTGCTTACAGAGCCAACCTGGGACCACTGTGTTGAAGGTGTAGTCAGTCTACCCGAGGCAGCCAGTCTCCATACAGTGAAGTTTGCTGCAGCTGTCGTGACGTCGTCCCCCCGGAAGAACACTGTGGTGTGTTAAGCCTGCCAGTGGAGTGGCAGTGGAAGGATTTACCCGGGACCGACGGTTGGAGACGATAATCCACTGGGGTATTGAGGACAGGAGGGTGATTGGTGATATCACACGAGACTCCTGTCTAGGGCGTACCCCTTATATCGTTCGTGGAGTGGCCGTACCAGCCTTGGTGGCTCAGTACCTGCCAGCAGACCTGCTGGACGTGTGGTTGACGGCCTCCACGACGGTGCCCCCAGTGGACCTGTGTTGTGGCTGACCTGTGGCCAGGGTAGGCTCGGCGTTCTCAGAGGACACGTCTTGAGGCCACGAAGAAAGCACCGCGGACTCAGCACCTAGCTTCGAGGATCCATAGTCTCCAGCAGAAGACTACAGTGTTGATCCCCTTTGTAAAGTGTTAATACCCCTCCCCCTTGTGTACGTTTTACTTTTATATATTTAAATGGTGATGGTTATATTATATTATATTAAGTTCTTACCTTTCTTTCCCTACTCCCTTTAAGTTACTTGCGTCACGGATCGCATCCCTTGATAGCCTCTACTGGCTTGGGGCCGGATATATATCTTCCTCTAACTACATCAGAGTAAGAACCCCGTTGCGTCCCGAGAGGGCCGTAACACAGCATCACTCATCCTGTAAGTGAACACACCGCCATAGTGACAGTATTAGGCAGCGCCACTCATTCTGTGAGTGGACACACCGCAATAGTGACAGTATTGGGCAACGCCACTCATCCTGTGAGTGTACACAACGCCATAGTGACAGTATTGGGCAGCGCTACTCATCCTGTGAGTGGACACACCGCCATAGTGACAGTATTGGGCAGCGTCACTCATCCTGTGAGGGGACACACCGCCATAGTGACAGTATTGGGCAGCATCACTCATCCTGTGAGTGAACACACCACCATAGTGACAGTATTGGGCAGCGTTACTCATCCTGTGAGTGGACACACCGCCATAGTGAGAGTATTGGGCAGCGTCACTCGTCCTGTGAGTGGACACACCGCTATAGTGACAGTATTGGGCAGCGTTACTCATCTTGTGAGTGGAAACACCGCCATAGTGACAGTATTGGGCAGCGTCACTCATCCTGTGAGTGGACAAACCACTATAGTGACAGTATTGGGCAGCGTCACTCATCCTGTGAGTGGACACACCGCCATAGTGACAGTATTGGGCAGCGTCACTCATCCTGTGAGTGGACACACCGCTATAGTGACAGTATTGGGCAGCGTCACTCATCCTGTGAGTGGACACACCGCCATAGTGATAGTATGTGGCAGCGTCACTCATCCTGTGAGTGAACACACCGCCATAGTGACAGTATTGGGCAGCGTCATTTATCCTGCGAGTGGACACACCGCTATAGTGACAGTACTGGGCAGCGTCACTCATCTTGTGAGTGGACACACTGCCATAGTGAAAGTATTGGGCAGCGTCACTCATCCTGTGAGTGGACACACCACCATAGTGACAGTATTGGGCAGAACCACTCATCCTGTGAGTGAACACACCGCCATAGTGAGAGTATTGGGCAACGCCTCTCATCCTGTGAGTCAACACACCACCACAGTGACAGTATTCGGCAGAGCCACTCATCCTGTGAATGAACACACCGCCATAGTGAGAGTATTGGGCAGCGCCACTCATCCTGTGAGTGAACACACCACCATAGTGACAGTATTGGGCAGCACCAATCATCCTGTGAGTGGACACACCGCCATAGTGACAGTATTGGGCAGCGTCACTCATCCTGTTGGTGGACACACCGCCATAGTGACAGTTCTGGGCAGCGTCACTCATCTTGTGGGTGGACACACCGCCACAGTGACAGTATTGGGCAGCACCACTCATCCTGTGAGTGGACTCACCGCCATAGTGACAGTATTGGGCAGCGTCACTCATACTGTGGGTGGACACACCGCTATAGTGACAGTATTGAGCAGCGTCACTCATCCTGTGGGTGGACACACCGCCATAGTGACAGTATTGGCAGTGTCACTCATCCTGTGAGTGGACAAACCACCATAGTGACAGTATTGGGCAGCGTCACTCATCCTGTGGGTGGACACACCGCCATAGTGACAGTATTGGGAAGCACCACTCATCCTTTGAGTGGACACACCGCCATAGTGACAGTATTGGCAGTGTCTCTCATCCTGTGGGTGGACACACCGCCATAGTTACAGTATTGGGCAGCACCACTCATCCTGTGAGTGGACACACCGCCATAGTGACAGTATTGGGCAGCACCACTCATCCGGTGAGTGGACACACCGCCATTGTGACAGTATTGGGCAGCGTCACTCATCTTGTGATCGGACACACCGCCATAGTGACAGTATTGGGCAGCGTCACTCATCCTGTGAGTGAACACACCGCTATAGTGACAGTATTGGGCAGCGTCACTCATCCTGTGAGTGAACACACCGCCATAGTGACAGTATTGGGCAGCATCACTCATCCTGTGAGTGAACACACCGCCATAGTGACAGTATTGGGCAGCATCACTCATCCTGTGAGTGAACACACCGCCATAGTGACAGTATTAGGCAGCGCCACTCATTCTGTGAGTGGACACACCGCAATAGTGACAGTATTGGGCAGCGCCACTCATCCTGTGAGTGTACACACCGCCATAGTGACAGTATTGGGCAGCGCCACTCATCCTGTGAGTGGACACACCGCCATAGTGACAGTATTGGGCAGCGTCACTCATCCTGTGAGGGGACACACCGCCATAGTGACAGTATTGGGCAGCATCACTCATCCTGTGAGTGAACACACCGACATAGTGACAGTATTGGGCAGCATCAGTCATCCTGTGAGTGAACACACCGCCATAGTGACAGTATTATGTAGCGCCACTCATTCTGTGAGTGAACACACCACCATAGTGACTGTATTGGGCAGCGCCACTCATCCTGTGAATGAACACACCGCCATAGTGACAGTATTGGGCAGCGTCACTCATCCTGTGAGTGGACACACCACCATAGTGACAGTATTGGGCAGCGTTACTCATCCTGTGAGTGGACACACCGCAATAGTGACAGTATTTTGCAGCGTCACTCATCCTGTGAGTGGACACACCGCTATAGTGACAGTATTGGGCAGCTTCACTCATCTTGTGAGTGGACTCACCGCCATAGTGACAGTATTGGGCAGCGTCACTCATCCTGTGAGTGGACACACCACCATACTGACAGTATTGGGCAGAGCCACTCATCCTGTGAGTGAACACACCGCGATAGTGAGAGTATTGGGCAACGCCTCTCATCTTGTGAGTGGAAACACCGCCATAGTGACAGTATTGGGCAGCGTCACTCATCCTGTGAGTGGACACACCACTATAGTGACAGTATTGGGCAGCGTCACTCATCCTGTGAGAGGACACACCGCCATAGTGACAGTATTGGGCAGCGTCACTCATCCTGTGAGTGGACACACCGCAATAGTGACAGTATTGGGCAGCGTCACTCATCTTGTGAGTGGACTCACCGCCATAGTGACAGTATTGGGCAGCGTCACTCATCCTGTGAGTGGACACACCACCATACTGACAGTATTGGGCAGAGCCACTCATCCTGTGAGTGAACACACCGCGATAGTGAGAGTATTGGGCAACGCCTCTCATCCTGTGAGTGAACACACCACCACAGTGACAGTATTGGGCAGAGCCACTCATCCTGTGAGTGAACACACCGCCATAGTGAGAGTATTGGGCAGCACCACTCATCCTGTGAGTGGACACACCGCCATAGTGACAGTATTGGGCAGCGTCACTCATCTTGTGATCGGACACACCGCCATATGACAGTATTGGCAGTGTCTCTCATCCTGTGGGTGGACACACCGCCATAGTTACAGTATTGGGCAGCACACCTCATCCTGTGAGTGGACACACCGCCATAGTGACAGTATTGGGCAGCGCCACTCATCCTGTGAGTGGACACACCGCCATAGTGACAGTATTGGGCAGCGTCACTCATCTTGTGATCGGACACACCGCCATAGTGACAGTATTGGGCAGCGTCACTCATCCTGTGAGTGAACACACCGCTATAGTGACAGTATTGGGCAGCGTCACTCATCCTGTGAGTGGACACACCGCCATAGTGACAATTTTGTTCAGCGTCACTCATCCTGTGAGTGGACACACCGCTATAGTGACAGTATTGGGTAGCGTCACTCATCCTGTGAGTGGACACACCGCTATAGTGACAGTATTGGGCAGCGTCACTCATCCTGTGACGGGACACACCGCCATAGTGACAGTATTGGGCAGCATCACTCATCCTGTGAGTGAACACACCAACATAGTGACAGTATTGGACAGCATCACTCATCCTGTGAGTGAACACACCGCCATAGTGACAGTATTAGGCAGCGCCACTCATTCTGTGAGTGGACACACCGCAATAGTGACAGTATTGGGCAGCGCCACTCATCCTGTGAGTGTACACAACGCCATAGTGACAGTATTGGGCAGCGCTACTCATCCTGTGAGTGGACACACCGCCATAGTGACATTATTGGGCAGCGTCACTCATCCTGTGAGGGGACACACCGCCATAGTGACAGTATTGGGCAGCATCACTCATCCTGTGAGTGAACACACCGCCATAGTGACAGTATTGGGCAGCATTACTCATCCTCTGAGTGAACACACCGCCATAGTGACAGTATTATGTAGCGCCACTCATTCTGTGAGTGAACACACCACCATAGTGACAGTATTGGGCAGCATCACTCATCGTGTGAGTGGACACACCGCCATAGTGACAGTTTTGTTCAGCGTCACTCATCCTGTGAGTGGACACACCGCTATAGTGACAGTATTGGGCAGCGTCACTCATCCTTCTGAGTGGACACACCACCATAGTGACAGTATTGGGCAGTGTCACTCATCCTGTGAGTGGACACACCGCCATAGTGACAGTATTGGGCAGCGTCACTCATCCTTTGAGTGGACACACCGCTATAGTGACAGAATTGGGCAGCGTCACTCATCCTGTGAGGGGACACACCGCCATAGTGACAGTATTGGGCAGCATCACTCATCCTGTGAGTGAACACACCGCCATAGTGACAGTATTGGGCAGCATCAGTCATTCTGTGAGTGAACACACCGCCATAGTGACAGTATTATGTAGCGCCACTCATTCTGTGAGTGAACACACCACCATAGTGACAGTATTGGGCAGCGTCACTCATCCTGTGAGTGGACACACCACCATAGTGACAGTATTGGGCAGCGTTACTCATCCTGTGAGTGGACACACCGCCATAGTGACAGTATTGGGCAGCGTCACTCGTCCTGTGAGTGGACACACCGCTATAGTGACAGTATTGGGCAGCGTTACTCATCTTGTGAGTGGAAACACCGCCATAGTGACAGTATTGGGCAGCGTCACTCATCCTGTGAGTGGACAAACCACTATAGTGACAGTATTGGGCAGCGTCACTCATCCTGTGAGTGGACACACCGCCATAGTGACAGTATTGGGCAGCGTCACTCATCCTGTGAGTGGACACACCGCTATAGTGACAGTATTGGGCAGCGTCACTCATACTGTGACTGGACACACCGCCATAGTGATAGTATGTGGCAGCGTCACTCATCCTGTGAGTGAACACACCGCCATAGTGACAGTATTGGGCAGCGTCATTTATCCTGCGAGTGGACACACCGCTATAGTGACAGTACTGGGCAGTGTCACTCATCTTGTGAGTGGACACACTGCCATAGTGACAGTATTGGGCAGCGTCACTCATCCTGTGAGTGGACACACCACCATAGTGACAGTATTGGGCAGAACCACTCATCCTGTGAGTGAACACACCGCCATAGTGAGAGTATTGGGCAACGCCTCTCATCCTGTGAGTGAACACACCACCACAGTTACAGTATTCGGCAGAGCCACTCATCCTGTGAATGAACACACCGCCATAGTGAGAGTATTGGGCAGCGCCACTCATCCTGTGAGTGAACACACCACCATAGTGACAGTATTGGGCAGCACCAATCATCCTGTGAGTGGACACACCGCCATAGTGACAGTATTGGGCAGCGTCACTCATCCTGTTGGTGGACACACCGCCAAAGTGACAGTTCTGGGCAGCGTCACTCATCTTGTGGGTGGACACACCGCCACAGTGACAGTATTGGGCAGCACCACTCATCCTGTGAGTGGACTCACCGCAATAGTGACAGTATTGGGCAGCGTCACTCATACTGTGGGTGGACACACCGCTATAGTGACAGTATTGAGCAGCGTCACTCATCCTGTGGGTGGACACACCGCCATAGTGACAGTATTGGCAGTGTCACTCATCCTGTGAGTGGACAAACCACCATAGTGACAGTATTGGGCAGCGTCACTCATCCTGTGGGTGGACACACCGCCATAGTGACAGTATTGGGAAGCACCACTCATCCTGTGAGTGGACACACCGCCATAGTGACAGCATTGGGCAGCGCCACTCATCCTGTTAGTGTCACACCGCCATAGTGACAGTATTGGGCAACGTCACTCATCCTGTGAGTGGACACACCGCTATAGTGACAGTATTGGGCAGCGTCACTCATCCTGTGAGGGGACACACCGCCATAGTGACAGTATTGGGCAGCATCACTCATCCTGTGAGTGAACACACCGCCATAGTGACAGTATTGGGCAGCATCACTCATCCTGTGAGTGAACACACCGCCATAGTGACAGTATTAGGCAGCGCCACTCATTCTGTGAGTGGACACACCGCAATAGTGACAGTATTGGGCAGCGCCACTCATCCTGTGAGTGTACACAACGCCATAGTGACAGTATTGGGCAGCGCCACTCATCCTGTGAGTGGACACACCGCCATAGTGACAGTATTGGGCAGCGTCACTCATCCTGTGAGGGGACACACCGCAATAGTGACAGTATTGGGCAGCATCACTCATCCTGTGAGTGAACACACCGACATAGTGACAGTATTGGGCAGCATCAGTCATCCTGTGAGTGAACACACCGCCATAGTGACAGTATTATGTAGCGCCACTCATTCTGTGAGTGAACACACCACCATAGTGACTGTATTGGGCAGCGCCACTCATCCTGTGAATGAACACACCGCCATAGTGACAGTATTGGGCAGCGTCACTCATCCTGTGAGTGGACACACCACCATAGTGACAGTATTGGGCAGCGTTACTCATCCTGTGAGTGGACACACCGCAATAGTGACAGTATTTTGCAGCGTCACTCATCCTGTGAGTGGACACACCGCTATAGTGACAGTATTGGGCAGCGTCACTCATCTTGTGAATGGACTCACCGCCATAGTGACAGTATTGGGCAGCGTCACTCATCCTGTGAGTGGACACACCACCATACTGACAGTATTGGGCAGAGCCACTCATCCTGTGAGTGAACACACCGCGATAGTGAGAGTATTGGGCAACGCCTCTCATCTTGTGAGTGGAAACACCGCCATAGTGACAGTATTGGGCAGCGTCACTCATCCTGTGAGTGGACACACCACTATAGTGACAGTATTGGCAGCGTCACTCATCCTGTGAGAGGACACACCGCCATAGTGACAGTATTGGGCAGCGTCACTCATCCTGTGAGTGGACACACCGCAATAGTGACAGTATTGGGCAGCGTCACTCATCTTGTGAGTGGACTCACCGCCATAGTGACAGTATTGGGCAGCGTCACTCATCCTGTGAGTGGACACACCACCAAACTGACAGTATTGGGCAGAGCCACTCATCCTGTGAGTGAACACACCGCGATAGTGAGAGTATTGGGCAACGCCTCTCATCCTGTGAGTGAACACACCACCACAGTGACAGTATTGGGCAGAGCCACTCATCCTGTGAGTGAACACACCGCCATAGTGAGAGTTTTGGGCAGCACCACTCATCCTGTGAGTGGACACACCGCCATAGTGACAGTATTGGGCAGCGTCACTCATCTTGTGATCGGACACACCGCCATAGTGACAGTATTGGCAGTGTCTCTCATCCTGTGGGTGGACACACCGCCATAGTTACAGTATTGGGCAGCACACCTCATCCTGTGAGTGGACACACCGCCATAGTGACAGTATTGGGCAGCGCCACTCATCCTGTGAGAGGACACACCGCCATAGTGACAGTATTGGGCAGCGTCACTCATCTTGTGATCGGACACACCGCCATAGTGACAGTATTGGGCAGCGTCACTCATCCTGTGAGTGAACACACCGCTATAGTGACAGTATTGGGTAGCGTCACTCATCCTGTGAGTAGACACACCGCCATAGTGACAGTTTTGTTCAGCGTCACTCATCCTGGGAGTGGACACACCGCTATAGTGACAGTATTGGGTAGCGTCACTCATCCTGTGAGTGGACACACCGCTATAGTGACAGTATTGGGCAGCGTCACTCATCCTGTGAGGGGACACACCGCCATAGTGAGAGTATTGGGCAGCATCACTCATCCTGTGAGTGAACACACCGCCATAGTGACAGTATTGGGCAGCATCACTCATCCTGTGAGTGAACACACCGCCATAGTGACAGTATTAGGCAGCGCCACTCATTCTGTGAGTGGACACACCGCAATAGTGACAGTATTGGGCAGCGCCACTCATCCTGTGAGTGTACACAACGCCATAGTGACAGTATTGGGCAGCGCTACTCATCCTGTGAGTGGACACACCGCCATAGTGACAGTATTGGGCAGCGTCACTCATCCTGTGAGGGGACACACCGCCATAGTGACAGTATTGGGCAGCATCACTCATCCTGTGAGTGAACACACCGCCATAGTGACAGTATTGGGCAGCATTACTCATCCTCTGAGTGAACACACCGCCATAGTGACAGTATTATGTAGCGCCACTCATTCTGTGAGTGAACACACCACCATAGTGACAGTATTGGGCAGCGTCACTCATCGTGTGAGTGTACACACCGCCATAGTGACAGTTTTGTTCAGCGTCACTCATCCTGTGAGTGGACACACCGCTATAGTGACAGTATTGGGCAGCGTCACTCATCCTTCTGAGTGGACACACCGCCATAGTGACAGTATTGGGCAGCGTCACTCATCCTTTGAGTGGACACACCGCTATAGTGACAGTATTGAGCAGCGTCACTCATCCTGTGAGGGGACACACTGCCATAGTGACAGTATTGGGCAGCATCACTCATCCTGTGAGTGAACACACCGCCATAGTGACAGTATTAGACAGCATCAGTCATTCTGTGAGTGAACACACCGCCATAGTGACAGTATTATGTAGCGCCACTCATTCTGTGAGTGAACACACCACCATAGTGACAGTATTGGGCAGCGTCACTCACCGTGTGAGTGAACACACCGCTATAGTGACTGTATTGGGAAGCGCCACTCATCCTTTGAATGAACACACCGCCATAGTGACAGTATTGGGCAGCGTCACTCATCCTGTGAGTGGACACACCACCATAGTGACAGTATTGGGCAGCGTTACTCATCCTGTGAGTGGACACACCGCCATAGTGACAGTATTGGGCAGCGTCACTCGTCCTGTGAGTGGACACACCGCTATAGTGACAGTATTGGGCAGCGTTACTCATCTTGTGAGTGGAAACACCGCCATAGTGACAGTATTGGGCAGCGTCACTCATCCTGTGAGTGGACAAACCACTATAGTGACAGTATTGGGCAGCGTCACTCATCCTGTGAGTGGACACACCGCCATAGTGACAGTATTGGGCAGCGTCACTCATCCTGTGAGTGGACACACCGCTATAGTGACAGTATTGGGCAGCGTCACTCATCCTGTGAGTGGACACACCGCCATAGTGATAGTATGTGGCAGCGTCACTCATCCTGTGAGTGAACACACCGCCATAGTGACAGTATTGGGCAGCGTCATTTATCCTGCGAGTGAACACACCGCTATAGTGACAGTACTGGGCAGCGTCACTCATCTTGTGAGTGGACACACTGCCATAGTGACAGTATTGGGCACCGTCACTCATCCTGTGAGTGGACACACCACCATAGTGACAGTATTGGGCAGAACCACTCATCCTGTGAGTGAACACACCGCCATAGTGAGAGTATTGGGCAACGCCTCTCATCCTGTGAGTGAACACACCTCCACAGTGACAGTATTCGGCAGAGCCACTCATCCTGTGAATGAACACACCGCCATAGTGAGAGTATTGGGCAGCGCCACTCATCCTGTGAGTGAACACACCACCATAGTGACAGTATTGGGCAGCACCAATCATCCTGTGAGTGGACACACCGCCATAGTGACAGTATTGGGCAGCGTCACTCATCTTGTGGGTGGACACACCGCCACAGTGACAGTATTGGGCAGCACCACTCATCCTGTGAGTGGACTCACCGCAATAGTGACAGTATTGGGCAGCGTCACTCATACTGTGGGTGGACACACCGCTATAGTGACAGTATTGAGCAGCGTCACTCATCCTGTGGGTGGACACACCGCCATAGTGACAGTATTGGCAGTGTCACTCATCCTGTGAGTGGACAAACCACCATAGTGACAGTATTGGGCAGCGTCACTCATCCTGTGGGTGGACACACCGCCATAGTGACAGTATTGGGAAGCACCACTCATCCTGTGAGTGGACACACCGCCATAGTGACAGCATTGGGCAGCGCCACTCATCCTGTTAGTGTCACACCGCCATAGTGACAGTATTGGGCAACGTCACTCATCCTGTGAGTGGACACACCGCTATAGTGACAGTATTGGGCAGCGTCACTCATCCTGTGAGGGGACACACCGCCATAGTGACAGTATTGGGCAGCATCACTCATCCTGTGAGTGAACACACCGCCATAGTGACAGTATTGGGCAGCATCACTCATCCTGTGAGTGAACACACCGCCATAGTGACAGTATTAGGCAGCGCCACTCATTCTGTGAGTGGGCAAACCGCAATAGTGACAGTATTGGGCACCGCCACTCATCCTGTGAGTGTACACAACGCCATAGTGACAGTATTGGGCAGCGCCACTCATCCTGTGAGTGGACACACCGCCATAGTGACAGTATTGGGCAGCGTCACTCATCCTGTGAGGGGACACACCGCAATAGTGACAGTATTGGGCAGCATCACTCATCCTGTGAGTGAACACACCGACATAGTGACAGTATTGGGCAGCATCAGTCATCCTGTGAGTGAACACACCGCCATAGTGACAGTATTATGTAGCGCCACTCATTCTGTGAGTGAACACACCACCATAGTGACTGTATTGGGCAGCGCCACTCATCCTGTGAATGAACACACCGCCATAGTGACAGTATTGGGCAGCGTCACTCATCCTGTGAGTGGACACACCACCATAGTGACAGTATTGGGCAGCGTTACTCATCCTGTGAGTGGACACACCGCAATAGTGACAGTATTTTGCAGCGTCACTCATCCTGTGAGTGGACACACCGCTATAGTGACAGTATTGGGCAGCGTCACTCATCTTGTGAATGGACTCACCGCCATAGTGACAGTATTGGGCAGCGTCACTCATCCTGTGAGTGGACACACCACCATACTGACAGTATTGGGCAGAGCCACTCATCCTGTGAGTGAACACACCGCGATAGTGAGAGTATTGGGCAACGCCTCTCATCTTGTGAGTGGAAACACCGCCATAGTGACAGTATTGGGCAGCGTCACTCATCCTGTGAGTGGACACACCACTATAGTGACAGTATTGGCAGCGTCACTCATCCTGTGAGAGGACACACCGCCATAGTGACAGTATTGGGCAGCGTCACTCATCCTGTGAGTGGACACACCGCAATAGTGACAGTATTGGGCAGCGTCACTCATCTTGTGAGTGGACTCACCGCCATAGTGACAGTATTGGGCAGCGTCACTCATCCTGTGAGTGGACACACCACCAAACTGACAGTATTGGGCAGAGCCACTCATCCTGTGAGTGAACACACCGCGATAGTGAGAGTATTGGGCAACGCCTCTCATCCTGTGAGTGAACACACCACCACAGTGACAGTATTGGGCAGAGCCACTCATCCTGTGAGTGAACACACCGCCATAGTGAGAGTTTTGGGCAGCACCACTCATCCTGTGAGTGGACACACCGCCATAGTGACAGTATTGGGCAGCGTCACTCATCTTGTGATCGGACACACCGCCATAGTGACAGTATTGGCAGTGTCTCTCATCCTGTGGGTGGACACACCGCCATAGTTACAGTATTGGGCAGCACACCTCATCCTGTGAGTGGACACACCGCCATAGTGACAGTATTGGGCAGCGCCACTCATCCTGTGAGTGGACACACCGCCATAGTGACAGTATTGGGCAGCGTCACTCATCTTGTGATCGGACACACCGCCATAGTGACAGTATTGGGCAGCGTCACTCATCCTGTGAGTGAACACACCGCTATAGTGACAGTATTGGGTAGCGTCACTCATCCTGTGAGTGGACACACCGCCATAGTGACAGTTTTGTTCAGCGTCACTCATCCTGGGAGTGGACACACCGCTATAGTGACAGTATTGGGTAGCGTCACTCATCCTGTGAGTGGACACACCGCTATAGTGACAGTATTGGGCAGCGTCACTCATCCTGTGAGGGGACACACCGCCATAGTGAGAGTATTGGGCAGCATCACTCATCCTGTGAGTGAACACACCGCCATAGTGACAGTATTGGGCAGCATCACTCATCCTGTGAGTGAACACACCGCCATAGTGACAGTATTAGGCAGCGCCACTCATTCTGTGAGTGGACACACCGCAATAGTGACAGTATTGGGCAGCGCCACTCATCCTGTGAGTGTACACAACGCCATAGTGACAGTATTGGGCAGCGTCACTCATCCTGTGAGGGGACACACCGCCATAGTGACAGTATTGGGCAGCATTACTCATCCTCTGAGTGAACACACCGCCATAGTGACAGTATTATGTAGCGCCACTCATTCTGTGAGTGAACACACCACCATAGTGACAGTATTGGGCAGCGTCACTCATCGTGTGAGTGTACACACCGCCATAGTGACAGTTTTGTTCAGCGTCACTCATCCTGTGAGTGGACACACCGCTATAGTGACAGTATTGGGCAGCGTCACTCATCCTTCTGAGTGGACACACCGCCATAGTGACAGTATTGGGCAGTGTCACTCATCCTGTGAGTGGACACACCGCCATAGTGACAGTATTGGGCAGCGTCACTCATCCTTTGAGTGGACACACCGCTATAGTGACAGTATTGAGCAGCGTCACTCATCCTGTGAGGGGACACACTGCCATAGTGACAGTATTGGGCAGCATCACTCATCCTGTGAGTGAACACACCGCCATAGTGACAGTATTAGACAGCATCAGTCATTCTGTGAGTGAACACACCGCCATAGTGACAGTATTATGTAGCGCCACTCATTCTGTGAGTGAACACACCACCATAGTGACAGTATTGGGCAGCGTCACTCACCGTGTGAGTGAACACACCGCTATAGTGACTGTATTGGGAAGCGCCACTCATCCTTTGAATGAACACACCGCCATAGTGACAGTATTGGGCAGCGTCACTCATCCTGTGAGTGGACACACCACCATAGTGACAGTATTGGGCAGCGTTACTCATCCTGTGAGTGGACACACCGCCATAGTGACAGTATTGGGCAGCGTCACTCGTCCTGTGAGTGGACACACCGCTATAGTGACAGTATTGGGCAGCGTTACTCATCTTGTGAGTGGAAACACCGCCATAGTGACAGTATTGGGCAGCGTCACTCATCCTGTGAGTGGACAAACCACTATAGTGACAGTATTGGGCAGCGTCACTCATCCTGTGAGTGGACACACCGCCATAGTGACAGTATTGGGCAGCGTCACTCATCCTGTGAGTGGACACACCGCTATAGTGACAGTATTGGGCAGCGTCACTCATCCTGTGAGTGGACACACCGCCATAGTGATAGTATGTGGCAGCGTCACTCATCCTGTGAGTGAACACACCGCCATAGTGACAGTATTGGGCAGCGTCATTTATCCTGCGAGTGAACACACCGCTATAGTGACAGTACTGGGCAGCGTCACTCATCTTGTGAGTGGACACACTGCCATAGTGACAGTATTGGGCACCGTCACTCATCCTGTGAGTGGACACACCACCATAGTGACAGTATTGGGCAGAACCACTCATCCTGTGAGTGAACACACCGCCATAGTGAGAGTATTGGGCAACGCCTCTCATCCTGTGAGTGAACACACCACCACAGTGACAGTATTCGGCAGAGCCACTCATCCTGTGAATGAACACACCGCCATAGTGAGAGTATTGGGCAGCGCCACTCATCCTGTGAGTGAACACACCACCATAGTGACAGTATTGGGCAGCACCAATCATCCTGTGAGTGGACACACCGCCATAGTGACTGTATTGGGCAGCGTCACTCATCCTGTTGGTGGACACACCGCCATAGTGACAGTTCTGGGCAGCGTCACTCATCTTGTGGGTGGACACACCGCCACAGTGACAGTATTGGGCAGCACCACTCATCCTGTGAGTGGACTCACCGCCATAGTGACAGTATTGGGCAGCGTCACTCATACTGTGGGTGGACATACCGCTATAGTGACAGTATTGAGCAGCGTCACTCATCCTGTGGGTGGACACACCGCCATAGTGACAGTATTGGCAGTGTCACTCATCCTGTGAGTGGACAAACCACCATAGTGACAGTATTGGGCAGCGTCACTCATCCTGTGGGTGGACACACCGCCATAGTGACAGTATTGGGAAACACCACTCATCCTGTGAGTGGACACACCGCCATAGTGACAGCATTGGGCAGCGCCACTCATCCTGTTAGTGGACACACCGCCATAGTGACAGTATTGGGCAACGTCACTCATCCTGTGGTCAGACACACCGCCATAGTGACAGTATTGGGCAGCGTCACTCATCCTGTGAGTGAACACACCGCCATAGTGACAGTATTGGGCAGCGTCACTCATCCTGTGAGTGGACACACCGCTATAGTGACAGTATTGGGCAGCGTCACTCATCCTGTGAGTGAACACACCGCCATAGTGACAGTTTTGTTCAGCGTCACTCATCCTGTGAGTGGACACACCGCTATAGTGACAGTATTGGGCAGCGTCACTCATCCTGTGGGTGGACACACCGCTATAGTGACCGTATTGAGCAGCGTCATTAATCCTGTGGGTGGACACACCGCCATAGAGACAGTATTGGGAATCACCACTCATCCTGTGAGTGGACACACCGCCATAGTGACAGCATTGGGCAGCGCCACTCATCCTGTGGGTGGACACACCGCCATAGTGACAGTATTGGCAGTGTCACTCATCCCGTGAGTGGACAAACCACCATAGTGACAGTATTGGGCAGCGTCACTCATCCTGTGGGTGGACACACCGCCATAGTGACAGTATTGGGAAGCACCACTCATCCTGTGAGTGGACACACCGCCATAGTGACAGCATTGGGCAGCGCCACTCATCCTGTTAGTGGACACACCGCCATAGTGACAGTATTGGGCAGCGTCACTCATCCTGTGATCAGACACACCGCCATAGTGACAGTATTGGGCAGCGTCACTCATCCTGTGAGTGGACACACCGCCATAGTGACAGTTTTGGGCAGCATCACTCATCCTGTGAGTGGACACACCGCCATAGTGACTGTATTGGGCAGCGTCACTCATCCTGTGAGTGGACACACCGCTATAGTGACAGTATTGGGCAGCGTCACTCATCCTGTGAGTGAACACACCGCCATAGTGACAGTTTTGTTCAGCGTCACTCATCCTGTGAGTGGACACACCGCTATAGTGACAGTATTGGGCAGCGTCACTCATCCTGTGAGTGGACACACCGCTATAGTGACAGTATTGGGCAGCGTCACTCATCCTGTGAGGGGACACACCGCCATAGTGACAGTATTGGGCAGCATCACTCATCCTGTGAGTGAACACACCGCCATAGTGACAGTATTATGTAGCGCCACTCATTCTGTGAGTGAACACACCACCATAGTGACAGTAATGGGCAGCGTCACTCATCGTGTGAGTGAACACACCGCTATAGTGAGTGTATTCGGCAGCGCCACTCATCCTGTGAATGAACACACCGCTATAGTGACAGTATTGGGCAGCGTCACTCATCCTGTGAGTGGACACACCGCTATAGTGACAGTATTGGGCAGCGTCACTCATCTTGTGAGTGGATACACCGCCATAGTGACAGTATTGGGCAGCGTCACTCATCCTGTGAGTGGACACACCACTATAGTGACAGTATTGGGCAGCGTCACTCATCCTGTGAGTGGACACACCGCCATAGTGACAGTATTGGGCAGCGTCACTCATCCTGTGAGTGGACACACCGCTATAGTGAAGGTATTGGGCAGCGTCACTCATCCTGTGAGTGGACACACCGCCATAGTGACAGTATTGGGCAGCGTCACTCAGCCTGTGAGTGGACACACCGCCATAGTGACAGTATTGGGCAGCGTCACTCATCCTGTGAGTGGAATAACCGCTATAGTGACAGTATTGGGCAGCGTCACTCATCTTGTGAGTGGACACACCGCCATAGTGACAGTATTGGGCAGCGTCACTCATCCTGTGAGTGGAATAACCGCTATAGTGACAGTATTGGGCAGCGTCACTCATCTTGTGAGTGGACACACCGCTATAGTGAAAGTATTGGGCAGCGTCATTCATCCTGCGAGTGGACACACCGCTATAGTGACAGTATTGGGCAGCGTCACTCATCTTGTGAGTGGACACACCGCCATAGTGACAGTATTGGGCAGCGTCACTCATCCTGTGAGTGGACACACCACCATACTGACAGTATTGGGCAGCATCAGTCATCCTGTGAGTGAACACACCGCCATAGTGACAGTATTATGTAGCGCCACTCATTCTGTGAGTGAACACACCAACATAGTGACAGTATTGGGCAGCGTCACTCATCGTGTGAGTGAACACACCGCTATAGTGACTGTATTGGGCAGCGCCACCCATCCTTTGAATGAACACACCGCCATAATGACAGTATTGGGCAGCGTCACTCATCCTGTGAGTGGACACACCACCATAGTGACAGTATTGGGCAGCGTTACTCATCCTGTGAGTGGACACACCGCCATAGTGACAGTATTGGGCAGCGTCACTCATCCTGTGAGTGGACACACCGCTATAGTGACAGTATTGGGCAGCGTTACTCATCTTGTGAGTGGAAACACCGCCATAGTGACACTATTGGGCAGCGTCACTCATCCAGTGAGTGGACAAACCACTATAGTGACAGTATTGGGAAGCGTCACTCATCCTGTGAGTGGACACACCGCCATAGTGACAGCATTGGGCAGCGTCACTCATCCTGTGAGTGGACACACCGCTATAGTGACAGTATTGGGCAGCGTCACTCATCCTGTGAGTGGACACACCGCCATAGTGATAGTATGTGGCAGCGTCACTCATCCTGTGAGTGGACACACCGCCATAGTGACAGTATTGGGCAGCGTCATTCATCCTGCGAGTGGACACACCGCTATAGTGACAGTACTGGGCAGCGTCACTCATCTTGTGAGTGGACACACTGCCATAGTGACAGTATTGGGCAGCGTCACTCATCGTGTGAGTGAACACACCGCTATAGTGACTGTATTGGGCAGCGCCACCCATCCTTTGAATGAACACACCGCCATAATGACAGTATTGGGCAGCGTCTCTCATCCTGTGAGTGGACACACCACCATAGTGACAGTATTGGGCAGCGTTACTCATCCTGTGAGTGGACACACCGCCATAGTGACAGTATTGGGCAGCGTCACTCATCCTGTGAGTGGACACACCGCTATAGTGACAGTATTGGGCAGCGTTACTCATCTTGTGAGTAGAAACACCGCCATAGTGACAGTATTGGGCAGCGTCACTCATCCAGTGAGTGGACAAACCACTATAGTGACAGTATTGGGCAGCGTCACTCATCCTGTGAGTGGACACACCGCTATAATGACAGTACTGGGCAGCGTCACTCATCTTGTGAGTGGACACACTGCCATAGTGACAGTATTGGGCAGCGTCACTCATCCTGTGAGTGGACACACCACCATAGTGACAGTATTGGGCAGAGCCACTCATCCTGTGAGTGAACACACCGCCATAGTGAGAGTATTGGGCAACGCCTCTCATCCTGTGAGTGAACACACCACCACAGTGACAGTATTCGGCAGAGCCACTCATCCTGTGAGTGAACACACCGCCATAGTGAGAGTATTGGGCAGCGCCACTCATCCTGTGAGTGAACACACCACCATAGTGACAGTATTGGGCAGCACCAATCATCCTGTGAGTGGACACACCGTCATAGTGACAGTATTGGGCAGCGTCACTCATCCTGTTGGTGGACACACCGCCATACTGACAGTTCTGGGCAGCGTCACTCATCTTGTGGGTGGACACACCGCCACAGTGACAGTATTGGGCAGCACCACTCATCCTGTGAGTGGACTCACCACCATAGTGACAGTATTGGGCAGCGTCACTCATCCTGTGGGTGGACACACCGCTATAGTGACAGTATTGAGCAGCGTCACTCATCCTGTGGGTGGACACACCGCCATAGTGACAGTATTGGCAGTGTCTCTCATCCTGTGAGTGGACAAACCGCCATAGTGACAGTATTGGGCAGCGTCACTCATCCTGTGAGTGGACACACCGCTATAGTGACAGTATTGGGCAGCGTCACTCATCCTGTGAGTGGACACACCGCCATAGTGACAGTTTTGGGCAACGTCACTCATCCTGTGAGTGGACACACCGCCATAGTGACAGTATTGGGCAGCGTCACTCATCCTGTGAGTGGACACACCGCTATAGTGACAGTATTGGGCAGCGTCACTCATCCTGTGAGTGGACACACCGCCATAGTGACAGTTTTGTTCAGCGTCACTCATCCTGTGAGTGGACACACCGCTATAGTGACAGTATTGGGCAGCGTCACTCATCCTGTGAGTGAACACACCGCAATAGTGACAGTATTGGGCAGCGTCACTCATCCTGTGAGGGGACACACCGCCATCATGAGATTATCTTGAGATGATTTCGGGGCTTTTTAGTGTCCCCGCGGCCCGGTCTTCGACCAGGCCTCCTCCCCCAGCAAGCAGCCCGTGACAGCTGACTAACACCCAGGTACCTGTTTACTGCTAGGTAACAGGGGCATAGGGTGAAAGAAACTCTGCCCAATGTTTCTCGCCGGCGCCTGGGATCGAACCCAGGACCACAGGATCACAATTCTGAACCCGGATTCTGAATCCTGTTCAAACCCCCGCCAAACGAACGACGACACCTAGTGTGGACAGCGTGTACTGGCCTCGAGGACCAGTTTCCAGTCTGGTTCAGCGCTCAACACCGCCGCCCCTGACCTCTGGTGAGGTGGTGCTCCGACGACAGCGCCATCTATGGACTGGATGCGTCAGGTGTTAGTATCTGAGCCTGTGAGTGTGGTGTATTAGTGTCCCAGTTATTGATGACGTGTCTGCTTACAGAGCCGACCTGGGACCACTGTGTTGAAGGTGGAGTCAGTCTACCCGAGGCAGCCAGTCTCCATACAGTGAAGTTTGCTGCAGCTGTCGTGACGTCGTCCCCCCGGAAGAACACTGTGGTGTGTTAAGCCTGCCAGTGGAGTGGCAGTGGAAGGAGTTACCCGGGACCGACGGTTGGAGACGATAATCCACTGGGGTATTGAGGACAGGAGGGTGATTGGTGATATCACACGAGACTCCTGTCTAGGGCGTACCCCTTTTATCGTGCGTGGAGTGGCCGTACCAGCCTTGTTGGCTCAGTACCTGCCAGCAGACCTGCTGGAAGTGTGGTTGACGGCCTCCACGACGGTGCCCCCAGTGGACCTGTGTTGTGGCTGACCTGTGGCCAGGGTAGACTCGGCGTTCTCAGTGGACACGTCTTGAGGCCACGAAGAAAGCACCAAGGAATCGGCACCGGAAGTGGTGTGGCACCAGAGTCTTCAGCAGAAGACTACAGTGAATAAGCCCCTTGCATAGTATTAATACCCCTCCCCCTGTGTACTCCTTTTATATCTTATATATTTATTGGTGGTGGTCAATATATTATATTAAGTTTTTGCCTTTATTTCCCTTCCCCTTTTAGTTACTTGCGTCACGGATCGCATCCCTTGAAAGCCTCTACTGGCTTGGGGCCGGATATATATCTTCCTCTAACTACATCAGAGTAAGAACCCCGTTGCGTCCCGCCAGGGCCGTAACATAATTGGCATCCCCAGCGGGATCCGTCCCCTTGTTAAGTATGTTTGACAGGGGTGGTGAAGTGGCGTAATCCCTGTATATAATTCCCCCTGTGTGACGATTGTGACGTTATACGTCCTGTGCGGTGCTCAGTGACTAAGTGCGATATTGTGTAGTGCGGTGCTCGCTGTGATTAAGCGATTAAGTGCAATATTGACTAGTGCGGTGCTCAGTGATTTAGTGCAATATTGTAGAGCGAAGTGTTCGCTTGGACTCAGTGTAATATTGGGTAGTGCGGTGCCCGAAGTGATCACGTGCAATATTGGCAAGTGCAGTGTTTGGTGCGATAAAGTGCAATATTGGCGTAGAACAGTGCTCGGTGTGTTAAGTGCTAACGTGTAAGCAGTGTGTTAAGTGCTAAGTGTTCCATCTGTGACAATGGCAGACAAAGCCACTATTGATGATTTGGACGAGGTTCAGGCTTTTCTGAACAGAGAAGATTGTCTTGCCAGATTAAAGTATCTGAGCAAACCGGAACTTGTACTAGTGAGCGCCTACCTGGAGATCAAGATCCGTGCCAGTGATTCCCGTGTGGAGATCTTGTCCAAGGTTCACCGGCACCTGAAGGCAGAAGAGAAACAGGAAGGCGAGACTCCTAGTACAAAGGAAAGTGCAGACATAGCTTCCACGGAAAAAGAAGATAAAGGCAGCGACGTTGACAGTGATGCAGGCGAGCTTAATATCAGCTTCCTAACAGTCAAGATGCGTGCCCTAGAGATCAATCGGGAAATAGAATGGAAGAAATTAGAAATGGAACGAGAGAGACAAGATAAAGAATTAGAGATGAGACGTTTAGAATTAGAACGAGAAAGAGAAAAAGAAGAACGAGAAAGAGAAAAAGAAAAACGAGAAAGAGAAAAAGAAGAACGAGAAAGAGAAAGAGAAGAACGAGAAAGAGAAGAGAGACGAGAGAGAGAAGAACGAGAAAGAGAAGAGAGACGAGAGAGAGAAGAACGAGAACGAGAGAGAGAAGAACGAGAAAGAGAAGAGAGACGAGAGAGAGAAGAACGAGAACGAGAGAGAGAAGAACGAGAGCGAGAAAGGGAGGAAAGAGAGAGACAACATGAACTAGAAGTATTGCGATTAGGCGGTGGTCGGAGGCAAACAACGGACACCAGCAGCTTCGATCCGGTACGCAACATCAAAATGGTCCCCAAATTCCATGAGAAGGAGGTGTCAAAATTCTTTGCAGCCTTCGAGAAAGTCGCTGCCTCTTTGGAGTGGCCAAGGGAGAATTGGGCCATCATGATACAGTCAGTCTTGACTGGGAAGGCCCAAATCGCCTACTCTACGTTATCCCTTGACGACTCCAGCGATTATGACAAGGTGAAGAAAGTTGTGCTCATGGCGTACCAATTGGTACCTGAGGCTTATAGGCAAAAGTTCAGAAACCTGAAGAAGACCTCAGAGCACACTTTCACAGAGTTCGCCACGATCAAGGAGCGACTTTTCCAGGAATGGTATGCCTCTCGGAAGGTGGAGACCAGGGAAGACCTCGAACAGCTGATTCTGCTCGAGGACTTCAAGGATTGTTTGTCTGGAGACCTCAAGACGTACTTAGAGGAACAGCAGGTAGAGACCTTGAGTGCAGCAGCCACCATGGCTGAAGAGTATATCCTGACTCATAGGCCGTCTGCTAAGTACGTCCCGAGGAATTACCAGCGCCGGTTTGACAGACCTCACGACGTAGAAGAAGAAAGACCCGTCCCACAAAGTGCTAAGAAGACGCCCCCAAGTAGCCCCCGAAGAACAAGTCCTAGCAGTCCGAAACACCGTAGTCCGAGGAGGAATATGGTGTGCTGGACTTGTGGGCAGAAAGGGCATATAGCTGCTAGGTGCCGAGGCAGAAGAGGTGGCAGCGCACGAAGGGAGGTGATGTTGGTGAGCTGTGTTACATCACCAGTAGGAAACCAGTCTACGACGACGCAGGAAGGACCAAGTTTGTTGGCCCCTCACACTTCAACCGGGTATGTAACGAGTGATCATTCTGGTAGATCAATTGTAGTGCTCAGAGATAGTGGAGCAGCCCAGTCCCTGATCATGAAGAGCTCGTTACCCGAGGGAGTAAGTGTGGATGGGAGACCAGAGGTTGTCCTGGTTGGGTTTCCAAGGACGCAGTACATCGCCCCCTTAGTGCCAGTACATCTTGACTCGCCTTATTTCAGCGGCACATGTGAGTTGGCAGTAGTCGATACCCTCCCTGTGGCTGGGATTGACGTGGTACTAGCCAACGACTTGGTGACCGATTGGAGCACCAATCGTCCCAAGGTTGCGGACGAGTCTACCAGAACAGCAAGGTCGGAGGTGACAACAGGCAATGGTAATGTCCAGGTAAAGACAGACCCGGATTTGAACATGTCTAATTTGTCCTCTCACCCGCAGATCGATGATATTCTAGCAGTGTCTCCTGATTCTCTCGACGAGGAACATGAAGTTAAGAAGGCAGAGGTACCTGAGCACGAAGAGAGGCCTTGTGTGCAGGCACCCACAGATACCAACGAGTCTGGAGCGAAGGCGGATGTGTACTTGCGGTATGGCAAGGTACAGCGTGTATTGAACCAGCCAGAGATTCCCCAGACTTCAGAGGTATGTGAGGTGTGTTCAAAAGGTCTAGTGCCCTCTTCGGTCCAAGCCAGGCTAGTGGATGTTGCCGGCTATGGACATGACTGGCTCGGGAAGCATATCCCTCAATTGACCCCATGTTTCTTAGCAGTATTTTGTTTTGTTCTCCTATGTGCTCTCTGTGTTCTCAGTAAGGATCAGTGGACGACCCGAAGGATGATGGCTCCCGTGAACATCGAGAAGAGGTCCCTGGGATTAGAGATTTGCACTGCAAGTGATGCAGTTGAAGAAGGGACCTGGGAGGTAATAGATGATACAGGAGGTACGATATGTGATAATGTGAGTGACTGTTTCCGACAGGTTGACACCCCCCGCGTGACTGCTGAGCCTCAACACAGCGTTATACGGAACGTTGGTCGACCTAACGGGGGCAGAGCGAATGCCATCTTCGGTGAGCAAGCAGCCCTGTTGGGACTAGGCGTGGACCTAGTAGAGTATGCTGTAAGTACTGTTTTACTCGCGGTCGCTATCACTCTGAATTATCAGACCCCTGTATTCCAGGTTCCTGTCTCCCTGAAGGACCATCGGACCGGCACCAGAAATGCCGTCTGTGGTCAGCCATCATCGGTGCCACGACATAGGAAAGTGTCGAGTCACCCCAGATCGCGTCGAAACCAATCCGTACTCGAGAGATGTGAAATGACGCCCCTGCTTGACATCGCAGTGGAGACGTGGAAGATTACGTCAGGCAGATCATTGCCTTCTATCTGCAAGCTCCCGTTGTGCCGGAAATGGCTAGTAGAAAAGTTCTATGGACAAGACAACCTCATCACTCCAGTTCATAGTATAAGTAAGTCCATTTGGAGTTGTGTCGCCGTACTAATTTGGTTTGTGTTTCTTTTTATAGAACCCCAAACCAAATTCTTTTTGGTGGGGAGGTGTTACGAACCCGGATTCAGCGTCCGAGCCGGGAGCAGTGACAAACACGCCATCTGTGGGTCAGCTCCCGAAACCCCCGCCAAACGAACGACGACACCTAGTGTGGACAGCGTGTACTGGCCTCGAGGACCAGTTTCCAGTCTGGTTCAGCGCTCAACACCGCCGCCCCTGACCTCTGGTGAGGTGGTGCTCCGACGACAGCGCCATCTATGGACTGGATGCGTCAGGTGTTAGTATCTGAGCCTGTGAGTGTGGTGTATTAGTGTCCCAGTTATTGATGACGTGTCTGCTTACAGAGCCGACCTGGGACCACTGTGTTGAAGGTGGAGTCAGTCTACCCGAGGCAGCCAGTCTCCATACAGTGAAGTTTGCTGCAGCTGTCGTGACGTCGTCCCCCCGGAAGAACACTGTGGTGTGTTAAGCCTGCCAGTGGAGTGGCAGTGGAAGGAGTTACCCGGGACCGACGGTTGGAGACGATAATCCACTGGGGTATTGAGGACAGGAGGGTGATTGGTGATATCACACGAGACTCCTGTCTAGGGCGTACCCCTTTTATCGTGCGTGGAGTGGCCGTACCAGCCTTGTTGGCTCAGTACCTGCCAGCAGACCTGCTGGAAGTGTGGTTGACGGCCTCCACGACGGTGCCCCCAGTGGACCTGTGTTGTGGCTGACCTGTGGCCAGGGTAGACTCGGCGTTCTCAGTGGACACGTCTTGAGGCCACGAAGAAAGCACCAAGGAATCGGCACCGGAAGTGGTGTGGCACCAGAGTCTTCAGCAGAAGACTACAGTGAATAAGCCCCTTGCATAGTATTAATACCCCTCCCCCTGTGTACTCCTTTTATATCTTATATATTTATTGGTGGTGGTCAATATATTATATTAAGTTTTTGCCTTTATTTCCCTTCCCCTTTTAGTTACTTGCGTCACGGATCGCATCCCTTGAAAGCCTCTACTGGCTTGGGGCCGGATATATATCTTCCTCTAACTACATCAGAGTAAGAACCCCGTTGCGTCCCGCCAGGGCCGTAACACCGAGTGCTGTCCGCTCGGCCGACCGGCTCCATAGTGACAGTATTGGGCAACGTCACTCATCCTGTGAGTGGACACACCACCATAGTGACAGTATTGGGCAGCGCCACTCATCCTGTGAGAGAACACACCGCCATAGTGACAGTATTGGGCAGCATCACTCATCCTGTGAGGGGACACACCGCCATAGTGACAGTATTGGGCAGCATCACTCATCCTGTGAGTGAACACACCGCCATAGTGACAGTATTGGGCAGCATCACTCATCCTGTGAGTGAACACACCGTCATAGTGACAGAATTATGTAGCGCCAATCATTCTGTGAGTGAACACACTACCATAGTGACAGTAATGGGCAGCGTCACTCATCGTGTGAGTGAACACACCGCTATAGTGAGTGTATTCGGCAGCGCCACTCATCCTGTGAATGAACACACCGCCATAGTAACAGTATTATGTAGCGCCACTCATTCTGTGAGTGAACACACCACCATACTGACAGTAATGGGCAGCGTCACTCATCGTGTGAGTGAACACACCGCTATAGTGAGTGTATTCGGCAGCGCCACTCATCCTGTGAATGAACACACCGCCATAGTGACAGTATTGGGCAGCGTCACTCATCCTGTGAGTGGACACACCGCTATAGTGACAGTATTGGGCAGCGTCACTCATCTTTTAAGTGGATACACCGCCATAGTGACAGTATTGGGCAGCGTCACTCATCCTGTGAGTGGACACACCACTATAGAGACAGTATTGGGCAGCGTCACTCATCCTGTGAGTGGACACACCGCCATAGTGACAGTATTGGGCAGCGTCACTCATCCTGTGAGTGGACACACCGCTATAGTGAAGGTATTGGGCAGCGTCACTCATCCTGTGAGGTACACACCGCCATAGTGACAGTATTGGGCAGCGTCACTCATCCTGTGAGTGGAATAACCGCTATAGTGACAGTATTGGGCAGCGTCGCTCATCCTGTGAGTGGAATAACCGCTATAGTGACAGTATTGGGCAGCGTCACTCATCTTGTGAGTGGACACACCGCTATAGTGACAGTATTGGGCAGCGTCATTCATCCTGCGAGTGGACACACCGCTATAGTGACAGTATTGGGCAGCGTCACTCATCTTGTGAGTGGACACACCGCCATAGTGACAGTATTGGGCACCGTCACTCATCCTGTGAGTGGACACACCACCATAGTGACAGTATTGGGCAGAGCCACTCATCCTGTGAGTGAACACACCGCCATAGTGAGAGTATTGGGCAACGCCTCTCATCCTGTGAGTGAACACACCACCACAGTGACAGTATTGGGCAGAGCCACTCATCCTGTGAGTGAACACACCGCCATAGTGAGAGTATTGGGCAGCGCCACTCATCCTGTGAGTGAACACACCGCCATAGTGAGAGTATTGGGCAGCGCCACTCATCCTGTCAGTGAAAACACCACCATAGTGACTGTATTGGGCAGCACCAATCATCCTGTGAGTGGACACACCGCCATAGTGACAGTATTGGGCAGCGTCACTCATCCTTTTGGTGGACACACCGCCATAGTGACAGTTCTGGGCAGCGTCACTCATCTTGTGGGTGGACACACCGCCACAGTGAAAGTATTGGGCAGCACCACTCATCCTGTGAGTGGACTCACCGCCATAGTGACAGTATTGGGCAGCGTCACTCATCCTGTGGGTGGACACACCGCTATAGTGACAGTATTGAGCAGCGTCACTCATCCTGTCTGTGGACACACCGCCATAGTGACAGTATTCGCAGTGTCACTCATCCTGTGAGTGGACAAACCGCCATAATGACAGTATTGGGCAGCGTCACTCATCCTGTGGGTGGACACACCGCCATAGTGACAGTATTGGGCAGCACCACTCATCCTGTGAGTGAACACACCACCATAGTGACAGTATTGGGCAGAGCCACTCATCCTATGAGTGAACACACCACCATAGTGACTGTATTGGGCAGCGTCACTCATCCTGTGAGTGGACACACCGCTATAGTGACAGTATTGGGCAGCGTCACTCATCCTGTGAGCGGACACACCGCCATAGTGACAGTTTTGGGCAGCGTCACTCATCCTGTGAGTGGACACACCGCCATAGTTACAGTATAGGGCAGCGTCACTCATCCTGTGAGTGGACACACCGCTATAGTGACAGTATTGGGCAGCGTCACTCATCCTGTGAGTAGACACACCGCCATATTGACAGTTTTGTTCAGCGTCACTCATCCTGTGAGTGGACACACCGCTATAGTGACAGTATTGGGCAGCGTCACTCATCTTGTGAGTGGATACACCGCCATAGTGACAGTATTGGGCAGCGTCACTCATCCTGTGAGTGGACACACCACTATAGTGACAGTATTGGGCAGCGTCACTCATCCTGTGAGTGGACACACCGCCATAGTGACAGTATTGGACAGCGTCACTCATCCTGTGAGTGGACACACCGCTATAGTGAAGGTATTGGGCAGCGTCACTCATCCTGTGAGTGGACACACGGCCATAGTGACAGTATTGGGCAGCGTCACTCATCATGTGAGTGGAATAACCGCTAGAGTGACAGTATTGGGCAGCGTCACTCATCTTGTGAGTGTACACACCGCCATAGTGACAGTATTGGGCAGCGTCACTCATCATATGAGTGGACACACCACCATAGTGACAGTATTGGGCAGAGCCACTCATCCTGTGAGTGAACACACCGCCATAGTGAGAGTATTGGGCAACGCCACTCATCCTGTGAGTGAACACACCACCATTGTGACAGTATTGGGCAGAGCCACTCATCCTGTGAGTGAACACACCGCCATAGTGAGAGTATTGGGCAGCGCCACTCATCCTGTGAGTGAACACACCACCATAGTGACAGTATTGGGCAGCGCCACTCATCCTATGAGTGAACACACCACCATAGTGACTGTATTGGGCAGCGTCACTCATCCTGTGAGTGGACACACCGCTATAGTGACAGTATTGGGCAGCGTCACTCATCCTGTGAGCGGACACACCGCCATAGTGACAGTTTTGGGCAGCGTCACTCATCCTGTGAGTGGACACACCGCCATAGTGACAGTATTGGGCAGCGTCACTCATCCTGTGAGTGGACACACCGCTATAGTGACAGTATTGGGCAGCGTCACTCATCCTGTGAGTGGACACACCGCCATATTGACAGTTTTGTTCAGCGTCACTCATCCTGTGAGTGGACACACCGCTATAGTGACAGTATTGGGCAGCGTCACTCATCCTGTGAGTGGACTCACCGCTATAGTGACAGTATTGGGCAGCGTCACTCATCCTGTGAGGGGACACACCGCCATAGTGACAGTATTGGGCAGCATCACTCATCCTGTGAGTGAACACACCGCCATAGTGACAGTATTGGGCAGCATCACTCATCCTGTGAGTGAACACACCGCCATAGTGACAGTATTAGGCAGCGCCACTCATTCTGTGAGTGGACACACCGCAATAGTGACAGTATTGGGCAGCGCCACTCATCCTGTGAGTGTACACAACGCCATAGTGACAGTATTGGGCAGCGCCACTCATCCTGTGAGTGGACACACCGCCATAGTGACAGTATTGGGCAGCGTCACTCATCCTGTGAGGGGACACACCACCATAGTGACAGTATTGGGCAGCATCACTCATCCTGTGAGTGAACACACCGCCTATAGTGACAGTATTGGGCAGCATCACTCATCGTGTGAGTGGACACACCGCTATAGTGACAGTATTGGGCAGCGTCACTCATCCTGTGAGTGGACTCACCGCTATAGTGACAGTATTGGGCAGCGTCACTCATCCTGTGAGGGGACACACCGCCATAGTGACAGTATTGGGCAGCATCACTCATCCTGTGAGTGAACACACCACCATAGTGACAGTATTGGGCAGCATCACTCATCCTGTGAGTGAACACACCGCCATAGTGACAGTATTAGGCAGCGCCACTCATTCTGTGAGTGGACACACCGCAATAGTGACAGTATTGGGCAGCGCCACTCATCCTGTGAGTGTACACACCGCCATAGTGACAGTATTGGGCAGCGCCACTCATCCTGTGAGTGGACACACCGCCATAGTGACAGTATTGGGCAGCGTCACTCATCCTGTGAGGGGACACACCACCATAGTGACAGTATTGGGCAGCATCACTCATCCTGTGAGTGAACACACCGCCTATAGTGACAGTATTGGGCAGCATCACTCATCCTCTGAGTGAACACACCGCCATAGTGACAGTATTATGTAGCGCCACTCATTCTGTGAGTGAACACACCACCATAGTGACAGTATTGGGCAGCGTCACTTATCGTGTGAGTGGACACACCGCCATAGTGACAGTTTTGTTCAGCGTCACTCATCCTGTGAGTGGACACACCGCTATAGTGACAGTATTGGGCAGCGTCACTCATCCTTCTGAGTGGACACACCACCATAGTGACAGTATTGGGCAGTGTCACTCATCCTGTGAGTGGACACACCGCCATAGTGACAGTATTGGGCAGCGTCACTCATCCTGTGAGTGGACACACCGCTATAGTGACAGTATTGGGCAGCGTCACTCATCCTGTGAGGGGACACACCGCCATAGTGACAGTATTGGGCAGCATCACTCATCCTGTGAGTGAACACACCGCCATAGTGACAGTATTGGGCAGCATCAGTCATCCTGTGAGTGAACACACCGCCATAGTGACAGTATTATGTAGCGCCACTCATTCTGTGAGTGAACACACCACCATAGTGACAGTATTGGGCAGCGTCACTCATCGTGTGAGTGAACACACCGCTATAGTGACTGTATTGGGCAGCGCCACTCATCCTGTGAATGAACACACCGCCATAGTGACAGTATTGGGCAGCGTCACTCATCCTGTGAGTGGACACACCACCATAGTGACAGTATTGGGCAGCGTTACTCATCCTGTGAGTGGACACACCGCCATAGTGACAGTATTGGGCAGCGTCACTCATCCTGTGAGTGGACACACCGCTATAGTGACAGTATTGGGCAGCGTTACTCATCTTGTGAGTGGAAACACCGCCATAGTGACAGTATTGGGCAGCGTCACTCATCCTGTGAGTGGACACACCACTATAGTGACAGTATTGGGCAGCGTCACTCATCCTGTGAGTGGACACACCGCCATAGTGACAGTCTTGGGCAGCGTCACTCATCCTGTGAGTGGACACACCGCTATAGTGACAGTATTGGGCAGCGTCACTCATCCTGTGAGTGGACACACCGCCATAGTGATAGTATGTGGCAGCGTCACTCATCCTGTGAGTGGACACACCGCCATAGTGACAGTATTGGGCAGCGTCATTCATCCTGCGAGTGGACACACCGCTATAGTGACAGTATTGGGCAGCGTCACTCTTCTTGTGAGTGGACACACCGTCATAGTGACAGTATTGGGCAGCGTCACTCATCCTGTGAGTGGACACACCACCATAGTGACAGTATTGGGCAGAGCCACTCATCCTGTGAGTGAACACACCGCCATAGTGAGAGTATTAGGCAACGCCTCTCATCCTGTGAGTGAACACACCACCACAGTGACAATATTGGGCAGAGCCACTCATCCTGTGAGTGAACACACCGCCATAGTGAGAGTATTGGGCAGCGCCACTCATCCTGTGAGTGAACACACCACCATAGTGACAGTATTGGGCAGTACCAATAATCCTGTGAGTGGACACACCGCCATAGTGACAGTATTGGGCAGCGTCACTCATCCTGTTGGTGGACACACCGCCATAGTGACAGTTCTGGGCAGCGTCACTCATCTTGTGGGTGGACACACAGCCACAGTGACAGTATTGGGCAGCACCACTCATCCTGTGAGTGGGTTCACCGCCATAGTGACAGTATTGGGCAGCGTCAATCATCCTGTGGGTGGACACACCGCTATAGTGACAGTATTGAGCAGCGTCACTCATCCTGTGGGTGGACACACCGCCATAGTGACAGTATTGGCAGTGTCACTCATCCTGTGAGTGGACAAACCGCCATAGTGACAGTATTGGGCAGCGTCACTCATCCTGTGGGTGGACACATCGCCATAGTGACAGTATTGGGCAGCACCACTCATCCTGTTAGTGGACACACCGCCATAGTGACAGTATTGGGCAGCGTCACTCATCCTGTGATCGGACACACCGCAATAGTGACAGTATTGGGCAGCGTCACTCATCCTGTGAGTGAACACACCGCCATAGTGACAGTATTGGGCAGCGTCACTCATCCTGTGAGTGGACACACCGCTATAGTGAAAGTATTGGGCAGCGTCACTCATCCTGTGAGTGGACACACCGGCATAGTGACAGTTTTGGGCAGCGTCACTCATCCTGTGAGTGGACACACCGCCATAGTGACAGTATTGGGCAGCGTCACTCATCCTGTGAGTGGACACACCGCTATAGTGAACGTATTGAGCAGCGTCACTCATCCTGTGAGTGGACACACCGCCATAGTGACAGTTTTGTTCAGCGTCACTCATCCTGTGAGTGGACACACCGCTATAGTGACAGTATTGGGCAGCGTCACTCATCCTGTGAGTGGACACACCGCTATAGTGACAGTATTGGGCAGCGTCACTCATCCTGTGAGGGGACACACCGCCATAGTGACAGTATTGGGCAGCATCACTCATCCTGTGAGTGAACACACCGCCATAGTGACAGTATTGGGCAGCATCACTCATCCTGTGAGTGAACACACCGCCATAGTGACAGTATTATGTAGCGCCACTTATTCTGTGAGTGAACACACCACCATAGTGACAGTAATGGGCAGCGTCACTCATTGTGTGAGTGAACACACCGCTATAGTGACAGTATTGGGCAGCGCCACTCATCCTGTGAATGAACACACCGCCATAGTGACAGTATTGGGCAGCGTCACTCATCCTGTGAGTGGACACACCGCTATAGTGACAGTATTGGGCAGCGTCACTCATCTTGTGAGTGGATACACCGCCATAGTGACAGTATTGGGCAGCGTCACTCATCCTGTGAGTGGACACACCACTATAGTGACAGTATTGGGCAGCGTCACTCATCCTGTGAGTGGACACACCGCCATAGTGACAGTATTGGGCAGCGTCACTCATCCTGTGAGTGGACACACCGCTATAGTGAAGGTATTGGGCAGCGTCACTCATCCTGTGAGTGGACACACCGCCATAGTGACAGTATTGGGCAGCGTCACTCAGCCTGTGAGTGGACACACCGCCATAGTGACAGTATTGGGCAGCGCCACTCATCCTGTGAGTGGACACACCGCCATAGTGACAGTATTGGGCAGCGTCACTCAGCCTGTGAGTGGACACACCGCCATAGTGACAGTATTCCTTAGCTAAGCTAAGGAAGCTAGCTAAGCTTAGCTATTCCTTATTCCTTCCTTAGCTAAGAGGAAAAACCTTCAAGAAAACAAGATAAACCTTACATGAAGCTGCTGAGCATTTGTTTCGTATCGTCATTGACTTTCGAGTTGGCAAAGCTGATGCAGGAGCAGTATAGCGCAACCCAAGCACACCACTTCAACTGCAAATGACAGCCCTGAGGTTACCTGAGGTTTCAATCAACTTGCCTAAAAGGTCAACACTTCAAAAACGAAGGGTGAACAGGAGCACTGTCCAGAGCGAACGATGCACTAGAACCCCTACCCCAGCCAGGAACCAGGAGATATGGATCTACACATGGCCCAAAGCTGGATCCGAAGAACTCAACTGAAGCAGACTGAGGCTAAAATACTGCACTGCCAGCTATCAAAGATTGATCTACCTTCCCTTCCCGCCCAACCACTTGGGCTAGACAGTAGAGCGAAGGCCCATTTTTTTGCAAGCCGGTTTTCAATCCCCGACTGTCCAAGTGGTTGGGCACAATTTCGTCCCCATGTCCCATCAAAAATCCTTATATTGATCCCTTCCAAATGCTATATAGTTATAATGATTTAGTGATTTCTCCTAATAATTCCCTTCCCTTCCCTTCCCTTTCCCTCCAGAAAGTAGCAAGGGTGTAAAAAGAGAGGCAAACCGCAAGGAATACAACTAAGAAGATTCCTGATGATCTAGAACTGCACGCTGGAAAGCACGACAGGCCGCATATAGTGTAAATATGCAACCACATCCCACAGCAGCAGCTCAAACAACTAGAGCAATGCTATCAAGGCAATCTTTGAAGACAACACAAATGGTGAAACCAGCTGGGAAGAACCCTGCTCTAAACATAATTACACCTGATCAACCAGGCTGTGACTCATACGTCAGGCTGCGAGCAGCCGCATCCAACAGCCTGGTTGATCAGTCCGGCAACCAGGAGGCCTGGTCGACGACCGGGCCGCGGGGACGCTAAGCCCCGGAAGCACCTCAAGGTAACTCAAGGTATTGGGAAGCGTCATTCATCCTGTGAGTGGAATAACCGCTATAGTGACAGTATTGGGCAGAGCCACTCATCCTGTGAGTGAACACACCGCCATAGTGAGAGTATTGGGCAACGCCACTCATCCTGTGAGTGAACACACCGCCATAGTGAGAGTATTGGGCAGCGCCACTCATCCTGTGAGTGAACACACCACCATAGTGACAGTATTGGGCAGTACCAATCATCCTGTGAGTGGACACACCGCCATAGTGACAGTATTGGGCAGCGTCACTCATCCTGTTGGTGGACACACCGCCATAGTGACAGTTCTGGGCAGCGTCACTCATCTTGTGGGTGGACACACAGCCACAGTGACAGTATTGGGCAGCACCACTCATCCTGTGAGTGGGCTCACCGCTATAGTGACAGTATTGGGCAGCGTCACTCATCCTGTGGGTGGACACACCGCTATAGTGACAGTATTGAGCAGCGTCACTCATCCTGTGGGTGGACACACCGCCATAGTATCAGTATTGGCAGTGTCACTCATCCTGTGAGTGGACAAACCGCCATAGTGACAGTATTGGGCAGCGTCACTCATCCTGTGGGTGGACACACCGCCATAGTGACAGTATTGGGCAGCACCACTCATCCTGTGAGTGGACACACCGCCATAGTGACAGTATTGGGCACCGCCACTCATCCTGTTAGTGGACACACCGCCATAGTGACAGTATTGGGCAGCGTCACTCATCCTGTGATCGGACACACCGCAATAGTGACAGTATTGGGCAGCGTCACTCATCCTGTGAGTGAACACACCGCCATAGTGACAGTATTGGGCAGCGTCACTCATCCTGTGAGTGGACACACCGCTAAAGTGACAGAATTGGGCAGCGTCACTCATCCTGTGAGTGGACACACCGGCATAGTGACAGTTTTGGGAAGCGTCACTCATCCTGTGAGTGGACACACCGCCATAGTGACAGTATTGGGCAGCGTCACTCATCCTGTGAGTGGACACACCGCTATAGTGACAGTATTGGGCAGCGTCACTCATCCTGTGAGTGGACACACCGCCATATTGACAGTTTTGTTCAGCGTCACTCATCCTGTGAGTGGACACACCGCTATAGTGACAGTATTGGGCAGCGTCACTCATCCTGTGAGTGGACTCACCGCTATAGTGACAGTATTGGGCAGCGTCACTCATCCTGTGAGTGAACACACCGCCATAGTGACAGTATTGGGCAGCATCACTCATCCTGTGAGTGAACACACCGCCATAGTGACAGTATTAGGCAGCGCCACTCATCCTGTTAGTGGACACACCGCCATAGTGACAGTATTGGGCAGCGTCACTCATCCTGTGATCGGACACACCGCAATAGTGACAGTATTGGGCAGCGTCACTCATCCTGTGAGTGAACACACCGCCATAGTGACAGTATTGGGCAGCGTCACTCATCCTGTGAGTGGACACACCGCTAAAGTGACAGAATTGGGCAGCGTCACTCATCCTGTGAGTGGACACACCGGCATAGTGACAGTTTTGGGAAGCGTCACTCATCCTGTGAGTGGACACACCGCCATAGTGACAGTATTGGGCAGCGTCACTCATCCTGTGAGTGGACACACCGCTATAGTGACAGTATTGGGCAGCGTCACTCATCCTGTGAGTGGACACACCGCCATATTGACAGTTTTGTTCAGCGTCACTCATCCTGTGAGTGGACACACCGCTATAGTGACAGTATTGGGCAGCGTCACTCATCCTGTGAGTGGACTCACCGCTATAGTGACAGTATTGGGCAGCGTCACTCATCCTGTGAGTGAACACACCGCCATAGTGACAGTATTGGGCAGCATCACTCATCCTGTGAGTGAACACACCGCCATAGTGACAGTATTAGGCAGCGCCACTCATTCTGTGAGTGGACACACCGCAATAGTGACAGTATTGGGCAGCGCCACTCATCCTGTGAGTGTACACAACGCCATAGTGACAGTATTGGGCAGCGCCACTCATCCTGTGAGTGGACACACCGCCATAGTGACAGTATTGGGCAGCGTCACTCATCCTGTGAGGGGACACACCACCATAGTGACAGTATTGGGCAGCATCACTCATCCTGTGAGTGAACACACCGCCATAGTGACAGTATTATGTAGCGCCACTCATTCTGTGAGTGAACACACCACCATAGTGACAGTATTGGGCAGCGTCACTCATCGTGTGAGTGGACACACCGCCATAGTGACAGTTTTGTTCAGCGTCACTCATCCTGTGAGTGGACACACCGCTATAGTGACAGTATTGGGCAGCGTCACTCATCCTTCTGAGTGGACACACCACCATAGTGACAGTATTGGGCAGTGTCACTCATCCTGTGAGTGGACACACCGCCATAGTGACAGTATTGGGCAGCGTCACTCATCCTGTGAGTGGACACACCGCTATAGTGACAGTATTGGGCAGCGTCACTCATCCTGTGAGGGGACACACCGCCATAGTGACAGTATTGGGCAGCATCACTCATCCTGCGAGTGAACACACCGCCATAGTGACAGTATTGGGCAGCATCAGTCATCCTGTGAGTGAACACACCGCCATAGTGACAGTATTATGTAGCGCCACTCATTCTGTGAGTGAACACACCACCATAGTGGCAGTATTGGGCAGCGTCACTCATCGTGTGAGTGAACACACCGCTATAGTGACTGTATTGGGCAGCGCCACTCATCCTGTGAATGAACACACCGCCATAGTGACAGTATTGGGCAGCGTCACTCATCGTGTGAGTGGACACACCACCATAGTGACAGTATTGGGCAGCGTTACTCATCCTGTGAGTGGACACACCGCCATAGTGACAGTATTGGGCAGCGTCACTCATCCTGTGAGTGGACACACCGCTATAGTGACAGTATTGGGCAGCGTTACTCATCTCGTGAGTGGAAACACCGCCATAGTGACAGTATTGGGCAGCGTCACTCATCCTGTGAGTGGACACACCACTATAGTGACAGTATTGGGCAGCGTCACTCATCCTGTGAGTGGACACACCGCCATAGTGACAGTCTTGGGCAGCGTCACTCATCCTGTGAGTGGACACACCGCTATAGTGACAGTATTGGGCAGCGTCACTCATCCTGTGAGTGGACACACCACCATAGTGATAGTATGTGGCAGCGTCACTCATCCTGTGAGTGGACACACCGCCATAGTGACAGTATTGGGCAGCGTCATTCATCCTGCGAGTGGACACACCGCTATAGTGACAGTATTGGGCAGCGTCACTCTTCTTGTGAGTGGACACACCGCCATAGTGACAGTATTGGGCAGCGTCACTCATCCTGTGAGTGGACACACCACCATAGTGACAGTATTGGGCAGAGCCACTCATCCTGTGAGTGAACACACCGCCATTGTGAGAGTATTAGGCAACGCCTCTAATCCTGTGAGTGAACACACCACCACAGTGACAATATTGGGCAGAGCCACTCATCCTGTGAGTGAACACACCGCCATAGTGAGAGTATTGGGCAGCGCCACTCATCCTGTGAGTGAACACACCACCATAGTGACAGTATTGGGCAGTACCAATAATCCTGTGAGTGGACACACCGCCATAGTGACAGTATTGGGCAGCGTCACTCATCCTGTTGGTGGACACACCGCCATAGTGACAGTTCTGGGCAGCGTCACTCATCTTGTGGGTGGACACACAGCCACAGTGACAGTATTGGGCAGCACCACTCATCCTGTGAGTGGGTTCACCGCCATAGTGACAGTATTGGGCAGCGTCACTCATCCTGTGGGTGGACATACCGCTATAGTGACAGTATTGAGCAGCGTCACTCATCCTGTGGGAGGACACACCGCCATAGTGACAGTATTGGCAGTGTCACTCATCCTGTGAGTGGACAAACCGCCATAGTGACAGTATTGGGCAGCGTCACTCATCCTGTGGGTGGACACATCGCCATAGTGACAGTATTGGGCAGCACCACTCATCCTGTGAGTGGACACACCGCCATAGTGACAGTATTGGGCAGCGCCACTCATCCTGTTAGTGGACACACCGCCATAGTGACAGTATTGGGCAGCGTCACTCATCCTGTGATCGGACACACCGCAATAGTGACAGTATTGGGCAGCGTCACTCATCCTGTGAGTGAACACACCGCCATAGTGACAGTATTGGGCAGCGTCACTCATCCTGTGAGTGGACACACCGCTATAGTGACAGTATTGGGCAGCGTCACTCATCCTGTGAGTGGACACACCGGCATAGTGACAGTTTTGGGCAGCGTCACTCATCCTGTGAGTGGACACACCGCCATAGTGACAGTATTGGGCAGCGTCACTCATCCGGTGAGTGGACACACCGCTATAGTGAACGTATTGGGCAGCGTCACTCATCCTGTGAGTGGACACACCGCCATAGTGACAGTTTTGTTCAGCGTCACTCATCCTGTGAGTGGACACACCGCTATAGTGACAGTATTGGGCAGCGTCACTCATCCTGTGAGTGGACACACCGCTATAGTGACAGTATTGGGCAGCGTCACTCATCCTGTGAGGGGACACACCGCCATAGTGACAGTATTGGGCAGCATCACTCATCCTGTGAGTGAACACACCGCCATAGTGACAGTATTGGGCAGCATCACTCATCCTGTGAGTGAACACACCGCCATAGTGACAGTATTATGTAGCGCCACTTATTCTGTGAGTGAACACACCACCATAGTGACAGTAATGGGCAGCGTCACTCATTGTGTGAGTGAACACACCGCTATAGTGACAGTATTGGGCAGCGCCACTCATCCTGTGAATGAACACACCGCCATAGTGACAGTATTGGGCAGCGTCACTCATCCTGTGAGTGGACACACCGCTATAGTGACAGTATTGGGCAGCGTCACTCATCTTGTGAGTGGATACACCGCCATAGTGACAGTATTGGGCAGCGTCACTCATCCTGTGAGTGGACACACCACTATAGTGACAGTATTGGGCAGCGTCACTCATCCTGTGAGTGGACACACCGCCATAGTGACAGTATTGGGCAGCGTCACTCATCCTGTGAGTGGACACACCGCCATAGTGACAGTATTGGGCACCGTCACTCAGCCTGTGAGTGGACACACCGCCATAGTGACAGTATTGGGCAGCGCCACTCATCCTGTGAGTGGACACACCGCCATAGTGACAGTATTGGGCAGCGTCACTCAGCCTGTGAGTGGACACACCGCCATAGTGACAGTATTCCTTAGCTAAGCTAAGGAAGCTAGCTAAGCTTAGCTATTCCTTATTCCTTCCTTAGCTAAGAGGAAAAACCTTCAAGAAAACAAGATAAACCTTACATGAAGCTGCTGAGCATTTGTTTCGTATCGTCATTGACTCTCGAGTTGGCAAAGCTGATGCAGGAGCAGTATAGCGCAACCCAAGCACACCACTTCAACTGCAAATGACAGCCCTGAGGTTACCTGAGGTTTCAATCAACTTGCCTAAAAGGTCAACACTTCAAAAACGAAGGGTGAACAGGAGCACTGTCCAGAGCGAACGATGCACTAGAACCCCTACCCCAGCCAGGAACCAGGAGATATGGATCTACACATGGCCCAAAGCTGGATCCGAAGAACTCAACTGAAGCAGACTGAGGCTAAAATACTGCACTGCCAGCTATCAAAGATTGATCTACCTTCCCTTCCCGCCCAACCACTTGGGCTAGACAGTAGAGCGAAGGCCCATTTTTTTGCAAGCCGGTTTTCAATCCCCGACTGTCCAAGTGGTTGGGCACAATTTCGTCCCCATGTCCCATCAAAAATCCTTATATTGATCCCTTCCAAATGCTATATAGTTATAATGATTTAGTGATTTCTCCTAATAATTCCCTTCCCTTCCCTTCCCTTTCCCTCCAGAAAGTAGAAAGGGTGTAAAAAGAGAGGCAAACCGCAAGGAATACAACTAAGAAGATTCCTGATGATCTAGAACTGCACGCTGGAAAGCACGAAAGGCCGCATATAGTGTAAATATGCAACCACATCCCACAGCAGCAGCTCAAGCAACTAGAGCAATGCTATCAAGGCAATCTTTGAAGACAACACAAATGGTGAAACCAGCTGGGAAGAACCCTGCTCTAAACATAATTACACCTGATCAACCAGGCTGTGACTCATACGTCAGGCTGCGAGCAGCCGCATCCAACAGCCTGGTTGATCAGTCCGGCAACCAGGAGGCCTGGTCGACGACCGGGCCGCGGGGACGCTAAGCCCCGGAAGCACCTCAAGGTAACTCAAGGTATTGGGCAGCGTCACTCATCCTGTGAGTGGAATAACCGCTATAGTGACAGTATTGGGCAGCGTCACTCATCCTGTGAGTGGACACACCGCCATAGTGACCGTATTGGGCAGCGTCACTCATCATATGAGTGGACACACCACCATAGTGACAGTATTGGGCAGAGCCACTCATCCTGTGAGTGAACACACCGCCATAGTGAGAGTATTGGGCAACGCCCCTCATCATGTGAGTGAACACACCGCCATAGTGAGAGTATTGGGCAGCGCCACTCATCCTGTGAGTGAACACACCACCATAGTGACAGTATTGGGCAGTACCAATCATCCTGTGAGTGGACACACCGCCATAGTGACAGTATTGGGCAGCGTCACTCATCCTGTTGGTGGACACACCGCCATAGTGACAGTTCTGGGCAGCGTCACTCATCTTGTGGGTGGACACACAGCCACAGTGACAGTATTGGGCAGCACCACTCATCCTGTGAGTGGGTTCACCGCTATAGTGACAGTATTGGGCAGCGTCACTCATCCTGTGGGTGGACACACCGCTATAGTGACAGTATTGAGCAGCGTCACTCATCCTGTGGGTGGACACACCGCCATAGTATCAGTATTGGCAGTGTCACTCATCCTGTGAGTGGACAAACCGCCATAGTGACAGTATTGGGCAGCGTCACTCATCCTGTGGGTGGACACACCGCCATAGTGACAGTATTGGGCAGCACCACTCATCCTGTGAGTGGACACACCGCCATAGTGACAGTATTGGGCACCGCCACTCATCCTGTTAGTGGACACACCGCCATAGTGACAGTATTGGGCAGCGTCACTCATCCTGTGATCGGACACACCGCAATAGTGACAGTATTGGGCAGCGTCACTCATCCTGTGAGTGAACACACCGCCATAGTGACAGTATTGGGCAGCGTCACTCATCCTGTGAGTGGACACACCGCTATAGTGACAGTATTGGGCAGCGTCACTCATCCTGTGAGTGGACACACCGGCATAGTGACAGTTTTGGGAAGCGTCACTCATCCTGTGAGTGGACACACCGCCATAGTGACAGTATTGGGCAGCGTCACTCATCCTGTGAGTGGACACACAGCTATAGTGAACGAAATGGGCAGCGCCACTCATCCTGTGAGTGGACACACCGCCATAGTGACAGTTTTGTTCAGCGTCACTCATCCTGTGAGTGGACACACCGCTATAGTGACAGTATTGGGCAGCGTCACTCATCCTGTGAGTGGACACACCGCTATAGTGACAGTATTGGGCAGCGTCACTCATCCTGTGAGGGGACACACCGCCGTAGTGACAGTATTGGGCAGCATCACTCATCCTGTGAGTGAACACACCGCCATAGTGACAGTATTGGGCAGCATCACTCATCCTGTGAGTGAACACACCGCCATAGTGACAGTATTATGTAGCGCCACTCATTCTGTGAGTGAACACACCACCATAGTGACAGTAATGGGCAGCGTCACTCATTGTGTGAGTGAACACACCGCTATAGTGACAGTATTGGGCAGCGCCACTCATCCTGTGAGTGGACACACCGCCATAGTGACAGTATTGGGCAGCGTCACTCATCCTGTGAGTGGACACACCGCTATAGTGACAGTATTGGGCAGCGTCACTCATCCTGTGAGTGGACACACCGCCATAGTGACAGTATTGGGCAGCGTCACTCATCCTGTGAGTGGACACACCGCTATAGTGACAGTATTGGGCAGCGTCACTCATCTTGTGAGTGGATACACCGCCATAGTGACAGTATTGGGCAGCGTCACTCATCCTGTGAGTGGACACACCACTATAGTGACAGTATTGGGCAGCGTCACTCATCCTGTGAGTGGACACACCGCCATAGTGACAGTATTGGGCAGCGTCACTCATCCTGTGAGTGGACACACCGCTATAGTGAAGGTATTGGGCAGCGTCACTCATCCTGTGAGTGGACACACCGCCATAGTGACAGTATTGGGCAGCGTCACTCAGCCTGTAAGTGGACACACCGCCATAGTGACAGTATTGGGCAGCGTCACTCATCCTGTGAGTGGAATAACCGCTATAGTGACAGTATTGGGCAGCACCACTCATCCTGTGAGTGGACACACCGCCATAGTGACAGTATTGGGCACCGCCACTCATCCTGTTAGTGGACACACCGCCATAGTGACAGTATTGGGCAGCGTCACTCATCCTGTGATTGGACACACCGCAATAGTGACAGTATTGGGCAGCGTCACTCATCCTGTGAGTGAACACACCGCCATAGTGACAGTATTGGGCAGCGTCACTCATCCTGTGAGTGGACACACCGCTATAGTGACAGTATTGGGCAGCGTCACTCATCCTGTGAGTGGACACACCGGCATAGTGACAGTTTTGGGCAGCGTCACTCATCCTGTGAGTGGACACACCACCATAGTGACTGTATTGGGCAGCGTCACTCATCCTGTGAGTGGACACACCGCTATAGTGAACGTATTGGGCAGCGCCACTCATCCTGTGAGTGGACACACCGCCATAGTGACAGTTTTGTTCAGCGTCACTCATCCTGTGAGTGGACACACCGCTATAGTGACAGTATTGGGCAGCGTCACTCATCCTGTGAGTGGACACACCGCTATATTGACAGTATTGGGCAGCGTCACTCATCCTGTGAGGGGACACACCGCCATAGTGACAGTATTGGGCAGCATCACTCATCCTGTGAGTGAACACACCGCCATAGTGACAGTATTGGGCAGCATCACTCATCCTGTGAGTGAACACACCGCCATAGTGACAGTATTATGTAGCGCCACTCATTCTGTGAGTGAACACACCACCATAGTGACAGTAATGGGCAGCGTCACTCATTGTGTGAGTGAACACACCGCTATAGTGACAGTATTGGGCAGCGCCACTCATCCTGTGAGTGGACACACCGCCATAGTGACAGTATTGGGCAGCGTCACTCATCCTGTGAGTGGACACACCGCTATAGTGACAGTATTGGGCAGCGTCACTCATCTTGTGAGTGGATACACCGCCATAGTGACAGTATTGGGCAGCGTCACTCATCCTGTGAGTGGACACACCACTATAGTGACAGTATTGGGCAGCGTCACTCATCCTGTGAGTGGACACACCGCCATAGTGACAGTATTGGGCAGCGTCACTCATCCTGTGAGTGGACACACCGCTATAGTGAAGGTATTGGGCAGCGTCACTCATCCTGTGAGTGGACACACCGCCATAGTGACAGTATTGGGCAGCGTCACTCAGCCTGTGAGTGGACACACCGCCATAGTGACAGTATTGGGCAGCGTCACTCATCCTGTGAGTGGAATAACCGCTATAGTGACAGTATTGGGAAGCGTCACTCATCTTGTGAGTGGACACACCGCCATAGTGACAGTATTGGGCAGCGTCACTCATCATATGAGTGGACACACCACCATAGTGACAGTATTGGGCAGAGCCACTCATCCTGTGAGTGAACACACCGCCATAGTGAGAGTATTGGGCAACGCCACTCATCCTGTGAGTGAACACACCGCCATAGTGAGAGTATTGGGCAGCGCCACTCATCCTGTGAGTGAACACACCACCATAGTGACAGTATTGGGCAGTACCAATCATCCTGTGAGTGGACACACCGCCATAGTGACAGTATTGGGCAGCGTCACTCATCCTGTTGGTGGACACACCGCCATAGTGACAGTTCTGGGCAGCGTCACTCATCTTGTGGGTGGACACACAGCCACAGTGACAGTATTGGGCAGCACCACTCATCCTGTGAGTGGGCTCACCGCTATAGTGACAGTATTGGGCACCGCCACTCATCCTGTTAGTGGACACACCGCCATAGTGACAGTATTGGGCAGCGTCACTCATCCTGTGATCGGACACACCGCAATAGTGACAGTATTGGGCAGCGTCACTCATCCTGTGAGTGAACACACCGCCATAGTGACAGTATTGGGCAGCGTCACTCATCCTGTGAGTGGACACACCGCTATAGTGACAGTATTGGGCAGCGTCACTCATCCTGTGAGTGGACACACCGGCATAGTGACAGTTTTGGGAAGCGTCACTCATCATGTGAGTGGACACACCGCCATAGTGACAGTATTGGGCAGCGTCACTCATCCTGTGAGTGGACACACCGCTATAGTGACAGTATTGGGCAGCGTCACTCATCCTGTGAGTGGACACACCGCCATAGTGACAGTATTGAGCAGCGTCACTCATCCTGTGAGTGGACACACCGCCATAGTGACAGTATTGGGCAGCGTCACTCATCCTGTGAGTGGACACACCGCCATTGTGACAGTATTGGGCAGTGTCACTCATCCTGTGAGTGGACACACCGCCATAGTGACAGTATTGGGCAGCGTCACTCATCCTGTGAGTGGACACACCGCCATAGTGACAGTATTGGGCAGCGTCACTCATCCTGTGAGTGGACACACCGCCATAGTGACAGTATTTGGCAGCGTCACTCATCCTGTGATCGGACACACTGCCATAGTGACCGTATTGGGCAGCGTCACTCATCCTGTGAGTGAACACACCGTTATAGTGACAGTATTGGGCAGCGTCACTCATCCTATGAGTGGACACACCGCTATAGTGACAGTATTGGGCAGCATCACTTCTCCTGTGAGTGGACACACCGCCATAGTGACAGTTTTTGGCAGCGTCACTCATCCTGTGAGTGGACACACCGCTATAGTGACAGTATTGGGCAGCGTCACTCATCCTGTGAGTGGACACACCGCCATAGTGACAGGTTTGTTCAGCGTCACTCATCCTGTGAGTGGACACACCGCTATAGTGACAGTATTGGGCAGCGTCACTCATCCTGTGAGTGGACACACCGCTATAGTGACAGTATTGGGCAGCGTCACTGATCCTGTGAGGGTACACACCGCCATAGTGACAGTATTGGGCAGCATCACTCATCCTGTGAGTGAACACACCGCCATAGTGACAGTATTGGGGAGCATCACTCATCCTGTGAGTGAACACACCGCCATAGTGACAGTATTATGTAGCGCCACTCATTCTGTGAGTGAACACACCACCATAGTGACAGTATTGGGCAGCGTCACTCATCGTGTGAGTGAACACACCGCTATAGTGACTGTATTGGGCAGCGCCACTCATCCTGTGAATGAACACACCGCCATAGTGACAGTATTGGGCAGCGTCACTCATCCTGTGAGTGGACACACCGCTATAATGACAGTATTGGGCAGCGTCACTCATCTTGTGAGTGGATACACCGCCATAGTGACAGTATTGGGCAGCGTCACTCATCCTGTGAGTGGACACACCACTATAGTGACAGTATTGGGCAGCGTCACTCATCCTGTGAGTGGACACACCGCCATAGGGACTGTATTGGGCAGCGTCACTCGTCCTGTGAGTGGACACACCGCTATAGTGAAGGTATTGGGCAGCGTCACTCATCTTGTGAGTGGACACACCGCCATAGTGACAGTATTGGGCAGCATCACTCAGCCTGTGAGTGGACACACCGAAATAGTGACAGTATTGGGCAGCGTCACTCATCCTGTGAGTGGACACACCGCTATAGTGACAGTATTGGGCAGCGTTACTCATCTTGTGAGTGGACACACCGCCATAGTGACAGTATTGGGCAGCGTCACTCATCTTGTGAGTGGACACACCGCCATAGTGACAGTATTGGGCAGCGTCACTCATCATATGAGTGGACACACCACCATAGTGACAGTATTGGGCAGAGCCACTCATCCTGTAAGTGAACACACCGCTATAGTGAGAGTATTGGGCAACGCCACTCATCCTGTGAGTGAACACACCACCATAGTGACAGTATTGGGCAGAGCCACTCATCCTGTGAGTGAACACACCGCCATAGTGAGAGTATTGGGCAGCGCCACTCATCCTGTGAGTGAACACACGATCATAGTGACAGTATTGAGCAGCGCCACTCATCCTATGAGTGAACACACCACCATAGTGACTGTATTGGGCAGCGTCACTCATTGTGTTAGAGAACACACCACCATAGTGATTGTATAGGGCAGCGCACTCAACCTATGAGTGACCACACTGCCATAGTGACTATTGGGCAGCGCCACTCATCCCGTGTGTGAACACACCGCCATACTGACAGTATTAGGCAGCGCCGCTCATTCTGTGAGTGGACACACCGCAATAGTGACAGTATTGGGCAGCGCCACTCATCCTGTGAGTGTACACAACGCCATAGTGACAGTATTGGGCAGCGCCACTCATCCTGTGAGGGGACACACCGCCATAGTGACAGTATTGGGCAGCGTCACTCATCCTGTGAGTGAACACACCGCCATAGTGACAGTATTGGGCAGCATCACTCATCCTCTGAGTGAACACACCGCCATAGTGACAGTATTATGTAGCGCCACTCATTCTGCGAGTGAACACACCACCATAGTGACAGTATTGGGCAGCGTCACTCATCGTGTGAGTGGACACACCGCCATAGTGACAGTTTTGTTCAGCGTCACTCATCCTGTGAGTGGACACACCGCTATAGTGACAGTATTGGGCAGCGTCACTCATCCTGTGAGTGGACACACCACCATAGTGACAGTATTGGGCAGTGTCACTCATCCTGTGAGTGGACACACCGCCATAGTGACAGTATTGGGCAGCGTCACTCATCCTGTGAGTGGACACACCGCTATAGTGACAGTATTGGGCAGCGTCACTCATCCTGTGAGGTGACACACCGCCATAGTGACAGTATTGGGCAGCATCACTCATCCTGTGAGTGAACACACCGCCATAGTGACAGTATTGGGCAGCATCACTCATCCTGTGAGTGAACACACCTCCATAGTGACAGTATTATGTAGCGCCACTCATTCTGTGAGTGAACACACCACCATAGTGACAGTATTGGGCAGCGTCACTCATCGTGTGAGTGAACACACCGCCATAGTGACAGTATTGGGCAGCGTCACTCATCCTGTGAGTGAACACACCGCTATAGTGACAGTATTGGGCAACGTCACTCATCTTGTGAGTGGATACTCCGCCATAGTGACAGTATTGGGCAGCGTCACTTATTCTGTGAGTGGACACACCACTATAGTGACAGTATTGGGCAGCGTCACTTATCCTGTGAGTGGACACACCGCCATAGTGACAGTATTGGGCAGCGTCACTCATCCTGTGAGTGGACACACCGCTATATGAAGGTATTGAGCAGCGTCACTCATCCTGTGAGTGGACACACCGCCATAGTGACAGTATTGGGCAGCGTCACTCAGCCTGTGAGTGGACACACCGCCATAGTGACAGTATTGGGCAGCGTCACTCATCCTGTGAGTGGACACACCGCTATAGTGACAGTATTGGGCAGCGTCACTCATCTTGTGAGTGGACACACCGCCATAGTGAGAGTATTGGGCAACGCCACTCATCCTGTGAGTGAACACACCGCCATAGTGAGAGTATTGGGCAGCGCCACTCATCCTGTGAGTGAACACATCACCATAGTGACAGTATTGGGCAGCGCCACTCATCCTATGAGTGAACTGTTACGGCCCTCTCGGGACGCAACGGGGTTCTTACTCTGATGTAGTTAGAGGAAGATATATATATCCGGCCCCAAGCCAGTAGAGGCTATCAAGGGATGCGATCCGTGACACAAATAACTTAAAGGGAGTAGGGAAAGAAAGGTAAGAACATAATATAATATAATATAACCTTCACCATTTAAATATATAAAAGTAAAACGTACACAAGGGGGAGGGGTATTAACACTTTACAAAGGGGATCAACACTGTAGTCTTCTGCTGGAGACTATGGATCCTCGAAGCTAGGTGCTGAGTCCGCGGTGCTTTCTTCGTGGCCTCACGACGTGTCCTCTGAGAACGCCGAGTCTACCCTGGCCACAGGTCAGCCACAACACAGGTCCACTGGGGGCACCGTCGTGGAGGCCGTCAACCACACGTCCAGCAGGTCTGCTGGCAGGTACTGAGCCACCAAGGCTGGTACGGCCACTCCACGAACGATATAAGGGGTACGCCCTAGACAGGAGTCTCGTGTGATATCACCAATCACCCTCCTGTCCTCAATACCCCAGTGGATTATCGTCTCCAACCGTCGGTCCCGGGTAAATCCTTCCACTGCCACTCCACTGGCAGGCTTAAACACCACAGTGTTCTTCCGGGGGGACGACGTCACAACAGCTGCAGCAAACTTCACTGTATGGAGACTGGCTGCCTCGGGTAGACTGACTACACCTTCAACACAGTGGTCCCAGGTCGGCTCTGTAAACAGACACGTCATTAATAACCGGGACACTAATACACCACATTCACAGGCTCAGATGCAAACGCCCGACATATCCACTCCATAGATGGCGCTGTCGTCGGAGCACCACTTCACCAGAGGTCAGGAGCGGCGGTGTTGAGCGCTGAACCAGACTGGAAACTGGTCCTCGAGGCCAGTACACGCTGTCCTCACTAGGTGTCGTCGTTCGTTTGGCGGGGGTTTCGGGAGCTGACCCACAGATGGCGTGTTTGTCACTGCTCCAGGCTCGGACGTTGAATCCGGGTTCGTAACATGAACACACCACCATAGTGACTGTATTGGGCAGCGTCACTCATTGTGTTAGAGAACACACCACCATAGTGATTGTATAGGGCAGCGCACTCATCCTATGAGTGACCACACTGCCATAGTGACTGTATTGGGCAGCGCCACTCATCCCGTGTGTGAACACACCGCCATAGTGACAGTATTAGGCAGCGCCACTCATTCTGTGAGTGGACACACCGCAATAATGACAGTATTGGGCAGCGCCACTCATCCTGTGAGTGTACACAACGCCATAGTGACAGTATTGGGCAGCGACACTCATCCTGTGAGCAGACACACTGCCATAGTGACAGTATTGGGCAGCGTCACTCATCCTGTGAGGGGACACACCGCCATAGTGACAGTATTGGGCAGCATCACTCATCCTCTGAGTGAACACACCGCCATAGTGACAGTATTATGTAGCGCCACTCATTCTGTGAGTGAACACAGCCGCCATAGTGACAGTATTGGGCAGCGTCACTCATCGTGTGAGTGAACACACCGCTATAGTGACTGTATTATGTAGCGCCACTCATCCTGTGAATGAACACACCGCCAGAGTGACAGTATTGGGCAGCGCCACTCATCCTGTGAATGAACACACCGCCATAGTGACAGTATTGGGCAGCGTCACTCATCCTGTGAATGAACACACCGCCATAGTGACAGTATTGGGCAGCGTGTTACGGCCCTATTGGGTCGCAACTGGGTTTTTTCTCTGATGGTAATAGAGTTTGGGTATCCGGCCCCAAGTTAGTAGTGGCTTTCAAGGGGTGTGTTCCGTAACGTAAGTAAATTAAAGGGGAAGGGAGACAAAGGCCCTAAACTTAATTACATAATTACCATCACCAATAAATAAATATATAAACTATCACACGGAGGGTATAAACACTATAATGTACAATATGGTCTTCCTCTGAAGTCGTGGAGTGTTCCACGGGGCTCAAGATGAAGGGCCCTGGTTCCCTTCTGGTGGCCTCACGACCAATCCGTAGATTTTCTCGGCGAGTCTACCCTGGCCAGAGGCCAGACAAATCACAGTCCCACTGGGTGCACCGTCGTGGAGGCCGTCAACCACAAATCCAGCCTGTAGCTGGCAGGTTCCAATCAGCAACGCTGCTTAGGCCACTCCACGACCGATACTAGGGTTGCGAGCCCTAGGCAGGAGCCTCGTGTGATTCCACAGATCACTCTCCTCACCACAACACCAAAGTGGCTAGTCTTCTCCACCAGTCAGCCCCGGGTACGACAATTCCTCAACCGCCACGTCACAGGCAGGCTAACACAACAGTGTTCATCCGGGGGGGTAACTCACAACTTCTGCAGCAAACTCGTGGAAATTCTATGGCTGCTTTGGGTAGACTGATCCTCCGTCCGATTCAGCAGTCCCAGGTCGACTCTGTAATCAGACACGTCATCAGTACTAGGGACACCCTAGGGCACCTCACTTACAGGCTTAGACACAAACGCCCACCTATCCACTCCATAGATGGCGTTGCTGTCTAAGCATTACCTCACCAGAGGTCAGCAGCGGCTGTGTTATGAGCTGATCAGGACGGGAAACCAGCCCCTGTGGCCGGTATATCCTGTCCTCACTAGATGGCGTCGTCCATTTGGAGGGGGTTTCGGGAGCTGACCCACAGATGGCGCGGTCGTAACTGCTCCATTGCTCGGACGCTGGGCTCGGGTCCGTAACACAGCGTCACTCATCCTGTGAGTAAACACACCACAATAGTGACAGTATTGGGCAGCGCCACTCATCCTGTAAGTGTACACAATGCCATAGTGACAGTATTGGGCAGCGCCACTCATCCTATGAGTGAACACACCGCCGTAGTGACAGTATTGGGCAGCGTCACTCATCGTGTGAGTGAACACACCGCTATAGTGACTGTATTATGTAGCGCCACTCATCCTGTGAATGAACACACCGCCAGAGTGACAGTATTGGGCAGCGTCACTCATCCTATGAGTGAACACACCGCCATAGTGACAGTATTGGGCAGCGCCACTCATCCTGTGAGTGAACACACCACCATAGTGACAGTATTTGGCAGCGCCACTCATCCTGAAAGTGAACACACCGCCATAGTGACAGTATTGGGCAGCGCAACTTATCCTGTGAGTGGACACACCGCCATCGTGACAGTATTGGGCAGCGTCACTCATCCTGTGAGTTAACACACTGCCATAGGGACATTACTGGGCAACGCCACTCATCCTGTGAGTGAACACACTACCATAGAGAGTATTGGGCAGCGCCACTCATCCTGTAAGTGAACACACCACCATAGTGACAGTATTAGGCAGCGCCACTCATCCTGTGAGTGAACACACCGCCATAGTGACAGTATTGCGCAGAGTTACTCCTCTTGTGTGTTAGCACACTGCCATAGTGACAGTATTGGGCTGCGCCACTCATCATGTGAGTAGACACACCACCATAGTGACAGTATTAGGCAGCGCCACTCATCCAGTGAGTGAACACACTGCCATTGTGACAGTATTGGGCAGCGCAACTCATCCTGTGAATAAACACACCGCCGTAGTGACAGTATTGGGCAGCGTCACTCATCCTGTGAGTGAACACACGGCAGTAGTGAGAGTATTGGGATTCGCCACTCATCCTGTGAGTGAACACACCTCTATAGTGACAGTATTGGGCAGCGCCACTCATCCTGTGAGTGTACACACCGCCATAGTGACAGTATTGGGCAGCACCACTCATCCTGTGAGTGGACTCACCGCTATAGTGACAGTATTGGGCAGCGCCACTCATCCTGTGAGTTAACACACCTCCATAGTGACAGTATTAGGCACCGCCACTCATCTTGTGAGTAAACTCACCGCCATATTGACATTATTGGGCAGCGTCACTCATCCTATGAGTGAACACATCGCCATAGTGACAGAATTCAGATGCGCCACTCATGTTGTGAGTGGACACACGACCATAGTGACAGTATTGGGCAGCGCCATTCATTCTGTGAGTGAACATACCGACATAGTGACAGTATTGGGCAGCGTCACCCATTCTGTGAGCGAACACACCACAATAGTGACAGTATTAGGCAGCGCCACTCACCCTGTGAGTGGACACAGCAATAGTGACAGTATTGGGCAGCGCCACTCATCCTGTGAGTGGACACAGCAATAGTGACAGTATTGGGCAGCGCCACTCACTCTGTGAGTGGACACAGCAATAGTGACAGTATTGGGCAGCGCCACTCATCCTGTGAGTGAACATACTGCTATAGTGACAGTATTGGGTAACGTCACTCATCCTGTGAGTAAACACACTTAAATAGTAAGAGTATTGGCCAGTGCCACTAATCCTGTGAGTTAACACACCGCCAAAGTGACAGTATTGGGCAGCGGCACTCACCCTTTGAGTAAACATACCGCCATAGTGACAGTATTGGGCAGCATCACTCATACTGTGAGTGGACACACCGCCATAGTGAAAGTATTGGGCACCGCCACTCATCCTGTGAGTGTACACAACGCCATAGTGAGAGTATTGGGCAGCACCACTCATCCTGTGAGTGAACATACCGCCATCATGACAGTATTGGGAAGTGTCACTCATCCTGTAAGTGTACACAATGCCATAGTGACAGTATTGGGCAGTGCCACTCATCCTATGAGTGAACACACCGCAATAGTGACAGTATTGGGCAGCGTCACTCATCGTGTGAGTGAACACACCGCTATAGTGACTGTATTATGTAGCGCCACTCATCCTGTGAATAAACACACCGCCGTAGTGACAGTATTGGGCAGCGCCACTCATCCTGTAAGTGAACACTCGGCAATAGTGACAGTATTGGGCAGCGCCACTCATCCTGTGAGTGAACACTCCTCTATAGTGACAGTATTGGGAAGCGCCACTCATCCTGTGAGTGAACACACCGCCATAGTGACAGTATTGGGCAGCACCACTCATCCTGTGAGTGGACTCACCGCTATAGTGACAGTATTGGGCAGCGGCACTCATCCTGTGAGTGAACACACCTCTATAGTGACAGTATTGGGCAGCGCCACTCATCCTGTGAGTGAACATACCGCCATAGTGACAGTATTGGGCAGCACCACTCATCCTGTGAGTGCACTCACCGCTATAGTGACAGTATTGGGCAGCGGCACTCATCCTGTGAGTGAACACAGCAATAGTGACAGTATTGGGAGGCGCCACTCATCCTGTGAGTGAACACTCCTCTATAGTGACAGTATTGGGCAGCGCCAATCATCCTGTGAGTGAACACACCGCCATAGTGACAGTATTGGGCAGCCCCACACATCATGTGAGTGGACACACCGCCATAGTGACAGTATTAGGGTGCGTCACTCAGCCTGTGAGGGAACACACCGCCATAATGACAGTATTGGGCAGCGTCACTCATCCTGTGAGTGGACTCACCGTTATAGTGGCAGTATTGGGCAGCGCCTCTCATTCTGTGAGTGGATACATCGCAGTTGTGACAGTATAGAGAAGCGCCACTCATAATGTGAGTGGACACTAATATTGCGACAGTATTGGGCAGCGCCACTCATCCTGTGAATGGACACTACTATAGTGACAGTAGTGGGCAGCGTCACTCATCATGTGAGTGAACACACTGTAATAGTAACAGTACTGGGCAGCGCCACTCATCCTGTGAGTCGACACACCGCCAGAGTGACAGTATTGGGCAGCGTCCCTCATCCTATGAGTGGCAACAGCGCCATACTGAGTGTATTGGGCAGCGCCACTCATTCTGTTAAGCGAACTTTCCGCTATAGTAACATTATTGGGCAGCGCCACTCATCCTGTTAAGTGAATATTCCGCTATAGTGACAGTATTGGGCAGCGCCACTCATCATGTGAGTCCACACACCGCCATAGTGACAGCATTGGGCAGCGTCACTCATCCTGTAGGTGAACGCACCGCCATAGTGTCAGTATTAGGCAGCGCCTCTCATCCAAAATGTGGACACTGCCATAGTGACAGTATTGGGCAGCGCCACTCATCCTGTGAGTTAACACACCTCCATAGTGACTGTATTAGGCACCGCCACTCATCTTGTGAGTAAACACACCGCCATATTGACATTATTGGGCAGTGTCACTTATCCTATGAGTGAACACATCGCCATAGTGAGAGTATTGAGAAGCGCAGCTCATGTTGTGAGTGGACACACCACCATAGTGACAGTATTGTGCAGCGTCACTCATCCAGTTAATGAACACACCGCCATAGGGACAGCAATGGGCAGCGCCACTCATCCTGTGAGTGAACACATCGCCATAGTAACAGTATTGGGCAGCGGTACTCATCCTGTGAGTGCACACACCACCATAGTGACAGTATTGGGCAGCGTCACACATCCTGTGAGTGGACACACCACCATAGTGACAGTATGGCGCAGCATCACCCATCCTGTGAGAGAACACACCACCATAGTGACAGTATTTGGCAGCGCCACTCACCCTGTGAGTGGACACAGAAATAGTGACAGTATTGGGCAGCGCCACCCATCCTGTGAGTGGACACACCACCATAGTGACAATATTGGGCAGCGCCACCCATCCTGTATGTGAACATACTGCTATAGTGACAGTATTGGGCAGCGCCACTCATCCTGTGAGTTAACACACCGCCATAGTGACAGTATTGGGCAGCGGCACTCACCCTTTGAGTAAACACACCGCCATATTGACAGTACTGGGAAGCGTCACTCACCCTTTGAGTAAACACATCGCCATAATGACAGTATTGGGCCGCGCCACTCATCCTGTGAGTTACCACACCGCCATAAAGACAGTATTGGGCAGCGGCACTCATCCTGTGAGTGTACACAACGCCATTGTGAGAGTATTGGGCAGTGCCACTCATCCTTTGAGTGTACACAACGCAATAGTGACAGTATTTTGCAGCGCCACTCTTCCTATCAGTGGAAACACCGCCTTAGTGAGAGTATTGGGCAGCATTACTCATCCTGTGAGTGAACACACCGCCATAGTGACAGTATTTTGCAGCGCCACTCATCTTGTGAGTGAACACACCGCCATAGTGACAGTATTGGGCAGCATCACTCAATCTGTGAGTGAACACACCGCCATCGTGACAGTATTGGGCAGCGCCACTCATCCTGTAAGTGTACACAATGCCATAGTGACAGTATTGGGCAGCGCCACTCATCCTATGAGTGGAAACACCACCTTAGTGACAGTATTGGGCAGCGCCACTCATCCTGTGAGTGAACACACCACCATAGTGACAGTATTGGGCAGCGTCACTCATCGTGTGAGTGAACACACCGCTATAGTGACTGTATTGGGCAGCGCCAATCGTCCTGTTAATGAACACACCGCCATAGGGAAAGTATTGGGCAGTATCACTCATCCTGTGAGTGAACACACCACCATTGTGACAGTATTGGGCAGAGCCACTCATCCTGTGAGTGAACACACCGCCATAGTGAGAGTATTGGGCAGCGCCACTCATCCTGTGAGTGAACACACCACCATAGTGACAGTATTGGGCAGCGCCACTCATCCTATGAGTGAACACACCACCATAGTGACTGTATTGGGCAGCGTCACTCATTGTGTTAGAGAAAACACCACCATAGTGATTGTATAGGGCAGCGCACTCATCTTATGAGTGACCACTTTGCCATAGTGACTGTATTGGGCAGCGCCACTCATCCCGTGTGTGAACACACCGCCATAGTGACAGTATTAGGCAGCGCCACTCATTCTGTGAGTGGACACACCGCAATAGTGACAGTATTGGGCAGCGCCACTCATCCTGTGAGTGTACACAACGCCATAGTGACAGTATTGGGCAGCGTCACTCATCCTGTGAGGGGACACACCGCCATAGTGACAGAATTGGGCAGCATCACTCATCCTGTGAGTGAACACACCGCCATAGTGACAGTATTGGGCAGCATCACTCATCCTCTGAGTGAACACACCGCCATAGTGACAGTATTATGTAGCTCCACTCATTCTGTGAGTGAACACACCACCATAGTGACAGTATTGGGCAGCGTCACTCATCGTGTGAGTGGACACACCGCCATAGTGACAGTTTTATTCAGCGTCACTCATCCTGTGAGTGGACACACCGCTATAGTGACAGTATTGGGCAGCGTCACTCATCCTGTGAGTGGACACACCATCATAGTGACAGTATTGGGCAGTGTCACTCATCCTGTGAGTGGACACACCGCCATAGTGACAGTATTGGGCAGCGTCACTCATCCTGTGAGGGGACACACCGCCATAGTGACAGTATTGGGCAGCATCACTCATCCTGTGAGTGAACACACCGCCATAGTGACAGTATTATGTAGCGCCACTCATTCTGTGAGTGAACACACCACCATAGTGACAGTATTGGGCAGCGTCACTCATCGTGTGAGTGAACACACCGCTATAGTGACTGTATTGGGCAGCGTCACTCATATTTTGAGTGGACACACCGCCATAGTGACAGTATTGGGCAGCGTCACTCATCCTGTGAGTGGACACACCGCTATAGTGACAGTATTGGGCAGAGCCACTCATCCTGTGAATGAACACACCGCCATAGTGACAGTATTGGGCAGCGTCACTCATCCTGTGAGTGGACACACCGCTATAGTGACAGTATTGGGCAGCGTCACTCATCCTGTGAGGGGACACACCGCCATAGTGACAGTTCTGTTCAGCGTCACTCAGCCTGTGAGTGGACACACCGCTATAGTGACAGTATTGGGCAGCGTCACTCATCCTGTGAGTGGACACACCGCTATAGTGACAGTATTGGGCAGCGTCACTCATCCTGTGAGGGGACACACCGCCATAGTGACAGTATTGGGCAGCATCACTCATCCTGTGAGTGAACACACCGCCATAGTGACAGTATTGGGCAGCATCACTCATCCTGTGAGTGAACACACCACCATAGTGACAGTAATGGGCAGCGTCACTCATCGTGTGAGTGAACACACCGCTATAGTGACTGTATTGGGCAGAGCCACTCATCCTGTGAATGAACACACCGCCATAGTGACAGTATTGGGCAGCGTCACTCATCCTGTGAGTGGACACACCGCTATAGTGACAGTATAGGGCAGCGTCACTCATCTTGTGAGTGGATACACCGCCATAGTGACAGTATTGGGCAGCGTCACTCATCCTGTGAGTGGACACACCACTATAGTGACAGTATTGGGCAGCGTCACTCATCCTTTGAGTGGACACACCGCCATAGTGACAGTATTAGGCAGCGTCACTCATCCTGTGAGTGGACACACCGCTATAGTGAAGGCATTGGGCAGCGTCACTCATCCTGTGAGTGGACACACCGCCATAGTGACAGTATTGGGCAGCGTCACTCAGCTTGTGAGTGGACACACCGCCATAGTGACAGTATTGGGCATCGTCACTCATCCTGTGAGTGGAATAACCGCTATAGTGACAGTATTGTGCAGCGTCACTCATCTTGTGAGTGGACACACCGCCATAGTGACAGTATTGGGCAGCGTCACTCATCATATGAGTGGACACACCACCATAGTGACAGTATTGGGCAGAGCCACTCATCCTGTGAGTGAACACACCGCCATAGTGAGAGTATTGGGCAGCGCCACTCATCCTGTGAGTGAACACACCACCATAGTGACGGGCAGCGCCACTCATCCTGTGAGTGAACACACCACCATTTTGACAGTATTGGGCAGAGCCACTCATCCTGTGAGTGAACACACCGCCATAGTGAGAGTATTGGGCAGCGCCACTCATCCTGTGAGTGAACACACCACCATAGTGACAGTACTGGGCAGCGCCACTCATCCTATGAGTGAACACACCACCATATTGACTGTATTGGGCAGCGTCACTCATTGTGTTAGAGAACACACCACCATAGTGATTGTATAGGGCAGCGCACTCATCCTATGAGTGACCACACTGCCATAGTGACTGTATTGGGCAGCGCCACTCATCCCGTGTGTGAACACACCGCAATAGTGACAGTATTGGGCAGCGCCACTCATCCTGTGAGTGTACACAACGCCATAGTGACAGTATTGGGCAGCGCCACTCATCCTGTGAGTGGACACACCGCCATAGTGACAGTATCGGGCCGCGTCACTCATCCTGTGAGGGGACACACCGCCATAGTGACAGTATTGGGGCAGCATCACTCATCCTGTGAGTGAACATACCGCCATAGTGACAGTATTGGGCAGCATCACTCATCCTCTGAGTGAAAACACCGCCATAGTGACAGTATTATGTAGCGCCACTCATTCTGTGAGTGGACACACTGCTATAGTGACAGTATTGGGCAGCGCCACTCATCCTGTGAGTGGACACACCGCCATAGTGACAGTATTGGGCAGCGTCACTCATCCTGTGAGGGGACACACCGCCATAGTGACAGAATTGGGCAGCATCACTCATCCTGTGAGTGAACATACCGCCATAGTGACAGTATTGGGCAGCATCTCTCATCCTCTGAGTGAACACACCACCATAGTGACAGTATTATGTAGCGCCACTCATTCTGTGAGTGGACACACCGCTATAGTGACAGTATTGGGCAGCGTCACTCATCCTGTGAGTGGACACACTACCATAGTGACAGTATTGGGCAGTGTCACTCATCCTGTGAGTGGACACACCGCCATAGTGACAGTATTGGGCAGCGTCACTCATCCTGTGAGTGGACACACCGCTATAGTGACAGTATTGGGCAGCGTCACTCATCCTGTGAGGTGACACACCGCCATAGTGACAGTATTGGGCAGCATCACTCATCCTGTGAGTGAACACACCGCCGTAGTGACAGTATTGGGCAGCATCAGTCATCCTGTGAGTGAACACACCGCCATAGTGACAGTATTATGTAGCGCCACTCATTCTGTGAGTGAACACACCACCATAGTGACAGTATTGGGCAGCGTCACTCATCGTGTGAGTGAACACACCGCCATAGTGACTGTATTGGGCAGCGCCACTCATCCTGTGAATGAACACACCGCCATAGTGACAGTATTGGGCAGTGTCACTCATCCTGTGAGTGGACACACCACCATAGTGACAGTATTGGGCAGCGTTACTCATCCTGTGAGTGGACACACCGCCAAAGTGACAGTATTGGGCAGCGTCACTCATCCTGTGAGTGGACACACCGCTATAGTGACAGTATTGGGCAGCGTTACTCATCTTGTGAGTGGATACACCGCCATAGTGACAGTATTGGGCAGCGTCACTCATCCTGTGAGTGGACACACCACTATAGTGACAGTATTGGGCAGCGTCACTCATCCTGTGAGTGGACACACCGCCATAGTGACAGTATTGGGCAGCGTCACTCATCCTGTGAGTGGACACACCGCTATAGTGACAGTATTGGGCAGCATCACTCATCCTGTGAGTGGCCACACCGCCATAGTGATAGTATGTGGCAGCGTCACTCATCCTGTGAGTGGACACACCGTCATAGTGACAGTATTGGGCAGCGACACTCATCCTGTGGGTGGACACACAGCTATAGTGACAGTATTGGGCAGCGTCACTCATCTTGTGAGTGGACACACCGCCATAGTGACAGTATTGGGCAGCGTCACTCATCCTGTGAGTGGACACACCACCATAGTGACAGTATTGGGAAGAGCCACTCATCCTGTGATTGAACACACCGCCATAGTGAGAGTATTGGGCAACGCCTCTCATCCTGTGAGTGAACACACCACCACAGTGACAGTATTGGGCAGAGCCACTCATCCTGTGAGTGAACACACCGCCATAGTGAGAGTATTGGGCAGCGCCACTCATCCTGTGAGTGAACACACCACCATAGTGACAGTATTGGGCAACACCAATCATCCTGTGAGTGGACACACCGCCATAGTGACAGTTCTGTGCAGAGTCACTCATCTTGTGGGTGGACACACCGCCACAGTGACAGTATTGGGCAGCACCACTCATCCTGTGAGTGGACTCACCGCCATAGTGACAGTATTGGGCAGCGTCACTCATCCTGTGGGTGGACACACCGCCATAGTGACAGTATTGAGCAGCGTCACTCATCCTGTGGGTGGACACACCGCCATAGTGACAGTATTGGGCAGCTTCACTCATCCTGTGAGTGAACACACTGCCATAGTGAGAGTATTGGGCAGCGTCACTCTTCCTGTGATTGGACACACCGCCATAGTGAGTGTATTGGGCAGCGACACTCATCCTGTGAGTGGACACACCGCCATAATGACAGTATTGGGCAGCGGCACTCATCCTGTGAGTGGACACACCGCCATAGTGACAGTACTGGGCAGCGCCACTCATCCTGTGAGTGGACACACCGCCATGGTGACTGTATCGGGCCGCGCCACTCATCCTGTGAGTAGACACACCACCATAGTGATTGTATTGGGCAGCGTCACTCATCCTGTGAGTGGACACACTGCCATAGTGACAGTATTGGGCAGCGCCAATCATCCTGTGAGTGGACACACCACCATAGTGACTGTATTGGGCAGCGTCACTCATCCTGTGAGTGGACACACCGCTATAGTGACAGTATTGGGCAGCGTCACTCATCCTGTGAGTGGACACACCGCCATAGTGACAGTATTGAGCAGCGTCACTCATCCTGTGAGTGGACACACCGCCATAGTGACAGTATTGGGCAGCGTCACTCATCCTGTGAGTGGACACACCGCCATAGTGACAGTATTGGGCAGTGTCACTCATCCTGTGAGTGGACACACCGCCATAGTGACAGTATTGGGCAGCGTCACTCATCCTGTGAGTGGACACACCGCCATAGTGACAGTATTGGGCAGCGTCACTCATCCTGTGAGTGGACACACCGCCATAGTGACAGTATTTGGCAGCGTCACTCATCCTGTGATCGGACACACTGCCATAGTGACCGTATTGGGCAGCGTCACTCATCCTGTGAGTGAACACACCGTTATAGTGACAGTATTGGGCAGCGTCACTCATCCTATGAGTGGACACACCGCTATAGTGACAGTATTGGGCAGCGTCACTTCTCCTGTGAGTGGACACACCGCCATAGTGACAGTTTTTGGCAGCGTCACTCATCCTGTGAGTGGACACACCGCCATAGTGACAGTATTGGGCAGCGTCACTCATCCTGTGAGTGGACACACCGCCATAGTGACAGGTTTGTTCAGCGTCACTCATCCTGTGAGTGGACACACCGCTATAGTGACAGTATTGGGCAGCGTCACTCATCCTGTGAGTGGACACACCGCTATAGTGACAGTATTGGGCAGCGTCACTGATCCTGTGAGGGTACACACCGCCATAGTGACAGTATTGGGCAGCATCACTCATCCTGTGAGTGAACACACCGCCATAGTGACAGTATTGGGGAGCATCACTCATCCTGTGAGTGAACACACCGCCATAGTGACAGTATTATGTAGCGCCACTCATTCTGTGAGTGAACACACCACCATAGTGACAGTATTGGGCAGCGTCACTCATCGTGTGAGTGAACACACCGCTATAGTGACTGTATTGGGCAGCGCCACTCATCCTGTGAATGAACACACCGCCATAGTGACAGTATTGGGCAGCGTCACTCATCCTGTGAGTGGACACACCGCTATAGTGACAGTATTGGGCAGCGTCACTCATCTTGTGAGTGGATACACCGCCATAGTGACAGTATTGGGCAGCGTCACTCATCCTGTGAGTGGACACACCACTATAGTGACAGTATTGGGCAGCGTCACTCATCCTGTGAGTGGACACACCGCCATAGGGACTGTATTGGGCAGCGTCACTCGTCCTGTGAGTGGACACACCGCTATAGTGTAGGTATTGGGCAGCGTCACTCATCTTGTGAGTGGACACACCGCCATAGTGACAGTATTGGGCAGCATCACTCAGCCTGTGAGTGGACACACCGAAATAGTGACAGTATTGGGCAGCGTCACTCATCCTGTGAGTGGACACACCGCTATAGTGACAGTATTGGGCAGCGTTACTCATCTTGTGAGTGGACACACCGCCATAGTGACAGTATTGGGCAGCGTCACTCATCTTGTGAGTGGACACACCGCCATAGTGACAGTATTGGGCAGCGTCACTCATCATATGAGTGGACACACCACCATAGTGACAGTATTGGGCAGAGCCACTCATCCTGTAAGTGAACACACCGCTATAGTGAGAGTATTGGGCAACGCCACTCATCCTGTGAGTGAACACACCACCATAGTGACAGTATTGGGCAGAGCCACTCATCCTGTGAGTGAACACACCGCCATAGTGAGAGTATTGGGCAGCGCCACTCATCCTGTGAGTGAACACACGATCATAGTGACAGTATTGAGCAGCGCCACTCATCCTATGAGTGAACACACCACCATAGTGACTGTATTGGGCAGCGTCACTCATTGTGTTAGAGAACACACCACCATAGTGATTGTATAGGGCAGCGCACTCAACCTATGAGTGACCACACTGCCATAGTGACTATTGGGCAGCGCCACTCATCCCGTGTGTGAACACACCGCCATACTGACAGTATTAGGCAGCGCCGCTCATTCTGTGAGTGGACACACCGCAATAGTGACAGTATTGGGCAGCGCCACTCATCCTGTGAGTGTACACAACGCCATAGTGACAGTATTGGGCAGCGCCACTCATCCTGTGAGGGGACACACCGCCATAGTGACAGTATTGGGCAGCGTCACTCATCCTGTGAGTGAACACACCGCCATAGTGACAGTATTGGGCAGCATCACTCATCCTCTGAGTGAACACACCGCCATAGTGACAGTATTATGTAGCGCCACTCATTCTGCGAGTGAACACACCACCATAGTGACAGTATTGGGCAGCGTCACTCATCGTGTGAGTGGACACACCGCCATAGTGACAGTTTTGTTCAGCGTCACTCATCCTGTGAGTGGACACACCGCTATAGTGACAGTATTGGGCAGCGTCACTCATCCTGTGAGTGGACACACCACCATAGTGACAGTATTGGGCAGTGTCACTCATCCTGTGAGTGGACACACCGCCATAGTGACAGTATTGGGCAGCGTCACTCATCCTGTGAGTGGACACACCGCTATAGTGACAGTATTGGGCAGCGTCACTCATCCTGTGAGGTGACACACCGCCATAGTGACAGTATTGGGCAGCATCACTCATCCTGTGAGTGAACACACCGCCATAGTGACAGTATTGGACAGCATCACTCATCCTGTGAGTGAACACACCTCCATAGTGACAGTATTATGTAGCGCCACTCATTCTGTGAGTGAACACACCACCATAGTGACAGTATTGGGCAGCGTCACTCATCGTGTGAGTGAACACACCGCTATAGTGACTGTATTGGGCAGCGCCACTCATCCTGTGAGTGAACACACCACCATAGTGACAGTATTGGGCAGCGTCACTCATCCTGTGAGTGAACACACCGCTATAGTGACAGTATTGGGCAGCGTCACTCATCTTGTGAGTGGATACTCCGCCATAGTGACAGTATTGGGCAGCGTCACTTATCCTGTGAGTGGACACACCACTATAGTGACAGTATTGGGCAGCGTCACTTATCCTGTGAGTGGACACACCGCCATAGTGACAGTATTGGGCAGCGTCACTCATCCTGTGAGTGGACACACCGCTATAGTGAAGGTATTGAGCAGCGTCACTCATCCTGTGAGTGGACACACCGCCATAGTGACAGTATTGGGCAGCGTCACTCATCCTGTGAGTGGACACACCACTATAGTGACAGTATTGGGCAGCGTCACTCATCCTGTGAGTGGACACACCGCTATAGTGACAGTATTGGGCAGCGTCACTCATCCTGTGAGTGGACACACCGCTATAGTGAAGGTATTGAGCAGCGTCACTCAGCCTGTGAGTGGACACACCGCCATAGTGACAGTATTGGGCAGCGTCACTCATCCTGTGAGTGGACACACCGCTATAGTGACAGTATTGGGCAGCGTCACTCATCTTGTGAGTGGACACACCGCCATAGTGAGAGTATTGGGCAACGCCACTCATCCTGTGAGTGAACACACCGCCATAGTGAGAGTATTGGGCAGCGCCACTCATCCTGTGAGTGAACACATCACCATAGTGACAGTATTGGGCAGCGCCACTCATCCTATGAGTGAACTGTTACGGCCCTCTCGGGACGCAACGGGGTTCTTACTCTGATGTAATTAGAGGAAGATATATATATCCGGCCCCAAGCCAGTAGAGGCTATCAAGGGATGCGATCCGTGACACAAGTAACTTAAAGGGAGTAGGGAAAGAAAGGTAAGAACATAATATAATATAATATAACCTTCACCATTTAAATATATAAAAGTAAAACGTACACAAGGGGGAGGGGTATTAACACTTTACAAAGGGGATCAACACTGTAGTCTTCTGCTGGAGACTATGGATCCTCGAAGCTAGGTGCTGAGTCCGCGGTGCTTTCTTCGTGGCCTCACGACGTGTCCTCTGAGAACGCCGAGTCTACCCTGGCCACAGGTCAGCCACAACACAGGTCCACTGGGGGCACCGTCGTGGAGGCCGTCAACCACACGTCCAGCAGGTCTGCTGGCAGGTACTGAGCCACCAAGGCTGGTACGGCCACTCCACGAACGATATAAGGGGTACGCCCTAGACAGGAGTCTCGTGTGATATCACCAATCACCCTCCTGTCCTCAATACCCCAGTGGATTATCGTCTCCAACCGTCGGTCCCGGGTAAATCCTTCCACTGCCACTCCACTGGCAGGCTTAAACACCACAGTGTTCTTCCGGGGGGACGACGTCACAACAGCTGCAGCAAACTTCACTGTATGGAGACTGGCTGCCTCGGGTAGACTGACTACACCTTCAACACAGTGGTCCCAGGTCGGCTCTGTAAACAGACACGTCATTAATAACCGGGACACTAATACACCACATTCACAGGCTCAGATGCAAACGCCCGACATATCCACTCCATAGATGGCGCTGTCGTCGGAGCACCACTTCACCAGAGGTCAGGAGCGGCGGTGTTGAGCGCTGAACCAGACTGGAAACTGGTCCTCGAGGCCAGTACACGCTGTCCTCACTAGGTGTCGTCGTTCGTTTGGCGGGGGTTTCGGGAGCTGACCCACAGATGGCGTGTTTGTCACTGCTCCAGGCTCGGACGTTGAATCCGGGTTCGTAACATGAACACACCACCATAGTGACTGTATTGGGCAGCGTCACTCATTGTGTTAGAGAACACACCACCATAGTGATTGTATAGGGCAGCGCACTCATCCTATGAGTGACCACACTGCCATAGTGACTGTATTGGGCAGCGCCACTCATCCCGTGTGTGAACACACCGCCATAGTGACAGTATTAGGCAGCGCCACTCATTCTGTGAGTGGACACACCGCAATAATGACAGTATTGGGCAGCGCCACTCATCCTGTGAGTGTACACAACGCCATAGTGACAGTATTGGGCAGCGACACTCATCCTGTGAGCGGACACACTGCCATAGTGACAGTATTGGGCAGCGTCACTCATCCTGTGAGGGGACACACCGCCATAGTGACAGTATTGGGCAGCATCACTCATCCTCTGAGTGAACACACCGCCATAGTGACAGTATTATGTAGCGCCACTCATTCTGTGAGTGAACACACCGCCATAGTGACAGTATTGGGCAGCGTCACTCATCGTGTGAGTGAACACACCGCTATAGTGACTGTATTATGTAGCGCCACTCATCCTGTGAATGAACACACCGCCAGAGTGACAGTATTGGGCAGCGCCACTCATCCTGTGAATGAACACACCGCCATAGTGACAGTATTGGGCAGCGTCACTCATCCTGTGAATGAACACACCGCCATAGTGACAGTATTGGGCAGCGTGTTACGGCCCTATTGGGTCGCAACTGGGTTTTTTCTCTGATGGTAATAGAGTTTGGGTATTCGGCCCCAAGTTAGTAGTGGCTTTCAAGGGGTGTGTTCCGTAACGTAAGTAAATTAAAGGGGAAGGGAGACAAAGGCCCTAAACTTAATTACATAATTACCATCACCAATAAATAAATATATAAACTATCACACGGGGGGTATAAACACTATAATGTACAATATGGTCTTCCTCTGAAGTCGTGGAGTGTTCCACGGGGCTCAAGATGAAGGGCCCTGGTTCCCTTCTGGTGGCCTCACGACCAATCCGTAGATTTTCTCGGCGAGTCTACCCTGGCCAGAGGCCAGACAAATCACAGTCCCACTGGGTGCACCGTCGTGGAGGCCGTCAACCACAAATCCAGCCTGTAGCTGGCAGGTTCCAATCAGCAACGCTGCTTAGGCCACTCCACGACCGATACTAGGGTTGCGAGCCCTAGGCAGGAGCCTCGTGTGATTCCACAGATCACTCTCCTCACCACAACACCAAAGTGGCTAGTCTTCTCCACCAGTCAGCCCCGGGTACGACAATTCCTCAACCGCCACGTCACAGGCAGGCTAACACAACAGTGTTCATCCGGGGGGGTAACTCACAACTTCTGCAGCAAACTCGTGGAAATTCTATGGCTGCTTTGGGTAGACTGATCCTCCGTCCGATTCAGCAGTCCCAGGTCGACTCTGTAATCAGACACGTCATCAGTACTAGGGACACCCTAGGGCACCTCACTTACAGGCTTAGACACAAACGCCCACCTATCCACTCCATAGATGGCGTTGCTGTCTAAGCATCACCTCACCAGAGGTCAGCAGCGGCTGTGTTATGAGCTGATCAGGACGGGAAACCAGCCCCTGTGGCCGGTATATCCTGTCCTCACTAGATGGCGTCGTCCATTTGGAGGGGGTTTCGGGAGCTGACCCACAGATGGCGCGGTCGTAACTGCTCCATTGCTCGGACGCTGGGCTCGGGTCCGTGACACAGCGTCACTCATCCTGTGAGTAAACACACCACAATAGTGACAGTATTGGGCAGCGCCACTCATCCTGTAAGTGTACACAATGCCATAGTGACAGTATTGGGCAGCGCCACTCATCCTATGAGTGAACACACCGCCGTAGTGACAGTATTGGGCAGCGTCACTCATCGTGTGAGTGAACACACCGCTATAGTGACTGTATTATGTAGCGCCACTCATCCTGTGAATGAACACACCGCCAGAGTGACAGTATTGGGCAGCGTCACTCATCCTATGAGTGAACACACCGCCATAGTGACAGTATTGGGCAGCGCCACTCATCCTGTGAGTGAACACACCACCATAGTGACAGTATTTGGCAGCGCCACTCATCCTGAAAGTGAACACACCGCCATAGTGACAGTATTGGGCAGCGCAACTTATCCTGTGAGTGGACACACCGCCATCGTGACAGTATTGGGCAGCGTCACTCATCCTGTGAGTTAACACACTGCCATAGGGACATTACTGGGCAACGCCACTCATCCTGTGAGTGAACACACTACCATAGAGAGTATTGGGCAGCGCCACTCATCCTGTAAGTGAACACACCACCATAGTGACAGTATTAGGCAGCGCCACTCATCCTGTGAGTGAACACACCGCCATAGTGACAGTATTGCGCAGAGTTACTCTTCTTGTGTGTTAGCACACTGCCATAGTGACAGTATTGGGCTGCGCCACTCATCATGTGAGTAGACACACCGCCATAGTGACAGTATTAGGCAGCGCCACTCATCCAGAGAGTGAACACACTGCCATTGTGACAGTATTGGGCAGCGCAACTCATCCTGTGAATAAACACACCGCCGTAGTGACAGTATTGGGCAGCGTCACTCATCCTGTGAGTGAACACACGGCAGTAGTGAGAGTATTGGGATTCGCCACTCATCCTGTGAGTGAACACACCTCTATAGTGACAGTATTGGGCAGCGCCACTCATCCTGTGAGTGTACACACCGCCATAGTGACAGTATTGGGCAGCACCACTCATCCTGTGAGTGGACTCACCGCTATAGTGACAGTATTGGGCAGCGCCACTCATCCTGTGAGTTAACACACCTCCATAGTGACAGTATTAGGCACCGCCACTCATCTTGTGAGTAAACTCACCGCCATATTGACATTATTGGGCAGCGTCACTCATCCTATGAGTGAACACATCGCCATAGTGACAGAAATCAGATGCGCCACTCATGTTGTGAGTGGACACACCACCATAGTGACAGTATTGGGCAGCGCCATTCATTCTGTGAGTGAACATACCGACATAGTGACAGTATTGGGCAGCGTCACCCATTCTGTGAGCGAACACACCACAATAGTGACAGTATTAGGCAGCGCCACTCACCCTGTGAGTGGACACAGCAATAGTGACAGTATTGGGCAGCGCCACTCATCCTGTGAGTGGACACAGCAATAGTGACAGTATTGGGCAGCGCCACTCACTCTGTGAGTGGACACAGCAATAGTGACAGTATTGGGCAGCGCCACTCATCCTGTGAGTGAACATACTGCTATAGTGACAGTATTGGGTAACGTCACTCATCCTGTGAGTAAACACACTTAAATAGTAAGAGTATTGGCCAGTGCCACTAATCCTGTGAGTTAACACACCGCCAAAGTGACAGTATTGGGCAGCGGCACTCACCCTTTGAGTAAACATACCGCCATAGTGACAGTATTGGGCAGCATCACTCATACTGTGAGTGGACACACCGCCATAGTGAAAGTATTGGGCACCGCCACTCATCCTGTGAGTGTACACAACGCCATAGTGAGAGTATTGGGCAGCACCACTCATCCTGTGAGTGAACATACCGCCATCATGACAGTATTGGGCAGTGTCACTCATCCTGTAAGTGTACACAATGCCATAGTGACAGTATTGGGCAGTGCCACTCATCCTATGAGTGAACACACCGAAATAGTGACAGTATTGGGCAGCGTCACTCATCGTGTGAGTGAACACACCGCTATAGTGACTGTATTATGTAGCGCCACTCATCCTGTGAATAAACACACCGCCGTAGTGACAGTATTGGGCAGCGCCACTCATCCTGTAAGTGAACACTCGGCAATAGTGACAGTATTGGGCAGCGCCACTCATCCTATGAGTGAACACTCCTCTATAGTGACAGTATTGGGAAGCGCCACTCATTCTGTGAGTGAACACACCGCCATAGTGACAGTATTGGGCAGCACCACTCATCCTGTGAGTGGACTCACCGCTATAGTGACAGTATTGGGCAGCGGCACTCATCCTGTGAGTGAACACACCTCTATAGTGACAGTATTGGGCAGCGCCACTCATCCTGTGAGTGAACATACCGCCATAGTGACAGTATTGGGCAGCACCACTCATCCTGTGAGTGCACTCACCGCTATAGTGACAGTATTGGGCAGCGGCACTCATCCTGTGAGTGAACACAGCAATAGTGACAGTATTGGGAGGCGCCACTCATCCTGTGAGTGAACACTCCTCTATAGTGACAGTATTGGGCAGCGCCAATCATCCTGTGAGTGAACACACCGCCATAGTGACAGTATTGGGCAGCCCCACACATCATGTGAGTGGACACACCGCCATAGTGACAGTATTAGGGTGCGTCACTCAGCCTGTGAGGGAACACACCGCCATAATGACAGTATTGGGCAGCGTCACTCATCCTGTGAGTGGACTCACCGTTATAGTGGCAGTATTGGGCAGCGCCTCTCATTCTGTGAGTGGATACATCGCAGTTGTGACAGTATAGAGAAGCGCCACTCATAATGTGAGTGGACACTAATATTGCGACAGTATTGGGCAGCGCCACTCATCCTGTGAATGGACACTACTATAGTGACAGTAGTGGGCAGCGTCACTCATCATGTGAGTGAACACACTGTAATAGTAACAGTACTGGGCAGCGCCACTCATCCTGTGAGTCGACACACCGCCAGAGTGACAGTATTGGGCAGCGTCCCTCATCCTATGAGTGGCAACAGCGCCATACTGAGTGTATTGGGCAGCGCCACTCATTCTGTTAAGTGAACTTTCCGCTATAGTAACATTATTGGGCAGCGCCACTCATCCTGTTAAGTGAATATTCCGCTATAGTGACAGTATTGGGCAGCGCCACTCATCATGTGAGTCCACACACCGCCATAGTGACAGCATTGGGCAGCGTCACTCATCCTGTAGGTGAACGCACCGCCATAGTGTCAGTATTAGGCAGCGCCTCTCATCCAAAATGTGGACACTGCCATAGTGACAGTATTGGGCAGCGCCACTCATCCTGTGAGTTAAAACACCTCCATAGTGACTGTATTAGGCACCGCCACTCATCTTGTGAGTAAACACACCGCCATATTGACATTATTGGGCAGTGTCACTTATCCTATGAGTGAACACATCGCCATAGTGAGAGTATTGAGAAGCGCAGCTCATGTTGTGAGTGGACACACCACCATAGTGACAGTATTGTGCAGCGTCACTCATCCAGTTAATGAACACACCGCCATAGGGACAGCAATGGGCAGCGCCACTCATCCTGTGAGTGAACACATCGCCATAGTAACAGTATTGGGCAGCGGTACTCATCCTGTGAGTGCACACACCACCATAGTGACAGTATTGGGCAGCGTCACACATCCTGTGAGTGGACACACCACCATAGTGACAGTATGGCGCAGCATCACCCATCCTGTGAGAGAACACACCACCATAGTGACAGTATTTGGCAGCGCCACTCACCCTGTGAGTGGACACAGAAATAGTGACAGTATTGGGCAGCGCCACCCATCCTGTGAGTGGACACACCACCATAGTGACAATATTGGGCAGCGCCACCCATCCTGTATGTGAACATACTGCTATAGTGACAGTATTGGGCAGCGCCACTCATCCTGTGAGTTAACACACCGCCATAGTGACAGTATTGGGCAGCGGCACTCACCCTTTGAGTAAACACACCGCCATATTGACAGTACTGGGAAGCGTCACTCACCCTTTGAGTAAACACATCGCCATAATGACAGTATTGGGCCGCGCCACTCATCCTGTGAGTTACCACACCGCCATAAAGACAGTATTGGGCAGCGGCACTCATCCTGTGAGTGTACACAACGCCATTGTGAGAGTATTGGGCAGTGCCACTCATCCTTTGAGTGTACACAACGCAATAGTGACAGTATTTTGCAGCGCCACTCTTCCTATCAGTGGAAACACCGCCTTAGTGAGAGTATTGGGCAGCATTACTCATCCTGTGAGTGAACACACCGCCATAGTGACAGTATTTTGCAGCGCCACTCATCTTGTGAGTGAACACACCGCCATAGTGACAGTATTGGGCAGCATCACTCAATCTGTGAGTGAACACACCGCCATCGTGACAGTATTGGGCAGCGCCACTCATCCTGTAAGTGTACACAATGCCATAGTGACAGTATTGGGCAGCGCCACTCATCCTATGAGTGGAAACACCACCTTAGTGACAGTATTGGGCAGCGCCACTCATCCTGTGAGTGAACACACCACCATAGTGACAGTATTGGGCAGCGTCACTCATCGTGTGAGTGAACACACCGCTATAGTGACTGTATTGGGCAGCGCCAATCGTCCTGTTAATGAACACACCGCCATAGGGAAAGTATTGGGCAGTATCACTCATCCTGTGAGTGAACACACCACCATAGTGACAGTATTGGGCACCGGCACTCATCTTGTGAGTAAACACACCGCCATATTGACATTATTGGGCACCGTCACTTATCCTATGAGTGAACACATCGCCATAGTGAGAGTATTGGGCAGCTCCAATCATCCTGTGAGTGAACACACCACCATAATGACAGTATTGGGCAGCGCCACCCGTCATGATAGTGAACATACTGCTATAGTGACAGTACTGGGCAGCGTCACTCATCCTGTGAGTGAACATACCGACATAGTGACAGTATTGGGCAGCGTCACCCATCCTGTGAGCGAACACACCACCATAGTGACAGTATTTGGCAGCGCCCCTCACCCTGTGAGTGGACACAGAAATAGTGACAGTATTGGACAGAGCCACTCATCCTGTAATTGAACTTACTGCTATAGTGACAGTATTGGGTAGCATCACTCATCCTGTAAGTGAACACACTGAAATAGTGAGAGTAATGGCCAGTCCCACTAATCCTGTGAGTGAACACACTGCCATAGTGACAGTATTGGGCAGCGCCACTCATCCTGTGAGTTAACACACCGCCATAGTGACAGTATTGGGCAGCGGCACTCACCCTTTGAGTCAACACACCGCCATATTGACAGTACTGGGAAGCGTCACTCACCCTTTGAGTAAACACACCGTCATATTGACAGTATTGGTCAGCGCCACTCATCCTGTGAGTTAACACACCGCCATATTGACAGTATTGGGCAGCGGCACTCACCCTTTGAGTAAACCACACTGCCATATGGACAGTACTGTGAAGCGTCACTCATCCTGTGAGTAAACACACCGCCATAGTGACAGTATTGGGCAGCGTCACTCACCCTTTGAGTAAACACACCGCCATAGTGACAGTATTGGGCAGCATCACTCATCCTGTGAGTGAACACACCGCCATCGTGACAGTATTGGGCAGCGCCACTCATCCTGTAAGTGTACACAATGCTATAGTGACAGTATTGGGCAGCGCCACTCATCCTATGAGTGGAAACACCACCTTAGTGACAGTATTGGGGAGCATCACTCATTCTGAGAGTGAACACACCGCCATAGTGACAGTATTATGTAGCGTCACTCATCCTGTGAGTGAACACACCACCAAAGTGACAGTATTGGGCAGCGTCACTCATCGTGTGAGTGAACACACCGCTATAGTGACTGTATTGGGCAGCGCCAATCATCTTGTGAATGAACACACCGCCATAGTGACAGTATTAGGCAGCGTCACTCATCCTGTGAGTGAACACACTGCCATAGTCACAGTATTGGGCAGCGCCACTCATCCTGTGAGTGAACACACCACCATAGTGACAGTTTTGGTCAGCGCCACTCATCCTGTGTATGAACACACCGCCATAGTGACAGTATTGGGCAGCGCCACTCATCCTGTGAGTGGACACACCGCAATAGTGACAGGATTGGGCAGCACCACTCATCCTGTGAGTGGACACACCGCCATAGTTACAGTATTGGGCAGCGTCACTCATCCTGTGAGTTAACACACTGCCATAGGGACAGTATTGGGCAACGCCACTCATCCTTTGACTGAACACACTACCATAGAGAGTATTGGGCAGCGCCACTCATCCTGTAAGTGAACACACCACCATAGTGACAGTATTAGGCAGCGCCACTCATCCTGTGAGTGAACACACCGCCATAGTGACAGTATTGGGCAGCGCCACTCATCATGTGAGTAGACACACCGCCATAGTGACAGTATTAGGCAGCGCCACTCATCCTGTGAGTGAACACACCGCGATAGTGACAGTATTGCGCAGCGTTACTCTTCTTGTGTGTTAACACACTGCCATAGTGACAGTATTGGGCAGCGCCACTCATCCTGTGAATAAACACACCACCATAGTGACAGTATTGGGCAGCGCCACTCATCCTGTGAGTGAACACATGGCAATAGCGACAGTATTGAGAGGCGCCACTCATCCTGTGAGTGAACACTCCTCTATAGTGACAGTATTGGGCAGCGCCACTCATCCTGTGAGTGAACACACCGCCATAGTGACAGTATTGGGCAGCCCCATACATCATGTGAGTGGACACACCGCCATAGTGACAGTATTAGGGTGCGCCACTCATCCTGTAAGTGGACACACCGCCATAGTGGCAGTATTAGGGTGCGTCACTCATCCTGTGAGTGAACACACCGCCATAGTGACAGTATTGGGCAGCCCCATACATCATGTGAGTGGACACACCGCCATAGTGACAGTATTAGGCAGCGCCACTCATCCAATGAGTGAATTCACCGCTATAGTGGCAGTATTGGGCAGCGCCACTCATCCTGTGAGTGAACACATCGCAGTAGTTACAGTATAGAGAAGCGCCATTCATCCTGTAAGTGGACACTACTATAGTGACAGTAGTGGGCAGCGTCACTCATCATGTGAGTGAACACACCGCCATAGTGACTATATTGGGCAGTGCCACTCATCCTGAGAGTGAACACACCGCCATAGTGACTATATTGGGCAGCGCCACTCATCATGTGAGTCCACACACCGCCATAGTGACAGCATTGGGCAGCGTCACTCATCCTGTACGTAAACGCACCACCATAGTGTCAGTATTAGGCAGCGCCACTCATCCTGAAAGTGGACAGTGCCGTAGTGACAGTATTGGGCAGCGTCACTCATCCTGTGAGTTAACACACCTCCATAGTGACTGTATTAGGCACCGCCACTCATTTTGTGAGTAAACACACCGCCATATTAACATTATTGGGCATCGTCACTTATCCTATGAGTGTGTGGGAACCGACCTGTGAGATTTATATTTATTTAATTTATATGAATTTATATTTACGTTAATTTATATACTTCGATAGCAATTTGTATAATGTTAAGTGGACTGTATTTCTGCAATAATCTCATAATCTCACAAATCGATCCTCTACACATTAGGGGGGTTTATATTTATATATATGCAGCCAATCAAACTACAGTAATAGCTACATACATTGATGAGGTTCCTTATCTTATAGTACAGCAGGTTAGTCCACCAGGTATAACTAGGGTGTAGACACCAAATTATCCTCTTTGAGGCAGCTTCCATCACCCAGTAACTGGTGCACAAATCTTGCATCCTCGTCTTGACCTGTCAAAAGTGCGCTAGCTGTGAAGCCAGAATCCTATATATGACAAGTATATCAGAGAAAACAGTACATGGAACATGAAGACCTGGCTTAATTACCTTTAGTTTGAGGCTTCCATGTGATCTAACTGGGTCACCCTATATCCTGACATTAATGGCCATAAATGAATGATAAACGGGTTTCGGATAGACTTAACTTGAATTGTAGACATCGTGTTGACAATGGTACCTTTGGTTTCCATAACACTACGTCCAAGTAAAATTAACAGGAGCCGAATTTGCTCCCGTGTGAGCCTCTCGTCTCGTCTCAATGGCTGTTTAACACTCCATACTATTGACGTCTGGCCGACATTGTCCAGATATGATAGGAGCTGGTTTGCTCCACACGTCTCGGAGGTGACACAACAATGGCTGCCCTCCTTCCTCACTCTGACGCCTGGCCTACTTTGTCCAGATTTCAGAAAGTGAAAGAAGGGTCACATTTACTCTACTTTAATATTGATAATTAAGTTAATTTATATAAGATGTTTTTATGATGGTAAAGTCCAAAGACTAATGTATTTAAGAATAATTCCCAGCAGAATAGCTGGTGAATTATAATGGTATGTGGTGATGATATCCCGTTTTCTTTAGATGGTAATTCCACTACAAGTTACGTTTTCTATGGGTAACTTGTTGGTAATACAGCTATTATCTGTATGATTATTAAATGGTGTCGGATTTTCCGACATAATTCCCCAGGGGGCTGCTCACGGGTCGAAGTCCTCTTTAGAACAGACGAACACCGATACTCCTCCTTCGAATTATTAGATTAATTTGATGTTAGTAGTTAGTAATCACACATTTGTGCGTCTGTTCGTACAGGACGGATGTCCCGTTCTAGAGTTGCAGGGGTTAGAAGTCTAATGCAATTTCATTTCCCTGTCAACTCTTGAAAGGCTAATATTCAAGCCTTATTACATATTATTTAACCCAGAAGACTGGATGTGATCAAGTACTACAGTCAAGTATGATTCAGGGACTGCAGTGAGATCAGTGACATTAGATATAACTTGAAGTTTCTTCAGGTAACTGGTCACTGATATATAAACACTGAGGCCCATGGAATACATCTTGATTAAATAATAAATGTATCAAATCAGTCATCAGATTTATTAGGGTTTAATTTAGTTAATTGATTCAGAAGATTGAATAGCTCATCATTAAAGTAAAGTATGGTTCTGAGACTGCAGTGGGTTCAGTGACATTGGTCGCAGTGACTTGTAGCTGTTTTAGGCTACTGTTCACTGATTTGCCACTGAGGCCTCATGAACTCATCTTCAGCTTTAAATGATGATACTAACATCAACCTCTGTTGGTATAGTCAGCTGTAATCTCCTTAGTATAATGCTACTGGAGAAATATAATCAGCTGACAAATTTAGATTTCTACTGGTATTGTTTATCTGCAGGCATAGGTCTCCTCAGGCTTGATACTGGGCCTGAGAGTAATTTACCTCCTGCAGAGTTTAACATGGTTATGCCCTGATATTTAGTAGGGCTACCAATGAATTGATGGTAGTAGTCTGTCCCCACAAGGACAGCCATTTGGCATTTGATTTGCTCAAATTTACCTGCAGCTGCTTGATAATAGCTTTCCAGGTCAGCATAATCAACTTGAGATTGTTGTGACAAATCTTCACATTTCTTGATCTGTCTTGTTAAGTGGCCTTTAAGACCTGCAAGGGTTCCTTTCATTCTCCCTGCATTATCCATACTGGCTTGTTGGTGAAGCCTTGTGGGGCTTGTACTTGGGCTGCTCATATTACTGAACAAGCTCTAATGGTAGCCTAGGGTACATTCTGCACTCACTAGGCAATAATCCTACCTCTACTAGAGGTTAGCACTTAAAATTAATACACATTATATATATACAATCATCCACACTAATGATTTGAGTGATAAACCAGTGTCACTGGAAGTACCTTTAGGTTAGCTCTTCTATATCACCCTAGGATGGTAGAGACACTAATTAATCACTCAAAGGTGTAATGATCATAAGTAAATTATTATATATACAACTCAATTCGAGTTGATAAAAATTACACCCAAAATAGGGTCTGGACCATTCATTAATGGTGTTAGGTTATTTAATATAGTACAACTGACTATAGTAATAATGAGACTAGGATGAACGATAATAGTTCAACTAGTCAATGGTTAATATCCTACCCTGTTGTGGGTTGGCAATTAGTAAATATTATACTGTGATCACTAGTGCAATATATATTAAATAATTCTCTATTTTGGAGAAATAATATACACAATTATTGATAATAGCCTCTTAATTAGCCTCTATGAAACTTCTATTACTATCTAGAAGTATTAAATATTATTAGTGACCTCGCGAAATAAACTCCACAAAATTCGTAGATAATCTCTCGCGAAATGTAACACCACGAAATCCGTGAACAATCTCGCGAAGACACAGTCACTAATTTGGCTGGATTCTATATTAGCGCTGTCATTTCACGAAATAACACGCCACCAAATATCTGTGGGTGTGCATGAAACCGCTGACGAAGCTGAACTGGGCTGAGGGAGGCTCCTGAGCTCCCTCGAGGCTACGCTGCCTGCCGTCTTGACTGCTGGCTTTGTTTAAATAACACTGCACTAGTTTATTTAATGAATCCACTGGTTAACTGGTTCATCCGGTACTAAGATGACCAAATGTGGGTTCAAAGGATCAAATAATCCGTCATCCGGTTCGAAGATGACCAAATAATGTGGGAACCGACCTGTGAGATTTATATTTATTTAATTTATATGAATTTATATTTACGTTAATTTATATACTTCGATAGCAATTTGTATAATGTTAAGTGGACTGTATTTCTGCAATAATCTCATAATCTCACAAATCGATCCTCTACACATTAGGGGGGTTTATATTTATATATATGCAGCCAATCAAACTACAGTAATAGCTACATACATTGATGAGGTTCCTTATCTTATAGTACAGCAGGTTAGTCCACCAGGTATAACTAGGGTGTAGACACCAAATTATCCTCTTTGAGGCAGCTTCCATCACCCAGTAACTGGTGCACAAATCTTGCATCCTCGTCTTGACCTGTCAAAAGTGCGCTAGCTGTGAAGCCAGAATCCTATATATGACAAGTATATCAGAGAAAACAGTACATGGAACATGAAGACCTGGCTTAATTACCTTTAGTTTGAGGCTTCCATGTGATCTAACCGGGTCACCCTATATCCTGACATTAATGGCCATAAATGAATGATAAACGGGTTTCGGATAGACTTAACTTGAATTGTAGACATCGTGTTGACAATGGTACCTTTGGTTTCCATAACACTACGTCCAAGTAAAATTAACAGGAGCCGAATTTGCTCCCGTGTGAGCCTCTCGTCTCGTCTCAATGGCTGTTTAACACTCCATACTATTGACGTCTGGCCGACATTGTCCAGATATGATAGGAGCTGGTTTGCTCCACACGTCTCGGAGGTGACACAACAATGGCTGCCCTCCTTCCTCACTCTGACGCCTGGCCTACTTTGTCCAGATTTCAGAAAGTGAAAGAAGGGTCACATTTACTCTACTTTAATATTGATAATTAAGTTAATTTATATAAGATGTTTTTATGATGGTAAAGTCCAAAGACTAATGTATTTAAGAATAATTCCCAGCAGAATAGCTGGTGAATTATAATGGTATGTGGTGATGATATCCCGTTTTCTTTAGATGGTAATTCCACTACAAGTTACGTTTTCTATGGGTAACTTGTTGGTAATACAGCTATTATCTGTATGATTATTAAATGGTGTCGGATTTTCCGACAGAGTGAACACATCGCTATAGTGACAGTATTGAGAAACGCCACTCATGTTGTGAGTGGACACACCACCATAGTGACAGAATTGTGCAGCGTCACTCATCCAGTTAATGAACACACCGCCATAGGGACAGTAATGGGCAGCGCCACTCATCCTGTGAGTGAACACATCGCCATAGTAACAGTATTGGGCAGCGGTACTCATCCTGTGAGTGGACACACCACCATAGTGACAGTATTGGGCAGAGTCACCCATCCTGTGAGCGAACTCACCACCATAGTGACAGTATTTGACAGCGCCACTCACCCTGTGAGTGGACACAGAAATAGTGACAGTATTGGGCAGCGCCACCCATCCTGTGAGTGGACACACCACCATAGTGACAATATTGGGCAGCGCCACTCATCCTGTATGTGAACATACTGCTATAGTGACAGTATTGGGTAGCATCACTCATCCTGTAAGTGAACACACTGAAATAGTGAGAGTATTGGCCAGTCCCACTAATCCTGTGAGTGAACACACTGCTATAGTGACAGTATTGGGCAGCGCCACTCATCCTGTGAGTTAACACACCGCCATAGTGACAGTATTGGGCAGCGGCACTCACCCTTTGAGTAAACACACCGCCATATTGACAGTACTGGGAAGCGTCACTCACCCTTTGAGTAAACACATCGCCATAATGACAGTATTGGGCAGCGCCACTCATCCTGTGAGTTACCACACCGCCATATTGACAGTATTGGGCAGCGGCACTCACCCTTTGACTAAACACACCGCCATAGTGACAGTATTGGGCAGCGTCACTCATACTGTGAGTGGACACACCGCCATAGTGACAGTATTGGGCAGCGCCACTCATCCCGTGAGTGTACACAACGCCATTGTGAGAGTATTGGGGAGCGCCACTCATCCTTTGAGTGTACACAACGCAATAGTGACAGTATTTTCCAGCGCCACTCATCTTGTGAGTGAACACACCGCCATAGTGACAGTATTGGGCAGCATCACTCAATCTGTGAGTGAACACACCGCCATCGTGACAGTATTGGGCAGCGCCACTCATCCTGTAAGTGTACACACCGCTATAGTGACTGAATTGGGCAGCGCCAATCGTCCTGTGAATGAACACACCGCCGTTGTGAAGGTATTGGGCAGTATCACTCATCCTGTGAGTGAACACACCACCATAGTGACAGTATTGGGCACCGCCACTCATCCTGTAAGTGTACACACCGCTATAGTGAAGGAATTGGGCAGCGCCACTCAACCTATGAGTGGAAACACCACCTTAGTGACAGTATTGGTCAGCATCGCTCATCCTGTGAGTGAACACACCGGAATAGTGACAGTATTATGTAGCGCCACTCATCCTGTGAGTGAACACACCACCATAGTGACAGTATTGGGCAGCGTCACTCATCGTGTGAGTGAACACACCGCTATAGTGACTGAATTGGGCAGCGCCAATCGTCCTGTGAATGAACACACCGCCGTTGTGAAGGTATTGGGCAGTATCACTCATCCTGTGAGTGAACACACCACCATAGTGACAGTATTGGGCACCGCCACTCATCTTGTGAGTAAACACACCGCCATATTGACATTATTGGGCAGAGTCACTTATCCTATGAGTGAACACATCGCCATAGTGAGAGTATTGGGCAGCTCCAATCATCCTGTGAGTGAACACACCACCATAGTGACAGTATTGGGCAGCGCCACCCGTCCTGAGAGTGAACATACTGCTATAGTGACAGTACTGGGCAGCGTCACTCATCCTGTGAGTGAACATACCGACATAGTGACAGTATTGGGCAGCGTCACCCATCCTGTGAGCGAACACACCACCATAGTGACAGTATTTGGCAGCGCCCCTCACCCTGTGAGTGGACACAGAAATAGTGAAAGTATTGGACAGAGCCACTCATCCTGTAATTGAACGTACTGCTATAGTGACAGTATTGGGTAGCATCACTCAACCTGTAAGTGAACACACTGAAATAGTGAGAGTATTGGCCAGTCCCACTAATCCTGTGAGTTAACACACCGCAATTTTGACAGTATTGGGCAGCGGCACTCACCCTTTGAGTAAACACACCGCCATATTGACAGTATTGGTCAGCGCCACTCATCCTGTGAGTTAACACACCGCCATATTGACAGTATTGGGCAGCGGCACTCACCCTTTGAGTAAACACACTGCCATATGGACAGTACTGTGAAGCGTCACTCATCCTGTGAGTAAACACACCGCCATAGTGACAGTATTGGGCAGCGTCACTCACCCTTTGAGTAAACACACCGCCATAGTGACAGTATTGGGCAGCATCACTCATCCTGTGAGTGAACACACCGCCATCGTGACAGTATTGGGCAGCGCCACTCATCCTGTAAGTGTACACAATGCTATAGTGACAGTATTGGGCAGCGCCACTCATCCTATGAGTGGAAACACCACCTTCGTGACCGGATTGGGCAGCACCACTCATCCTGTGAGTGAACACACCGCCATAGGGACAGTAATGGGCAGCGCCACTCATCCTGTGAGTGAACACATCGCCATAGTAACAGTATTGGGCAGCGGTACTCATCCTGCGAATGAACACACCGCCATAGTGACAGTATTTGGCAGCGCCACTCACCCAGTGAGTGGACACAGCAATAGTGACAGTATTGGGCAGCGCCACTCATCCTGTGAGTGACCATACTGCTATAGTGACATTATTGGGTAGCATCACTCATCCAGTGAGTGAACACACTGAAATAGTGAGAGAATTGGCCAGTGCCACTAATCCTGTGAGTGAACACACTGCCATAGTGACAGTATTGGGCAGCGTCACTTATCCTGTGAGTGGACACACCGCCATAGTGACAGTATTGGGCAGCGTCACTCATCTTGTGAGTGGACACACCACCATAGTGACAGTATTTGGTAGCGCCACTCCTCCTGTGAGTAAACACACCGCCATAGTGACAGTATTGGGCAGCGCCACTCATCCTGTGAGTGGACACACCGCCATAGTGACTGTATTGGGCAGCGCCACTCAACCTGTGGGTTGACATACGGCCATAGTGACAGTAATGGCCAGTTCCACTCATCCTGTGAGTGAACACACATCCATAGTGAGAGCCTTGGGCAGCGCCACTCATAATGTGAGTGAACACACCGCCGTAGTGACAATTTTGGGCAGCGTCACTTATTCTGTGAGTGGACACACCACCATAATGACAGCATTATGCATCGCCACTCATCCTGTGAGTGAACTCCCCCGCCAAAGGGACTGTATTGAGCACCGCTACTCATCCAAAGAGTGAACACACCACCATAGAGACAGCATGGGACAACGCCTTTCATCCTGTGAGTGGACACACCGCATTAGTGACAGTATTGGGCAGCGCCAGTCATCCTGGGAGTGTACACACCATCATAGAGACAGATTGGGCAACGTCTGTCATCCTGTGAGTGGACACACTGCCATACTGAGAGTATTGGGCAGCGTCACTCACCCTTTGAGTAAACACACCGCCATATTGACAGTACTGGGAAGCGTCACTCACCCTTTGAGTAAACACATCGCCATAATGCGAATCGCCACGAATTTCCCGTCAAAGAAGGAATAATTTAAATAGGGAGATTGAAGAAATCGAGCGGAAATTGAAACACTCATATGAAACTGAAGAAAGGCAGTTAGAACAGAAAGCAATTCAGGAAATAAAGAAAAATCCAAAATATTTCTTCTCATATGCGAAATCAAAAGCAAAAACCACTGCCAGTATTGGACCTATTCGTACAAGTGAAGGTTCATACACGGAGGATGACAAAGAAATTAGTGAAATCCTAAAAAAGCAGTATGAGGACATGTTTAGCACTCCAATAAACAACATGAAGGTGGAAGATCCAGACATTTTCTTTATGCGGGATATTCAAACCCCGGTAAATATAACTGATATAAACACGAGCGCACTAAATTTTGAAAAAGAAATTGAAAACATGCCCATGCACTCGGCCCCAGGTCCAGACTCATGGAATTCAATATTTATAAAGAAATGCAAAGTGCCGGTAGCACAGGCACTCAGTATAGTGTGGAGGAAGAGCTTGGACACGGGGGAGATACCAGATGCACTTAAAGTAGCAGACATAGCCCCTCTACACAAGGGAGGGAGCAAAGCATTGGCAAAAATTATAGACCAGTTGCACTAACATCGCACATCATAAAAGTATTTGAGAGAGTGATTAGGAGTCAGGTCACCAATTTCATGGAGACCAATGACCTTCATAACCCAGGCCAACATGGATTTCGAGCGGGAAGATCGTGCCTCTCACAGCTACTTGAGCACTACGACAAAGTCACTGAGGCATTAGAAGAGAAACAGAATGCTGATGTGATATACACGGACTTCGCAAAGGCCTTCGATAAATGTGACCATGGCGTGATAGCAAACAAAATGAAGTCAATGGGAATAACCGGTAAAGTAGGACGCTGGATACTCAGTTTTCTGTCAAACAGGACTCAGCGAGTAACTGTCAACCATATAAAATCTAGTCCAAGTGCAGTGAAAAGCTCTGTACCTCAGGGTACAGTCCTTGCACCACTGCTTTTCCTTATTCTCATATCAGATATAGACAAAAATACAAGTCACAGCTTCGTATCATCCTTTGCAGATGACACAAAAATCAGTATGAAAATTACCTCGGCTGAGGACATTGAAAAACTTCAAGCTGATATTAATAAAGTTTTCGACTGGGCATCAGAAAATAACATGATGTTTAACAGTGATAAATTCCAGGTACTCAGGTACGGTAAAAATGGGGACCTTAAACATAATACAGAGTACAAAACACAATCAAATGTACCCATAGTAGGAAAACAGCATGTAAAGGATTTGGGAATAATAATGTCGGACGACCTAACGTTTAAGGAGCATAACCAAGCAAATATTGCGACAGCCAGAAAAATGATAGGATGGATTACGAGAACTTTCAAATCCAGGGATCCCATCACAATGGTTGTACTCTTCAAGGCACTTGTGCTGTCCCGTCTTGAGTACTGCTCAGTACTCACTTCCCCCTTCAAAGCAGGAGAGATTGCTGAAATAGAGGGAATACAGAGAACATATACGGCACGCATAGACGCAATAAAGCACCTAAATTATTGGGATCGTCTCAAAGCCCTCCAAATGTACTCACTAGAAAGAAGACGAGAGAGATATCAAATAATATACACCTGGAAGATACTGGAGGGCCAAGTACCAAATCTACACAGTAAAATAACAACGTACTGGAGTGAACGACATGGAAGAAAATGTAGAATAGAACCAATGAAGAGCAGAGGTGCCATAGGCACAATCAGAGAACACTGTATAAACATCAGAGGTCCGCGGTTGTTCAACGTCCTCCCAGCAAGCATAAGAAATATTGCTGGAACAACCGTGGACATTTTCAAGAGGAAACTAGATTTATTCCTCCAAGGAGTGCCGGATCAACCGGGCTGTGGTGGGTATGTGGGCCTGCGGGCCGCTCCAAGCAACAGCCTGGTGGACCAAACTCTCACAAGTCGAGCCTGGCCTCGGGCCGGGCTTGGGGAGTAGAAGAACTCCCAGAACCCCATCAACCAGGTATCAACCAGGTAATGACAGTATTGGGCAGCGCCACTCATCCTATGAGTTAACACACCGCCATATTGACAGTATTGGGCAGCGGCACTCACCCTTTGAGTAAACACACCGCCATAGTGACAGTATTGGGCAGCGTCACTCATACTGTGAGTGGACACACCGCCATAGTGACAGTATTGGGCAGCGCCACTCATCCTGTGAGTGTACACAACGCCATTGTGAGAGTATTGGGCAGCGCCACTCATCCTTTGAGTGTACACAACGCAATAGTGACAGTATTTTGCAGCGCCACTCTTCCTCTGAGTGGAAACACCGCCTTAGTGACAGTATTGGGCAGCATTACTCATCCTGTGAGTGAACACACCGCCATAGTGACAGTATTTTGCAGCGCCACTCATCTTGTGAGTGAACACACCGCCATAGTGACAGTATTGGGCAGGATCACTCAATCTGTGAGTGAACACAACGCCATCGTGACAGTATTGGGCAGCGCCACTCATCCTGTAAGTGTACACAATGCCATAGTGACAGTATTGGGCAGCGCCACTCATCCTATGAGTGGAAACACCACCTTAGTGACAGTATTGGTCAGCATCGCTCATCCTGTGAGTGAACACACCGCCATAGTGACAGTATTATGTAGTGCCACTCATCCTGTGAGTGAACACACCACCATAGTGTCAGTATTGGGCAGCGTCACTCATCTTGTGAGTGGACACACCACCATAGTGACAGTATTTGGTAGCGCCACTCCTCCTGTGAGTGAACACACCGCCATAGTGACTGTATTGGGCACTGCCACCCATCCTGTTAGTAGACACCCGGCATAGTGACATTATTGGGCAGCGCCACTCAACCTGTGAGTTGACATACGGCCATAGTGACAGTAATAGCCAGTTCCACTCATCCTGTGAGTGAACACACCTCCATAGTGAGAGCCTTGGGCAGCGCCACTCATCCTGTGAGTGAACACACCGCCGTAGTGACAATTTTGGGCAGCGTCACTTATTCTGTGAGTGGACACACCACCATAATGATAGCATTATGCATCGCCACTCATCCTGTGAGTGAACTCCCCCGCCAAAAGGACTGTATTGAGCACCGCTACTCATCCAAAGAGTGAACACACCACTATAGAGACAGCATTGGACAACGCCTTTCATCCTGTGAGTGGACACACCGCATTAGTGACAGTATTGGGCAGCGACATTCATCCTGGGAGTGTACACACCATCATAGAGACAGATTGGGCAACGTCTCTCATCCTGTGAGTGGACACACTGCCATACTGAGAGTATTGGGCAGCGTCACTCATCCTGTGAGTGGACACACTGCCATAGTGAGAGTATTGGGCAGCGCCACTCATCATGTGAGTGGACACACCGCCATAGTGACAGTATTGGGCAACGCCACTCATCCTGTGAGTGGACACACCGCCATAGTGACAGTATTGGGCAGCGCCAGTCAACCTGGGAGTGAACACACCATCATTGAGACTGATTGCACAACGTCTCTCATCCTGTGAGTAAACACACTGCCATAGTGAGAGTATGGGGCAGCGCCACTCATCTTGTGAGTGGACAGACCTCCATTTTGACAGTATCTGGCAGCGCCACTCATCCTGTGAGTAAACACACTGCCATAGTGAGAGTATTGTCCAGCGTCACTTATAATGTGACAGGACACCCAGCCATATTGATTGTATTGGGCTGCGTCACTCATCCTGAGAGTGACACACGTTAATAGGGATAATATAGGGCAGCACCACTCATCCTGTGAGTGGACACACTGTTACAATGAAGTTATTGGGCAGCGTCACTCATCCTGTGAGTGAACATACCGCTATAGAGACAGTATTGGCCAGCGTCACTCATTCTGTGAGTGAACACACTGTAATAGTGACAGTATTGGGCAGTGCCACTCATCTTGTGAGTGAACACAACGCTATAGTGACAGTATTGGGCAGCGCCACTCATCCTGTAAGTTAACACACCGCCATAGTGACTGTATTGGGCAGCGCCACTCATCCTTTGAGTAAACACAATGCCATAGTTACAGTATTGTGCAGCGTTACAATATTGAAACTATGGTGTACCATCTTGTGAGTGGACACCACAACATTGATAGTATTGGGCAGCGACACTCATCCTTGGAGTGAACACTCCACTATTGTGACATTATTGGGCATTGTCAATCATTCTGTGAGTGAATATACCACTACAGTGACAATATTGAGCAATGCCACTCATCCTGTGAGTGAACATATTACAATAGTGACAGTATTGGGCAGCGTCACTCACCCTGTGAGTGAACACACCGCCTTAGTGACAGTATTGGGCAGCGCCACTCATCGTGTGAGTGGACACCGCCATTGTAACAGTATTGGCCAGCGTCACTCATCCTGTGAGTGAACACACCACAATAGTGAAAGCATTAGGCGGCGCAACTCATCCTGTGAGTGAACCGACTGCCATAGAAACAGTATTGGGCAGCACCAATCATAGTGTGAGTGAACACACTGCCATACTGACAATATTGGGCAGCATCATTCATCCTGTGAGTGAACACGCAGCCATAGTGACATTACTGGGTATCGCCACTAATCCTGTGAGTGAACACACCGCAATAGTAACAGTATTGGGCAGTGGCACTCATCCTGTGAGTGGACACACTGCCATAGTGAGACTATTGGGCAGTGCCTCTCATCTTGTGAGTGGACAGACCTCCATTGTGACAGTATTGGGCAGTGCCACTCATCCTGTGAGTGAACACACTACCATAGTGACGTTATTGGGCAGCGTCACTCATCCTGACAGTGACACACGGCCATAGGGAAAATATAGGGCAGCACCACTCATCCTGAGAGTGTACACGTCTCAATAGTGACAGTATTGAGCAGAGCCATTCATCCTGTGAATGAACACACCGCTACAGTGAGAGAATTGGGCAGTGCCACTCATCCTGTGAGTGAACACACCTCCATAGTGACATTATTTGGCAGCGTCATTCGTCCTGTGAGTGAACACACCTCCATAGTGACATTATTTGGCAGCGTCATTCGTCCTGTGAGTGAACACACCGTTATCGTGACTGTATTGGGCAGCGCCACTCATCCTGTGAGTGAACACACCGCCATAGTGACAGTATTGGGCAGCATCACTCATCCTGTGAGTGAACACACCGCCATAGTGACAGTATTGGGCAGCATCACTCATCCTGTGAGTGAACACACCGCCATAGTGACAGTATTGGGCAGCATCACTCTTCCAGTGAGTGAACACACCGCCATAGTGACAATATTATGCAGCGCCACTCATCCTGTGAGTGAACACACCGCCATAGTGACAGTATTGGGCAGCGTCACTCATCGTGTGAGTGAACACACCGCCATAGTGACTGTATTGGGCAGCGCTACTCATCCTTTGAATGAACACACCGTCATAGTGGCAGTATTGGGCATCGTCACTCATCCTGTGAGTTAACACACCACCATAGTGACAGTATTGGGCAGCGCCACTCATCCTATGAGTAAACACACCGCCATAGTGAATGTATTGGGCAGCGCCACTCATCCTGTGTGTGAACACGCCGCCATAGTGATAGTATTGGGCAGCATCACTCATCCTGTGAGTGAACACACCGTTATCGTGACTGTATTAGGCAGCGCCACTCATCCTGTGAGTGAACACACCGCCATAGTGACAGTATTGGGCAGCATCACTCTTCCAGTGAGTGAACACACCGCCATAGTGACAATATTATGCAGCGCCACTCATCCTGTGAGTGAACACACCGCCATAGTGACAGTATTGGGCAGCGTCACTCATCGTGTGAGTGAACACACCGCCATAGTGACTGTATTGGGCAGCGCTACTCATCCTTTGAATGAACACACCGTCATAGTGGCAGTATTGGGCATCGTCACTCATCCTGTGAGTTAACACACCACCATAGTGACAGTATTGGACAGCGCCACTCATCCTATGAGTGAACACACCGCCATAGTGACTGTATTGGGCAGCGCCACTCATCCTGTGTGTGAACACGCCGCCATAGTGATAGTATTGGGCAGCGCCACTCATCCTGTGAGTGGACACACCGCAATAGTGACAGTATTGGGCAGCGCCACTTATCCTGTGAGTGTACACAACGCTATAGTGACAGTATTGGGCAGCACCACTCATGCTGTGAGTGGACACACCGCCATAGTGACAGTATTGGGCAGCATCACTCATCCTGTGAGAAAACACACCGCAATAGTGACAGTATTATGCAGCGCCACTCATCCTGTGAGTGAACACGCGGCCATAGTGACAGTATTGGACAGCGCCACTCATCCTGTGAGTGAACACGCTGCAATAGTGACTGTATTGGGCAGTGCCACTCATCTTGTGAGTGAACACACCACTATAGTGACAGCATTTTGCAGCGTCACTCATCCTGTACGTGAACACACCACCATAGTGACAGTATTGGGCAGCGCCACTCATCCTTTGAGTGGACACACCGCAATTAGTGAAAGTATTGCGCAGCGCCACTCATCCTGTGTGTTAACACACCACAATAGTGACAGTATTGGGCAGCGCCACTCATCATGTGAGTAGACACACCGCCATAGTGACAGTATTAGGCAGCGCCACTCATCCTGTGAGTGAACGCACCTCCACAGTGACAGTATTGGGCAGCGCCACTCATCCAGTGAGTGAACACACTGCCATAGTTACAGCATTGGCCAGCGCAACTCATCATGTGAGTGAACACACCGCCATAGTGACTGTATTGGGCAGCGCTACTCATCCTTTGAATGAACACACCGTCATAGTGGCAGTATTGGGCATCGTCACTCATCCTGTGAGTTAACACACCACCATAGTGACAGTATTGGGCAGCGCCACTCATCCTATGAGTGAACACACCGCCATAGTGACTGTATTGGGCAGCGCCACTCATCCTGTGTGTGAACACGCCGCCATAGTGATAGTATTGGGCAGCGCCACTCATCCTGTGAGTGGACACACCGCAATAGTGACAGTATTGGGCAGCGCCACTTATCCTGTGAGTGTACACAACGCTATAGTGACAGTATTGGGCAGCACCACTCATGCTGTGAGTGGACACACCGCCATAGTGACAGTATTGGGCAGCATCACTCATCCTGTGAGAAAACACACCGCCATAGTGACAGTATTATGCAGCGCCACTCATCCTGTGAGTGAACACGCGGCCATAGTGACAGTATTGGACAGCGCCACTCATCCTGTGAGTGAACACGCTGCAATAGTGACTGTATTGGGCAGTGCCACTCCTCTTGTGAGTGAACACACCACTATAGTGACAGCATTTTGCAGCGTCACTCATCCTGTACGTGAACACACCACCATAGTGACAGTATTGGGCAGCGCCACTCATCCTTTGAGTGGACACACCGCAATTAGTGAAAGTATTGCGCAGCGCCACTCATCCTGTGTGTTAACACACCACAATAGTGACAGTATTGGGCAGCGCCACTCATCATGTGAGTAGACACACCGCCATAGTGACAGTATTAGGCAGCGCCACTCATCCTGTGAGTGAACGCACCTCCACAGTGACAGTATTGGGCAGCGCCACTCATCCAGTGAGTGAACACACTGCCATAGTTACAGCATTGGCCAGCGCAACTCTTCCTGTGAGTGAACACACCGCTATAGTGATGGTATTGGGCAGCGCCACTCATCCTGTGAGTGAACACATGGCAATAGGGACAGTATTGGCCAGCGCTACTCATCCTGTGAGTGAACTGATACGGCCCTTTTGGGACGCAACCGGGTTCTTCTCTGATGTTATTAGAGTTTGGGTATCCGGCCCCAAGCTAGTAGTGGTTTTCAAGGGGTGCATTCCGTACCGCAAGTTAAATTAAAGGGGAAGAGATACAAATGCACTACTGGTATATATATATTGCTACCACCACCATACATATATCACAGTCACACGCGGGGTTGCTATAACTACACTTATTATATACAAATTAGTCTTCCTCTGAAGACACAGAATGCTCCACGGTGCTCAAGATGAGTAGCCCTGGTTCTCTTCTTCGTGGCCCACGATGAATCCTTTAATTCTCTCGGCGAATCTACCCCGGCCACAGGCCAGCCAAATCACAGTCCCACTGGGTGCACCGTCGTGGAGGCCTTCAACCACAAATCCAGCCAGTAGCTGGCAGGTTCTGATCAGCTCCGCTGTGTAGGCCACTCCACGACCGATACTAGGGTTGCGAGCCCTAGACAGGAGCCTCGTGTGATTCTGCAGATCACTCTCCCCTCTCCGCACCACAGTGGCAAGTCTCTTCCACCAGCCAGCCCCCAGATAAGACGATTCCTGGTACTGCCACGTCACAGGCAGGCTAACACACTCAACAGTACCCGTCCGGGGGTGACTCACAGCTTCCTCAGAGCAAACTCGTGGAGAGACTATGGCTGCCTTGGGTAGACTGCCTCATCGTCCAATACAGCAGTCCCAGGTCGACTCTGTAATCAGACACGTCATTAGTACTAGGGACACTCTAGGGCACCTCACTTACAGGCTTAGACACAAACGTCCACCTATCCACTCCATAGATGGCGTTGCTGTCTAAGTGTCACTTCACCAGAGGTCAGCAGCGGCTATGTCACGAGCTGATTAAGACGGGAATCCAGCTCCTGTGGCCGGTATATCCCGTCCTCACTAGATGGCGTCGTCCATTTGGATGGGGTTTCGGGAGCTGACCCACTAGATGGCGTTGTCGTCACCGCTCCGTGCCCGGACACTAGACTCGGGTCCGTAACATGAACACACCTCTATAGTGACAGTACTGGGCAGCGCCACTCATCCTGTGAGTGAACACACTGGCATAGTGAGAGTATTGGGCAGTGTCACTCATTCTGTGAGTGAACATACCGCTATAGTGACAGTACTGGGCAGCGCCACTCATCCTGTGAGTTAACACACCGCCATACTGACAGTATTGAGCAGCCTCACACATCCTGTAAGTGAACACACCGTAATAGTGACAGTATTAGGCAGCGCTGTTCATCCTGTGAGTGAACACACCACCATAGAGGCAGTATTGGACTGCTTCAATCATCCTGTAAGTGAACACACCGACAAAGTGAGAGTATTGGGCAGCGCCACTCATCCTGTGAGTGGGCACACCGTCATAGTGACTGTATTGGGCAGCTGTACTCAGCCTATGAGTGGACACACCGCCATAGTCACAGTATTGGGCAGCATCACTCATCTTTGGAGTGGACACACCACCATAGTGACAGTATTGGGCAGTGCCAATCATTCTGTGAGTGAACACACCCCTACAGTGACAGTATTGGGCAGCGTCGCTAGTCCTGTGAGTGTACACAACGCAATAGTGACAGTATTGGGCAGCACAACTCTTCCTATGAGTGGAAACACCGCCTTAGTGACAGTATTGGGCAGCATCACTCATCCTGTGAGTGAACACACCGCCATAGTGACAGTATTATGCAGCGCCACTCATCCTGTGAGTGAACACACCGCCATAGTGACAGAATTGGGCAGCATCACTCATCCTGTGAGTGAACACACCGCCATCGTGACTGTATTGGGCAGCGCCCTTCATCCTGTGAGTGAACACACCGCCATAGTGACAGTATTGGGCAATATCACTCTTCCTGTGAGTGAACACACCGCCATAGTGACAGTATTATGCAGCGCCACTCATCCTGTGAGTGAACACACTGCCATAGTGAAAGTATTGGGCAGCGTCACTCATGCTGTGAGTGAACACACCGCCATAGTGACTGTATTGGGCAGCGCCATTCATGCTGTGAATGAACACACCGTCATAGTGACAGTATTGGGCAGCGTCACTGATCCTGTGAGTGAACACACCGCCATAGTGACAGAATTGGGCAGAGCCACACATCCTGTGAGTGAACAAACTGCCACAGTGAGAGTATTGGGCAGCGCCACACATCCTATGAGTAAATACACCGCCATAGTGACTGTATTGGGCAGCGCCACTCATCCAGTGAGTGAACGCACCTCCATAGTGACAGTATTGGGCGGCGCCACTCATCCTGTGAGTGAACGCACTGCCATAGTGACAGCATTGGGCAGCGCAACTCATCCTGTGAGTGAACACACCACTATAGTGATAGAATTGGGCAGCGCCACTCATCCTGTGAGTGAACACACGGCAATAGTGAGAGTATTGGCCGGCGCCACTCATCCTGTGAATGAACACATCTCTATAGTGACAGTATTGGGCAGCGCCACTCATCCTGTGAGTGAACTGTTACGGCCCTCTCGGGACGCAATGGGGTCCTTACTCTGATGTTGTTAGAGGAAGATATATATATCCGTTCCCAAGCCAGTAGTGGCTATCAAGGGATGTGATCCGTGACGCAAGTAACTTAAAGGGAGTAGGGAAAGAAAGTTAAGAACTTAATATTATAATTAACACCATCACCGATTAAATATATAAAATAAAAGAGTGCACAAGGGGGAGGGGTATTAACACTTTACAAGGGGATTAATCCACAATCGATGTCTTCTGCTGAAGACGCTGGGGCCATAACTCTCGGTGCCGAGTCCTTGATACTTTCTTCGTGGCCTGACAACGAATTCTCCAAAGAAGTTGAGCCTACCCTGGCCACAGGTCAGCCAAAACACAGGTATACTGGGGGCACCGCCGTGGAGGCCATCAACCACACGTCCAGCTGGTCTGCTGGCAGGTTCTGAGCCAACAAGGCTGGTACGGCCACTCCACGAACGATAAAAGGGGAACGCCCTAGACAGGAGCCTCGTGTGACACCACAAATCACTCTCCTGTGTTCAGTACCCCAGTGGATGATCGTCTCCAACAGTCGGTCCCGGGTAAATCCTTTTACTGCCACTCCACTGGCAGGCTAACACACCACAGTGTTCTTCCGGGGGGACGACTTCACAACGGCTGCAGCAAGGTACTAGGTATGGAGACTGGCTGCCTCGGGTAGACTGACTCCACCTCCATCACAGCAGTCCCAGGTCGACTCTGTAAACAGACACGTCATCAATGACTGGGACACACTAAAACACCTCACTTACGGGCTCGGGCACAAACACCTGACGTATCCAGTCCATAGATGGCGCTGTCGTCGGAGCACCACCTCACCAGAGGTCAGTGGCGGCGGTGTAGAGTGCTGAACGGGACTGGAAACTGGCCCTCGTAGCTGATACACGGCATCTTCACTAGGTGTCGTCGTCGTTTGGCGGGGGGTTTCAGGAGCTGACCCACAGATGGCGCGGTCGTTACTACTCCGTGCTCGGACGCTGGATCCGGGTTCGTAACATGAACACACTGGCATAGTGACAGTATTGGCCAGCGTCACTCATTCTGTGAGTGAACATACCGCTATAGTGACAGTACCAGGCAGCGCCACTCATCCTGTGAGTGAACACACCGCCATAGTGACAGTTTTGAGCAGCCTCACACATCCTGTGAGTGAACACACCACCATAGAGGCAGTATTGGACCGCTTCAGTCATCCTGTGAGTGAACACTGCCATAGTGACAGTATTGGGCAGCGTCACTCATCCTGTGAGTGGATACACCGCAATAGTGTCAGCATTGGGCAGCCTCACTCATCCTGTGAGTGAACACAAACCCAGAGTGACAGTATTGGGCAGCGCCACTCATCCTGTGAGTGGACACCGCTTTAGTGACAGTATTTTGAAGCGCCACTCATCCTGTGAGTCGACACACCGCCATAGTGACAGTATTGGGCAACGCAACTCATTATGTGAGTGAACACACCACCACAGTGACAGTATTAGGCAGCGCCACTCATCCTGTGAGTGAACATACCGACATAGTGACAGTATTGGGCAGCGCCACTCATCCTGTGACTGACCAAACCACCACAGTGACAGTATTAGGCAGCGCCACTCATCCTTTGAGTGGACACCGCAATAGTGACAGAATTGGGCAAAGCCACTCATCCTGTGAGTGAACACACCGCCATAGTGACAGTATTGGGCAGCTCCACTCATCCTGTGAGTGGACACACCGCCATATTGACAGTATTTAGCAGCGTCACTCATCCTGTGAGTGGACACACCGCCATAGTGACAGTATTGGGCAGCGCCACTCATCCTGTGAGTGAACACACCGCCATAGTGACAGTATTGGGCAGCGCCACTCATCCTGTGAGTGAACACACCGCCATAGTGACAGTATTGGGCAGCGTCACTCATGCTGTGAGTGGACACACCGCCATAGTGACAGTATTGGGCAGCTCCACTCATCCTGTGAGTGAACACACCGCCATAGTGACAGTATTGGGCAGCGCCACTCATCCTGTGAGTGAACACACAATCATAGAGACAGTATTGGGCAGCGCAACTCATTCTGTAAGTGGACACCGCAATAGTGACAGTATTGAGCAGCGCCACTCATCCTGTGAGAGAACAGACCGCCAAAGTGACAGTATTGGGCATCGCCACTCATCCTGTGAGTGAACACACCGCAATAGTAACAGTATTTGGCAGTGACACTCATCCTGTGAGAGGACTCACCACCATATTGACAGTATTGGGCATCGTTACTCATCCTGTGAACGAACACACCGCAAACGTAACAGCATCTGGTAGCGCCACTCATCCTGTGAGTGCATGCACCGCCATAGTGACAGTATTGGGCAGCGTCACCCATCCTTGGAGTTGACACACCACCATAGTGACAGTATTGGGCAGCATCACTCATCTTTGGAGTGAACATACCTCTATGGAGACAGTATTGGGAAGCGTCACTCATCCTGTGAGTGAATACACTGTAATAGTGACAGTACTGGGCAGCGCCACTCATCCTGGGAGTGACCACACCGCTATAGTGACAGTATTGGGCAGCGCCACTCATCCTGTAAGTTAACAAACCGCCATAGTGACTGTATTTGGCAGCATCACTCATCCTGTGAGTGGACACACCGCCATAGTGACAGTATTGGGCAGCGCCACTCATCCTGTGAGTGAACACACCGCCATAGTGACAGTATTGGGCAGCGCCACTCATCCTTTGAGTGAACACACCGCCATAGTGACAGTATTGGGCAGCACCACTCATCATGTAAGTTAACACACCGCCATAGTGACTGTATTTGGCAGCGTCACTCATCATGTGAGTGAACACACCGCCATAGTGACAGTATTGGGCAGCGTCACTCATCCTGTGAGTGAACACACCGCTACAGTGAGAGTATTCGGCAGCGCCACTCATCCTGTGAGTGGACTCACGGCCATAGTGAACGTATTGGGCAGCGCATCTCATCCTGTGAGTGGACACACCGCCATAGTGACAGTATTGGGCAGCGCCACTCATCCTGTGAGTGAACACAATGCCATAGTTAAAGTATTGTGCTGCGTCACTCATTCTGGAAGTAAACACAATGCAATAGGAACAGTATTGGGCAGCGTCACTCATCCTGTGAGTGGACACAGCCATTGTAACAGTATTGGGCAGTATCACTCATGCTGTGAGTGAACACACCGGAATAGTGACTGTATTGGGCAGCGCATCTCATCCTGTGAGTGGACTCACGGCCATAGTGAACGTATTGGGCAGCGCCACTCATCCTGTGAGTGAACACATCACCATAGTGACAGTTTTGGGCATCTCCACTCATCCTGTGAATGAACACACCGCCATACTGACAGTATTGGGAAGCGTCACTCATCCTTGAAGTGGACACACCAACATAGTGACAGTATTGGGCATTGCCAATCATCCTGTGAGTGAACATACCGCTTCAGTGACAGTATTGGGCAGTGCCACTCATCCTGTGAGTGAACAAACTACCATAGTGACAGTATTGGGCAGCGTCACTCATCCTGTGAGTGAACACACCTCCATAGTTACAGTTTTGGGCAGGGTCACTCATCCTGTGAGTGAACTCACCAACATAGTGACAGTATTGGGCAATGCCACTCATCCTGTGAGTGAACATACTACCATAATGATAGTATTGCGCAGCGTCATACATCCTGTGAGTGAACACACCGCCATTGTAACAGTATTGGGCAGCGTCACTCATCCTGTGAGTGGACACACCGCCATAGTGACAGTATTGGGCAGCGTCGCTCGTCCTGTGAGTGGACACCGCCACTGTAACAGTATTGGGCAGCGTCACTCATCCTGTGAGTGGACACACCGCCATAGTGACAGCATTGCGCAGCGCAACTCATCCTGTGAGTGAACTCACTGCCATAGTAACAGTAATGGGCAGCGCCAATCATCCTGTGAGTGAACACACTGCCATAGTGACAATATTGGGCAGCGTCACTCATCCTGTGAGTGAACACGCGGCCATAGTGACAGTACTGGGCATCGCCACTAATCCTGTGAGCGAACACACCGCAACAGTAACAGTATTGGGCAGTGGCTCTCGTCCTGTGAGTGGACATACTGCCATAGTGAAAGTATTGGGCAGCGCCACTCAGCCTGAGAGAGAACACACCGCCAAAGTGACAGTATTTGGCTGTGACACTCATCCTGTCAGTGCATGCACCGCCATAGTGAGCGTATTGGGCAGCGTCACTCATCCTTGGAGTTGACACACCACCATAGTGATAATATTGGGCAGCGTCACTCATCCTTGGAGTGAACACACTGCAGTAGTAACATTATTGGGCAGCGCCACTAATCCTGTGAGTCGACACGCCGCCATAGTAACAGTATTGGGCAGTGCCAATCATCCTGTGAGTGAACATACCGCTATGGAGACAGTATTGGGCAGAGCCACTCATCCTGTGAGTGAACACACCGCCATAGTGAGAGTATTGGGCAGCACCACTCATCCTGTGAGTGGACACACCGCCATAGTGACAGTATTGGGCAGCGCAACTCATCCTGTGAGTGAACACACTACAATAGTGACAGTTTTGGTTAGCGTCACTCATGCTGTGAGTGAACACACCGCCATAGTGACAGTATTGGGCAGCGCCACTCATCCTGTGAGTGAAAATACCGCTATGGAGACAGTATTGGGCAGCGTCACTCGTCCTGTGAGTAAACACACCGCCATAGTGACTGTATTTGGCAGCGTCACTCATCCTGTGAGTGAACACAAAGCCATAGTGACAGTATTGGGCAGCACCACTCATCCTTTGAGTGAACACACCGCCATAGTGACAGTATTGGGCTGCGCTATTCATCCTGTGAATTGACACATTGCTAAGTGACAGTATTGGACGGCGCCACTCATCCTGTGAGTGAACACACCGCCAGAGTGACAGTATTGGGCAGCGTCACTCATCCTGTGAGTGAAAACACCGCCAGAGTGACAGTATTGGGCAGCGTCACTCATCCTGTGAGTGAACACACCACCAGAGTGACAGTATTGGGCAGCGTCACTCATCCTGTGAGGAACATACCGCTATGGAGACAGTATTGGGCAGCGTCACTCATCCTTTGAGTGAACATACCAACATAGTGACAGTATTTGGCAGTGCCACTCATCGTGTGAGTGAACATACTACCATAGTGACAGTATTGGGAAGCGTAACTCATCCTGTGAGTGGACACTGCCATTGTAACAGTATTGGGCAGCGTCACTCATGCTGTGAGTGAACTCACTGCCATAGTAACAGTAATGGGCAGCGCCACTCATCCTGTGAGTGGACACACCACCATAGTGACAGTATTGGGCAGCGCCACTCATCCTGTGAGTGAACACACCGCCATAGTGACAGCATTGCGCAGCGCAACTCATCCTGTGAGAGAACTCACTGCCATAGTAACAGTAATGGGCAGTGCCAATCATCCTGTGAGTGAACACACTGCCATAGTTACAATATTGGGCAGCGTCACTCATCCTGTGAGTGAACACGCGGCCATAGTGACAGTACTGGGCATCGCCACTAATCCTGTGAGCGAACACACCGCAACAGTAACAGTATTGGTCAGTGGCTCTCATCCTGTGAGTGGACATACTGCCATAGTGAAAGTATTGGGCAGCGCCACTCATCTTGTGAGTGGACAGACCTCCATTGTGACAGTATTGGGCAGCGCTACTCATACTGTGACTGAACACACTACCGTAGTGACGTTATTTGGCTCCGTCACTTATCCTGAGAGTGACACACGCCCATAGGGATAATATAGGGCAGCCCCACTCATCCTGTGAGTGGACACACTGCTACAATGAAGTTACTGGGCAGCGTCACTCATCCTGAGAGTGTACACGTCTCAATAGTGACTGTATTGAGAAGCGCTACTCACACTGTGAGTAGATACATTACCTTAGTGTCAGTATTGGGCAGCGCCACTCATTCTGTGAGTGGACACTGCTATAGTGACGTTATTGGGCAGCGTCACTCATCCTGTGAGTGCACGCACCGCCATAGTGACAGTATTGGGCAGCGTCACACATTCTGTGACTAGACACACTGCCATAGTGACGTTATTGGGCTGCGTCACTCATCCTGAGAATGACACACGGCCATAGGGATAATATATGGCAGCACCACTCATCCTGTGAGTAAACACACCGGCAAAGTGACAGTATTGGGCAGACTCACTCATCCTGTTAGTGAACACACTGCAGTAGTAACAGTATTTTTCATCGTCACTGGTCCTGTAAGTTGACACCGCCATAGTGACAGTATTGGGCAGCGTTACTCATGCTGTGAGTGGACACACCGCCATAGTGACAGTATTGGGAGCGTCCCTCATCCTGTGAGTGAACACACCGCCATGGAGTCAGTATTGGGCAGAGCAACTCATCCTGTGAGTAAACTCACTGCAATAGTGACAGTATTGGGCAGCGTCACTCATCCTGTGAGTGAACACACCGTCATAGAGACAGTATTGGACAGCGTCACTCATCCTGTGTGTGGACACACCACCATAGTGACAGTATTGGTCAGCGCCACTCATCCTCTGAGTGGACACACCCCCATAGTGACAGTATTGGGCAGCGCTACTCATCCTGTGTGTGGACACACCACCATAGTGACAGTATTGGTCAGCGCTACTCATGAAGTGAGTGAAACTCTACCATAGTGACATTACTGGGCTGCATTCATCCTGTGAGTGACCACACCGCCATAGTGACAGTATTGGGCAGCGCAACTCATCTTCTGAGTAAACTCAACGCCATAGTTACAGTATTTGGCAGCGTCACTCATCCTGTAAGTAAATACTATGCAATAGTGACAGTATTTGGCAGCGTAACTCATCCTGTGAGTGAACACACAATCATAGTGACAGTATTGGGCAGCTCCGCTCATCCTGTGAGTGGACACCGCCATTGTAACAGTAATGGGCAGCGCCACTCATCCTGTGAGTGAACTCACCGCCATAGTGACAGTATTGGGCCGCGCTCATCCTCTGAGTGTACACACCGCCATAATGACAGTATTATGCAGCGTAACTCATCCTATGAGTGGACTCACCGCCATAGTGACAGTATTGGGCAGCGCCAGTCGTACTGTGAGTGAACACACCACCATAGTGACAGTATTTGGCAGCGCTACTCATCCTTTGAGTGAACACAACACCATAGTGACAGTATTGGGCAGTGTCAATCATCCTCTGAGTGAACACACCGCCATAGTGACAGTATTAGCAGCGCCACCCATCCTGTGAGTGGACACACCGCCATAGTGACAGTATTGGGCAGACACACTCATCCTGTGAGTGCACGCACCACCATAGTGACAGTATTGGGCAACGTCACTCGACCTTGGAGTGGACACTCTACCATAGTGATAGTATTGGGCAGCGTCACTCATCCTTGGAGTGAACACACTGCAATAGTGACAGTATTGAACAGCGCCGCTGATCCTGTGAGTTGACACCGCCATAGTGACAGTATTGGGCAGTGTCACTCATCCTTGGAGTGAACACACTGCAAGTGACAGTATTGAACAGCGCCGCTGATCCTGTGAGTGGAAACTTGCGTAGTGACAGTATTGGGCAGCGCCACTCATCCTGTGAATGGACACACCGCCATAGTGACAGTATTGGGCAACGCCACTCATCCTGTGAGTGAACACACAGCCTTAGTGAGAGTATTAGACAGCGCCACTCATCTTTTGAGTGAACACACCGCCATAGTGACAGTATTGGGTAGCGCCACTCATCCTGTGAATGGACACACCACCATAGTGACAGTATTGGACAGCGCCACTCATCCTGTGAGTAAACACAACACCATAGTTACTGCATTGGGTAGCGTCACTCATCCTGTAAGTAAATACAATGCAATAGTGACAGTATTTGGCAGCGTCACTCATCCTGTGAGTGAAAACAAAATCATAGTGACAGTACTGGGCAGCGTCACTTATCCTGTGAGTGGACACCGCCATTGTAACAGTATTGGGCAGCGTCACTCATCCTGTGAGTGAACACACCGCTATAGTGAAAGTATTGGGCAGCGCAACTCATCCTGTGAGTGAATTCACCGCCATAGTGACAGTATTGGGCAGCGCCACTCATCCTTTGAGTGAACACACAACCATAGTGACAGTTTTGGGCAGCGTCACTCATCCTGTGAGTGGACACCGCCATAGTGACAGTATTGGGCAGCGCCACTCATCCTGTGAGTGGACACACTGCCATAGTGACAGTGTTGGGCAGCGCCAATCATCCTGTGAGTGGACACACCGCCATAGTGTCAGTATTGGGCAGCGCCACTCATCTTGTGAGTGGACACACCACCATAGTGTCAGTATTGGGCAGCGCCACTCATCTTGTGAGTGGACACGCCACCATAGTGACAGTATTGGGCAGCGTCACTCATTCTGGTTGTCAACACACTGCCATAGTTAGAGTCTTGGGCAGCGTCACTCACCCTGTGAGTGGACTCACCGCTATAGTGACAGTATTGGGCAGCGCCACTCATCCTGTGAGTGGACACACCGCCATAGTGACAATATTGGGCAGCGCCACTCATCCTGTGAGTAAACACACTGCCATAGTTAGAGTCTTGGGCAGCGTCACTCACCCTGTGAGTGGACACGCCGCCATAGTGACAGTATTGGGCATCGTCACTCATCCTGTGAGTGGACACACCACCATAGTTACAGTATTGGGCAGGGTCAGTCATTCTGTGAGTGGACTCCGCCATAGTTACAGTATTGGGAAGCGTCACTCATCCTGTGAGTGAACACGCCGCTATAGTGACAGTATTGAGAGGCGCCAAAGTGATAGTATTGGGCAGCATCACTCATCCTGTGAGTGGAAACACCGCCATAGTGACAGTATTGGGCAGCATCACTCATCCTGTGAGTGGACACACCGCCATAGTGACAGTATTGGGCAGCATCACTCATCCTGTGTGTGGACACACCGCCATAGTGACAGTATTGAGCAGCATCACTCATCCTGTGAGTGGACACACCGCGATAGTGACAGTATTGGGCAGCGCCAATCATCCTGTGAGTGGACACGCCGCCATAGTGACAGTATTCGGCAGCGGCACTCATCCTGTGAGTGAACACACAGCCTTAGTGAGAGTATTAGACAGCGCCACTCATCTTTTGAGTGAACACACCGCCATAGTGACAGTATTGGGTAGCGCCACTCATCCTGTGAATGGACACACCACCATAGTGACAGTATTGGACAGCGCCACTCATCCTGTGAGTAAACACAACACCATAGTTACTGCATTGGGTAGCGTCACTCATCCTGTAAGTAAATACAATGCAATAGTGACAGTATTTGGCAGCGTCACTCATCCTGTGAGTGAAAACAAAATCATAGTGACAGTACTGGGCAGCGTCACTTATCCTGTGAGTGGACACCGCCATTGTAACAGTATTCGGCAGCGTCACTCATCCTGTGAGTGAACACACCGCTATAGTGAAAGTATTGGGCAGCGCAACTCATCCTGTGAGTGAATTCACCGCCATAGTGACAGTATTGGGCAGCGCCACTCATCCTTTGAGTGAACACACAACCATAGTGACAGTTTTGGGCAGCGTCACTCATCCTGTGAGTGGACACCGCCATAGTGACAGTATTGGGCAGCGCCACTCATCCTGTGAGTGGACACACTGCCATAGTGACAGTGTTGGGCAGCGCCACTCATCCTGTGAGTGGACACACCGCCATAGTGTCAGTATTGGGCAGCGCCACTCATCTTGTGAGTGGACACACCACCATAGTGTCAGTATTGGGCAGCGCCACTCATCTTGTGAGTGGACACACCACCATAGTGACAGTATTGGGCAGCGTCACTCATTCTGGTTGTCAACACACTGCCATAGTTAGAGTCTTGGGCAGCGTCACTCACCCTGTGAGTGGACACACCGCTATAGTGACAGTATTGGGCAGCGCCACTCATCCTGTGAGTGGACACACCGCCATAGTGACAATATTGGGCAGCGCCACTCATCCTGTGAGTAAACACACTGCCATAGTTAGAGTCTTAGGCAGCGTCACTCACCCTGTGAGTGGACACGCCGCCATAGTGACAGTATTGGGCATCGTCACTCATCCTGTGAGTGGACACACCGCCATAGTTACAGTATTGGGCAGGGTCAGTCATTCTGTGAGTGGACTCCGCCATAGTTACAGTATTGGGAAGCCTCACTCATCCTGTGAGTGAACACGCCGCTATAGTGACAGTATTGAGAAGCGCCAAAGTGATAGTATTGGGCAGCATCACTCATCCTGTGAGTGGAAACACCGCCATAGTGACAGTATTGGGCAGCATCACTCATCCTGTGAGTGGGCACACCGCCATAGTGACAGTATTGGGCAGCATCACTCATCCTGTGTGTGGACACACCGCCATAGTGACAGTATTGAGCAGCATCACTCATCCTGTGAGTGGACACACCGCGATAGTGACAGTATTGGGCAGCGCCAATCATCCTGTGAGTGGACACGCCGCCATAGTGACAGTATTCGGCAGCGGCACTCATCCTGTGAGTGAACACACAGCCTTAGTGAGAGTATTAGACAGCGCCACTCATCTTTTGAGTGAACACACCGCCATAGTGACAGTATTGGGTAGCGCCACTCATCCTGTGAATGGACACACCGCCATAGTGACAGTATTGGGCAACGCCACTCATCCTGTGAGTGAACACACCGCTATAGTGACAGTATTAGGCAACGCCACTCATCCTGTGAGTGAACACACCGCCATAGTGACAGTATTGGGCAGCGTCACTCATCCTGTGAGTGAACACACCGCCATAGTGACAATATTGGGCAGCACCAGACATACTGCGAGTGAACACACCACCAAAGTGACAGTATTGGGCAGCGCCACTCATCCTGTGAGTGAACACACCGCCATAGTGACAGTATTGTGTTACGAACCCGGATCCAGCGTTCGAGCCTGGAGCAGTGACAAACACGCCATCTGTGGGTCAGCTCCCGAAACCCCCGCCAAACGAACGTCGACACCTAGTGAGGACAGCGTGTACTGGCCTCGAGGACCAGTTTCCAGTCTGGTTCAGCGCTCAACACCGCCGCTCCTGACCTCTGGTGAGGTGGTGCTCCGACGACAGCGCCATCTATGGAGTGGATATGTCGGGCGTTTGTATCTGAGCCTGTGAGTGTGGTGTATTAGTGTCCCAGTTATTGATGACGTGTCTGCTTACAGAGCCGACCTGGGACCACTGTGTTGAAGGTGGAGTCAGTCTACCCGAGGCAGCCAGTCTCCATACTGTGAAGTTTGCTGCAGCTGTTGTGACGTCGTCCCCCCGGAAGAACACTGTGGTGTGTTAAGCCTGCCAGTGGAGTGGCAGTGTAAGGATTTACCCGGGACCGACGTTTGGAGACGATAATCCACTGGGGTATTGAGGACAGGAGGGTGATTGGTGATATCACACGAGACTCCTGTCTAGGGCATACCCCTTTTATCGTTCGTGGAGTGGCCGTACCAGCCTTGGTGGCTCAGTACCTGCCAGCAGACCTGCTGGACGTGTGGTTGACGGCCTCCACGACGGTGCCCCCAGTGGACCTGTGTTGTGGCTGACCTGTGGCCAGGGTAGACTCGGCGTTCTCAGAGGACACGTCTTGAGGCCACGAAGAAAGCACCGCGGACTCAGCACCTAGCTTCGAGGATCCATAGTCTCCAGCAGAAGACTACAGTGTTGATCCCCTTTGTAAAGTGTTAATACCCCTCCCCCTTGTGTACGTTTTACTTTTTATATTTTTAAATGGTGATGGTTATATTATATTATATTAAGTTCTTACCTTTCTTTCCCTACTCCCTTTAAGTTACTTGCGTCACGGATCGCATCCCTTGATAGCCTCTACTGGCTTGGGGCCGGATATATATCTTCCTCTAACTACATCAGAGTAAGAACCCCGTTGCGTCCCGAGAGGGCCGTAACATATTGGTCAACGCTACTCATCCTGTTAGTAGACCCATGGAAATAATGGCAGTATTAGGCAGCGTCACTCATCCTGTGAGTGGCCACACCGCCATAGTGACAGTATTGGGCAGCGCCAATCATCCTGTGAGTGGACACGCCGCCATAGTGACAGTATTGGGCAGCGCCACTCATCCTGTGATTGAACACACAGCCTTAGTGACATTATTGGGCAGCGCCACTCATCTTGTGAGTGGACACACCGCCATAGTGACAATATTGGGCAGCGCCAATCATCCTGTGAGTGGACACACCGCTATATTGACAGTATTGGGCAGCGTTACTCATCCTGTGAGTGAACTCTGTAATAGTGACAGTATTGGGCAGTGCCACTCATCCTGTGAGTGGAAACACTGCCATAGTGACAGTACTGGGCAGCGCCACTCTTCCCGTGAGTGAACATATCGCTATAGTGACTTTATTGGGCAGCGCCACTCATCTTGTGAGTGAACATACCGCTATAGTGACAGTATTGGGCAGCGTCACTTATCCCCTGAGTGGACACCGCCATAGTGACAGTATTGGGCAGCGTCACCCATCCTGTGAGTGAACACTCTGCCATAGTGACAGTATTCGGCAGCGGCACTCATCCTGTGCGTGGACACTCCACCATAGTGACATTATTAGGCATCGCCACTCATCCTGTGAATGAACACACCGCCATAGTAACAGTATCTGGCACCGCCACTCATTCTTTGAGCGAACACACCGCCATAGTGACAGTATTGGGCACCGCCACTCATCCTGTGAGCGAACACACCACCATAGAGACAGCATTGGGCAACGCCACTCATCCTGTGAGTGGACTCACCGCCGTAGTGAGAGTCTAGGGCAGCGTCACCCATCCTTTGAGTGGACACACCGCCATAGTGACAGTATTGGGCAGCGCCAGACATACTGCCTGTGAGCACACCACGATAGTGACAGTATTGGGCAACGCCACTCATCCTGTGAGTGAACCTCTGCTATAGTGACAGTATTGGGCCGCACTCATCCTGTGAGTGAACACATCGCCATAGTGACTGTATTGGGCACCGCCACTCATCCTGTGAGTGAAACTCTGCCATAGTGACATTATTGGGCTGCACTCATCCTTTGAGTGGACACACGGCCATAGTGACAGTATTGGGCAGCGCTACTCATCCTTAGAGTGAACACACTGCAATAGTGAGAGTCTTGGGCGGCGTAACTCATCCTTTGAGTGGACACACCGCCATAGTGACAGTTTTGGGCAGCGCCACTTATCCTGCGAGTGACCCCCCCCCCCCGTAGTGAGAGTATTGACAGCGCCACTCATACTGTGAGTGAGCACACCGCCATAGTGACAGTATTGGGCAGCGCCACTCGTCCAGGGAGTGAACATAACGTCAAAATGACATAATTTGTCAGCGCCACTCTTCCGGAGAGTGAACAATCTCGCCATAGTGAGAGTATTGGGCTGTGCCACTCATTCTGTGCGTGAACACACTGCCGAAGTAACAGTTTTGTGCAGTTCCATCCATCGTGTGAGTGAATGTACCGCAATAGTAACAGTACTTGGCTGTGCCACTCATCCTGTGAGTGAACACACCTTTATAGTGACAATATTGGGCAGCGCCACTCATCGTGTGAGTGGACACTCCACCTTGACAGTATTAAGCAGCTCTGCTTGTAAATCTGCCAGTCCAAATGTCCTCTGTTCTGGCCTCGTAGGCCTCCTAGTCTATTGCCTTAATATTCGTTTGCCTTGTTCGGGTAGAAGGTAGACACAGTAGTCGCTTCTGTATATATTTATTGACCGAGACAGCAAGGTATATATCTGCCTAGCCGAGGTCCTTCTACTCTGAGTCTGTGAGGAGAACTGAGGCTGCTGGGAGCATGGCTTGATGCTCCTCTGTCTGGCATGACGTCAGAGGCCTACTTACCTGTGATTGGTTACATTTCAACTGACAGAATTTGAGTATAACATTAAAGTTGAAGTCCCTCCGTACCAGCAATCGTGATTTATCTTTGTCAGCTCTTACTATAATCTCTCATGACCATTATGAGGCTCTCTAGTTTGTCATCCAGTTCCTCCTGTGTCCATGTGTTGCTTATTGGTGCCTTGTAGGCATTTATTATAATCAGTTTATCATCCTGATTCCAGACCTGCAATGTCGTTAAGTCAACTTCTCGAGGGTTGCCAAGTATTAACTCTCTTACCTTGAGGTGTTCTTTCACCAGCACAGCCACTCCTCCTCCCTTCTTTGTTTTTCTGTCACGTCTCTAGACTGAGGAGTTCCATGGGAATACCTCATCATATTAAATATTTTCTTCAAGTTTCATTTCTGTTAATGCGACAATATCTGGGACCTAAAGCTGAATTATATCACTTAACTCCGGTACATATTATTTCACTCCATGTACATTGGTAAATACAATTTTCATGAACATGTTTCCTCTCCCTTTGTTCTTTACTCCCCCTTCCATTATTGATTTTGTTGCTTTGTTTTTATATACACTAGTTTCCAGTCTGTAACACTTTATAGAAAAAACAATTAACTTAATTTCTATTCTCATTTAGACGTTTTGCTTCATTATGTTTATATTCAGCTTTTATGTCTTCCTTTAAGAGGTGTTGTCTTATTGACCAAAGTTTGCCATCCTCCTCACTCTGCCATTTTCTGGCATTTCTAAGCACTTCCGTCATTTGTTTCATTCCATTAAATATCACCCTTAAGGGGCGGTTCTTGTCTTTCTCATATTTTCCTATCCTCCTAAAATCACTGACATTTTCCTTTTAATTGAGGCCTTCTCCTAAAATTAATATTTTCACTATGATTTTTATCTCTTCTGCTGCTGTCCACCCGCATGATATTCCCTTTTTTAATCACCCAGAAATTATTATGGAGTTACTTCTGTCTGAAGTGCTTTGTCTGAAGTGCTTTGTACTAGTTTACTGTTGGTAACGAGTTCTTTCCTAATTGCTTGTCTAACCTCTGCTTCTTGTTGGTCATTTCTGGTTTTGGCTTCCAAACTCACTTCGTTGATCGTCTCTTTCTCTATTACAACTTGTGCATAAATCTCTTTTATTTCCTCTTTATACTTCTCTAGTTCTTTATTAAGCTCCTCTACGTGTGTTGTCAGTGAAGTTTGTGTGTGCATATCCTTGCCTAACTCTCTGTTGGTCTTCAGCGTTCCTAAGAGTTGTTCATCATATGAGTCTATTTTCTTATTAATTTCGTCAAATTCACCACTTATTACTTTCCATACCTTATTTTCTTGCACTAGTTCCTTGATTTGTCGCTCTTGTGTCTTTACCTTGTATGCTAAGGAGGTAATCCCCCGGCCTTGCTTAAGAATACTTCCTTAAGTGCGTAACTCATTCCCGAGA
>NC_091197.1:29662089-29779589 GCF_040958095.1 Procambarus clarkii
TCAAGCTTGCACACACACAGTCAAGCTTGCACGCACACAGTCAAGCTTGCACGCACACAGTCAAGCTTGCAAGCACACAGCCATGCTTGCACGCACACAGTCAAGCTTGCACGCACACAGTCAAGCTTGCACGCACACAGTCAAGCTTGCACGCACACAGTCAAGCATGCACGCACACAGTCAAGCTTGCACGCACACAGTCAAGCTTGAACGCACACAGTCAAGCTTGAACGCACACAGTCAAGCTTGCACGCACACAGTCAAGCTTGCACGCACACAGTCAAGCTTGCACGCCCATAGTCAAGCTTGCACGCACACAGTCAAGCTTCCACGCACACAGTCAAGCTTGCACGCACACAGCCAAGCTTGCACGCACACAGTCAAGCTTGCACGCACACAGTCAAGCATGCACGCACACAGTCAAGCTTGCATGCACACAGTCAAGCTTGCACGCACACAGTCAAGCTTGCACGCACACAGTCAAGCTTGCACACACACAGTCAAGCTTGCACGCACACAGTCAAGCTTGCACGCTCACAGTCAAGCTTGCAAGCACACAGTCAAGCTTGCACGCACACAGTCAAGCTTGCACGCACACAGTCAAGCTTGCACGCACACAGTCAAGCTTGCACGCACACAGTCAAGCTTGCAAGCACACAGCCATGCTTGCACGCACACAGTCAAGCTTGCACGCACACAGTCAAGCTTGCACGCACACAGTCAAGCTTGCACGCACACAGTCAAGCATGCACGCACACAGTCAAGCTTGCACGCACACAGTCAAGCTTGAACGCACACAGTCAAGCTTGAACGCACACAGTCAAGCTTGCACGCACACAGTCAAGCTTGCACGCACACAGTCAAGCTTGCACGCCCATAGTCAAGCTTGCACGCACACAGTCAAGCTTGAAAGCACACAGCCAAGCTTGCACGCACACAGTCAAGCTTGCACGCACACAGTCAAGCTTGCACGCACACAGTCAAGCTTGCACGCACACAGTCAAGCTTGCACGCACACAGTCAAGCTTGCACGCACACAGTCAAGCTTGCAAGCACACAGCCAAGCTTGCACGCACACAGTCAAGCTTGCACGCACACAGTCAAGCTTGCACGCACACAGTCAAGCTTGCACGCACACAGTCAAGCTTGCACGCACACAGTCAAGCTTGCACGCACACAATCAAGCTTGCACGCACACAGCCAAGCTTGCACGCACACAGTCAAGCTTGCACGCACACAGTCAAGCTTGCAAGCACACAGTCAAGCTTGAAAGCACACAATCAAGCTTGTACGCACACAGTCAAGCTTGCACACACACAGTCAAGCTTGCACGCACACAGTCAAGCTTGCACGCACACAGTCAAGCTTGCAAGCACACAGTCAAGCTTGAAAGCACACAGTCAAGCTTGTACGCACACAGTCAAGCTTGCACACACACAGTCAAGCTTGCACGCACACAGTCAAGCTTGCACGCACACAGTCAAGCTTGCACGCACACAGTCAAGCTTGCACGCACACAGCCAAACTTGCACGCACACAGTCAAGCTTGAACGCACACAGTCAAGCTTGCACGCACACAGTCAAGCTTGCACGCACACAGTCAAGCTTGCACGCACACAGTCAAGCTTGCACGCAAACAGTCAAGCTTGTACGCACACAGTCAAGCTTGCACGCACACAGTCAAGCTTGCACGCACACAGTCAAGCTTGCACGCACACAGTCAAGCTTGCACGCACACAGTCAAGCTTGCACGCACACAGTCAAGCTTGCACGCACACAGCCAAGCTTGCACGCACACAGTCAAGCTTGAACACACACAGTCAAGCTTGCACGCACACAGTCAAGCTTGCACGCACACAGTCAAGCTTGCACGCACACAGTCAAGCTTGCACGCACACAGTCAAGCTTGTACGCACACAGTCAAGCTTGCACGCACACAGTCAAGCTTGCACGCACACAGTCAATCTTGCACGCACACAGTCAAGCTTGCACGCACACAGTCAAGCTTGCACGCACACAGTCAAGCTTGTACGCACACAGTCAAGCTTGCATGCACACAGTCAAGCTTGCACGCACACAGTCAAGCTTGCACGCACACAGCCAAGCTTGCACGCACACAGTCAAGCTTGCACGCACACAGTCAAGCTTGCACGCACACAGCCAAGCTTGCACGCACACAGCCAAGCTTGCACGCTCACAGTCAAGCTTGTACGCACACAGTCAAGCTTGCACGCACACAGTCAAGCTTGCACGCACATAGCCAAGCTTGCACGCTCACAGCCAAGCTTGCACGCACACAGTCAAGCTTGCACGCACACAGTCAAGCTTGCACGCACACAGTCAAGCTTGCACGCACACAGTCAAGCCTGCACGCACACAGTCAAGCTTGCACGCACACAGTCAAGCTTGCACGCACATAGTCAAGCTTGCACGCACACATTCAAGCTTGCACGCACACAGCCAAGCTTGCACGCACACAGTCAAGCTTGCACGCACACAGTCAAGCTTGCACGCACACAGTCAAGCTTGCACGCACACAGTCTCTCCATAGTGTATAACAAATCACTGGTAAAAGGTGAACTGCCAAAAATTTGGAAGACGGCAAACATGGTTCCGATATACAAGAAGAGGGTTAGATAGGAGCCACTGAACTACAGGTCAGTGTCCCTAACCTGCATACCATGCAAGTTGATGGAGAAGATTGTGCGAAGAAAGCTAGTGGAACATCTGGAGCGAAGGAACTTTGTAACACAGCATCAACATGGGTTCAGGGATGGCAGGTCCTGCCTCACAGGGCTACTTGAATTCTACGACCAGGCAACAAAAATAAGGCAAGAAAGAGAAGGGTGGGCAGACTGCATATTTTTGGATTGCCAGAAAGCCTTTGATACAGTACCACACAAGAGGCTAGTGAAAAAGCTGGAGATGCAGGCTGGAGTGAGAGGGAAGGTACTCCATTGGATAAAGGAGTACCTAAGCAACAGGAGACAACGAGTCAGTGTGAGGGGTGAGGTCTCAGATTGGCGAGACGTTACTAGTGGGGTCCCGCAGGGGTCAGTCCTTGGACTCATACTGTTTCTGATATATGTAAACGGCTGAATCTATACCCAGAGTGTATAGAGTCGTTCCTCTCATTGTTTGCTGATGATGATGCAAAAATTATGAAGAGGATTAATACATAGGAAGATGGTGTAAGATTACAAGATGACCTAGACAGACTGAATGAATGGTCCAACAAATGGCTGTTGAAGTTCAACCCGAGTAAATGCAAAGTAATGAAACTAGGCAGTGGAAACAGCAGGCCAGTCACAAGATACAGAATGGGAGAGGAAGTACTTTATGAAAGGGACAGAGAGAAAGATCTAAGAGTTGATATCACACCAAACCTGTCTCCTGAAGCCCACATAAAAAGAATAACATCTGCGGCGTATGCGAGGCTGGCTAACATCAGAACTGCCATCAGGAACCTGTGTAAGGAATCATTCAGTATCTTGTACACCACATATGTAAGACCAATCCTGGAGTATGCGGCCCCAGCATGGAGCCCGTACCTTGTCAAGCACAAGACGAAGCTGGAAAAAGTTCAGAGGTATGCCACTAGACTAGTCCCAGAACTAAGAGGCATGAGTTACGAGGAAAGGCTGCGTAAAATGCACCTCACGACATTGGAAGACAGAGAAGTAAGAGGAGACATGATTACTACTTACAAAATTCTCAGAGGAATTGACAGAGTAGATAAAGGTAAACTGTTTAACACGGCTTGTACGCTAACAAGGGGACACAGGTGGAAATTGAGTACCCACATGAGCCACAGAGACGTTAGAAAGAACTTTTTCAGTGTCAGAGTAGTTAACAGGTGGAATGCATTAGGCAGTGATGTGGTGGAGGCTGACTCCATACACAGTTTCATGTACAGATATGATAGAGCCCAGTAGGCTGAGGAATCTGTACACCTGTTGATTGACCGTTGAGAGGCGGGACCAAAGAGCCAGAGCTCAACCCCCGCAAGCAAAATTAGGTGAGTACACACACACACACACACACACACACACACACACACACACACACACACACACACACACACACACACAGGACTATTATGTTATGAGGAAAGAGAGAGAAGGAAGAGGTGGTGGTGGTGTAGCTCTGCTGGTAAGAAAGGGCTGGGACTTTGAGGAGTTGGTTGTTCAGGGATGTGAAGGTTTCAATGACTACATAACAGGTACAATAACAACTGGAAAACAAAAAATTATAGTCGTAGTCATATATAATCCACAACCGAATGACAGAAGACCCAGACAGGAATATGATAGAAACAACATGGCCACCATTAACATAATAGAGAGAGCAGCTTCTGTTGCTAGCAGGAATGGATCTGGACTGCTAATCATGAGAGATTTCAACCATGGGAAAATAGACTGGGAGAACAGAGACCCGCATGGAGGCCCAGAAACATGGAGAGCTAAGCTGCTGGACGCGGCAACAAGACACTTTCTAAGCCAGCACATCAAAGAACCAACAAGAATGAGAGGAGAAGATGAACCAGCCATGCTCGATCTGTTATTTACCCTAAATGAATGGGATATAAGGGAAGTTAAGATGGAAGCGCCCTTGGGAATGAGTGATCATAGTGTATTAAACTTTGAGTACCTGGTAGAGCTAGGACTTATCTCCCCCCAAAAAAGAACTAGGAAATAAAAGGCTGGCATACCGAAAGGGGAACTATGAGGAGATGAGACGTTTCCTGAGGGAAATACCTTGGGGCACAGACCTCAGAGCTAAGGAGCCATCTGGTTGGTGTTGGAAAAGTTGTTCAATGTCAACCAATATTATTTGACTAGTTGTATATGAAAAGTGCTGAAATTGTCCCAAGTTTCAGTACTGCAGCGTTAATAGAAAGGGAGATTTTTTTTTCAACGTTTTTTACACATTTTCAAGTCTACACTTCAGAACACATGTTTCAGATATAATTATTCTGTGACACTTTTCTGACACATTAGTAATAATAACGAAGGATTGCATGGTTTAGAATTTCCAAAACATCTTTAGTTTTCCTAATACAAATGTTCAAAGTTCCCCCCCCAAAATTATGCAAATATGGTATGTTTATTGCTATTATAAAATCAATAAATGAACTTAGAGAAAAATGAAAATATGCAAATGTAGAGACATGCCCTCCACATATACTGTGTAAGTTTCATGTAAATTGAATAAAAAATGAATCAGTTATGTAAACGTTTGTGTCAATTGAAAAAAACCAGAAATGAATAAAGTCTAAGGTTCTAAAATCTGTGGCTGAGGTTGACATCAACCAATTTTCTCCAAAATTGGCATCCTTACAGATAGGCTTACGTACAGTCAGGTGTGTACGTTTGATGCAAATCGCCCGAAAAAAAAAATTGAAAAAAAAAAATACATTTTTTTTCTTAATTTTTTTTCCAATTAAACTAATTATAATATTTGTTTAATATATGCTATTGTGATAGCAAAGAGTCATAGCTATGATTTCAGTTGATACTTTTGACTGATAATCGATTTTGACAATTTTGGCATAATTTTCACAACTACTTCAATATTTTTTTCTCTCTTCCTTTTTATGCTACGATGCTGAAACTTCGACCAGATGAAACACTTTTCATATAAAACTTGTCAATAAAGTTTGATTGAAATCGAACGAGTTTTCATTTTTTCATATTTGGACCCAGATGCCAACCAGATCTGTATAAGATATGATGGACTATGTTACCCAAAAGTGTCAGGAGGCAGTAAAGAGGTTAATTTCGTCAAAAAAAGAAAAATCCGAGAAGCAACAGAAGAATCCACGGTATAATAGGGCACGTATGGAAGCAAAGGGGCTGAACAAAAGGGCGTGGAGGAACTTCCGGAATAACAGAACACAAGAGAGCAGAGAGAGATACCAGAGAACCAGGAATGAGTACGTCAGGGTGAAAAGAGAAGCAGAGAAAAGTTATGAAATGATATAGAAAACAAAGCCAAGACCGAACCAAAGCTGCTCCACAGTCACATCAGAAGGAAAAAAACAGTGAAAGAACAGGTAGTGAAACTTAGAATAGGTGAGGACAGATATACAGAGAATGACAAAGAGGTGTGTGAAGAACTCAACAAGAGGTTCCAGGAGGTCTTCACAATAGAACAAGGTGAGGTCTCTGTGCTAAGAAAAAGGGACGTAACTAGGCGACCTTGGAAGGGTTCGAAATTACGAGTGAGGAGGTCAAGAGACACCTGCTGGATCTGGACGTTAGAAAGGCTGTTGGTCCAGACGGGATCCTACCATGGGTACTGAAAGAGTGTGCAGAGGCACTATTCTTGCCACTCTCCATAGTGTATAGTAGGTCACTGGAGACGGGAGACCTACCAGAAATATGGAAGACGGCAAATGTGGTCCCAATATACAAAAAGGGCGACAGGCAAGAGGCACTGAACTACAGGCCAGTGTCCTTAACTTGTATACCATGCAAGGTGATGGAGAAGATCGTGAGAAAAAGCCTGGTAACACATCTGGAGAGAAGGGACTTTGTGACAAATCTCCAACATGGGTTCAGGGAGGGTAAATCTCGCCTTACAGGCTTAATAAAATTCTACGACCAGGTGACAAAGATTAAGCAAGAAAAAGAAGGCTGGGCAGACTGCATTTTCTTGGATTGTCGGAAAGCCTTTGACACAGTACCGCATAAGAGGCTGGTACATAAGCTGGAGAGACAGGCAGGTGTAGCTGGTAAGGTGCTCCAGTGGATAAGGGAGTACCTGAGCAATAGGAAGCAGAGAGTTACGGTGAGGGGGTGAGACCTAAGATTGGCGTGAAGTCACCAGTGGAGTCCCACAGGGCTCTGTACTCGGTCCTATCTTGTTTCTGATATATGTAAATGATCTCCCGGAGGGTATCGATTCATTTCTCTCAATGTTTGCTGACGATGGCAAAATTATGAGAAGGATTAAGACAGAGGAGGACTGCTCGAGGCTTCAAGAAGACGTAGACAAGCTGAAGGAATGGTCGAACAAATGGTTGTTAGAGTTTAACCCAACCAAATGTAATGTAATGAAGATAGGTGTAGGGAGCAGGAGGCCAGATACAAGGTATCATCTGGGAGATGAAATTCTTCAGGAGTCAGAGAAAGAAAAAGACTTGGGGGTTGATATCACGCCAGACCTGTCCCCTGCAGCCCATATCAAGAGGATAACATCAGCGGCATATGCCAGGCTGGCCAACATAGGAACGGCATTCAGAAACTTGTGTAAAGAATCATTCAGAACTTTGTATACCACATATGTCAGGCCAATCCTGGAGTATGCAGCCCCAGCAAGGTGTGTGTGTGTGTGTGTGTTTACTAGTTGTGTTTTTGCGGGGGTTGAGCTCTGCTCTTTCGGCCCGCCTCTCAACTGTCAATCAACTGTTTACTACTTTTTTTTTTCCACACCACACACACGCACACACCCCAGGAAGCAGCCCGTGACAGCTGACTAACTCCCAGGTACCTATTTACTGCTAGGTAACAGGGGCACTTAGGGTGAAAGAAACTTTGCCCATTTGTTTCTGCCTCGTGCGGGAATCGAACCCGCGCCACAGAATTACGAGTCCTGCGCGCTATCCACCAGGCTACGAGGCCCCGTGTGTGTACTCACCTAGTTGTACTCATCTAGTTGTGTTTGCGGGGGTTGAGCTCTGGCTCTTTGGTCCCGCCTCTCAACCGTCAATCAACAGGTGTACAGATTCATGAGCCTATCGGGCTCTGTCATATCTACACTTGAAACTGTGTATGGAGTCAGCCTCCACCACATCACCCCCTAATGCATTTCATTTGTCAACCACTCTAACACTAAAAAAGTTCTTTCTAATATCTCTGTGGCTCATTTGGGCACTCAGTTTCCACCTGTGTCCCCTTGTGCGTGTTCCCCTTGTGTTAAATAGACTGTCTTCATCTACCCAATCAATCCCCTTCAGAATCTTGAATGTGGTGATCATGTCCCCCCTAACTCTTCTGTCTTCCAGCGAAGTGAGGTTTAATTCCCGTAGTCTCTCCTCGTAGCTCATACCTCTCAGCTCGGTTACTAGTCTGGTGGCAAACCTTTGAACCTTTTCCAGTTTAGTCTTATCCTTGACTAGATATGGACTCCATGCTGGGGCTGCATACTCCAGGATTGGCCTGACATATGTGGTATACAAAGTTCTGAATGATTCTTTACACAAGTTTCTGAATGCCGTTCCTATGTTGGCCAGCCTGGCATATGCCGCTGATGTTATCCGCTTGATATGTGCTGCAGGAGACAGGTCTGGCGTGATATCAACCCTCAAGTCTTTTTCCTTCTCTGACTCCTGAAGAATTTCCTCTCCCAGATGATACCTTGCATCTGGCCTCCTGCTCCCTACACCTATCTTCATTACATTACATTTGGTTGGGTTAAACTCTAACAACCATTTGTTCGACCATTCCTTCAGCTTGTCTAGGTCTTCTTGAAGCCTCAAACAGTCCTCTTCTGTTTTAATCCTTCTCATAATTTTAGCATCGTCCGCAAACATTGAGAGAAATGAATCGATACCCTCCGGGAGATCATTTACATATATCAGAAACAAGATAGGACCGAGTACAGAGCCCTGTGGGACTCCACTGGTGACTTCACGCCAATCGGAGGTTTCACCCCTCACCGTAACTCTCTGCTTTCTATTGCTTAGATACTCCCTTATCCACTGGAGCACCTTACCAGCTACACCTGCCTGTCTCTCCAGCTTATGTACCAGCCTCTTATGCGGTACTGTGTCAAAGGCTTTCCGACAATCCAAGAAAATGCAGTCCGCCCAGCCCTCTCTTTCTTGCTTAATCTGTGTCACCTGATTGTAGAATTCTATCAAGCCTGTAAGGCAAGATTTACCCTCCCTGAATCCATGTTGGCGATTTGTCACGAAGTCCCTTCTCTCCAGATGTGTTACCAGGTTTTTTCTCACGATCTTCTCCATCACCTTGCATGGTATACAAGTCAAGGACACTGGCCTGTAGTTCAGTGCCTCTTGTCTGTCGCCCTTTTTGTATATTGGGACCACATTCGCCGTCTTCCATATTTCTGGTAGGTCTCCCGTCTCTAGTGACTTACTATACACTATGGAGAGTGGCAAGCAAAGTGCCTCTGCACACTCTTTCAGTACCCATGGTGAGATCCCATCTGGACCAACAGCCTTTCTAACATCCAGATCCAGCAGGTGTCTCTTGACCTCCTCTCTCGTAATTTCGAACTCCTCCAAGGCCGCCTGGTTTACCTCCCTTTCTCCTAGCACAGTGACCTCACCCTGTTCTATTGTGAAGACCTCCTGGAACCTCTTGTTGAGTTCCTCACACACCTCTCTGTCATTCTCTGTATACCTGTCCTCGCCTGTTCTAAGTTTCAATACCTGTTCTTTCACTGTTGTTTTCCTTCTGATGTGACTGTGGAGTAGCTTTGGTTCGGTCTTGGCTTTGTTTGCTATATCATTTTCAAAATTTTTCTCTGCTTCTCTTCTCACCCTGATGTACTCATTCCTGGTTCTCTGGTATCTCTCTCTGCTTTCTGGTGTTCTGTTATTCCGGAAGTTCCTCCACGCCTTTTTGTTCAGTTTCTTCGCTTCCATACATGCCCTATTATACCATGGATTCTTCTGTTGCTTCTCGGATTTTTCCCTTTGGGCCGAAATGAACCTGTTTACTGCCTCCTGACACTTTTGGGTAACATAGTCCATCATACCCTGTACAGACTTGTCTCTGAGGTCTGTGTCCCAAGGTATTTCACTTAGGAAACTTCTCATCTGTTCATAATTCCCCTTTCGGTATGCCAGCCTTTTGATTCCTAGTTCTTTTTGGGGGGAGATAAGTCCTAGTTCTGCCAGGTACTCAAAGTTCAATACACTGTGGTCACTCATTCCCAAGGGCGCTTCCATCTTAACTTCCCTTATATCCCATTCATTTAGGGTAAATATCAAATCAAGCATTGCTGGTTCATCTTCTCCTCTCATTCTTGTTGGTTCTTTGGTGTGCTGGCTTAGAAAGTTTCTTGTTGCCACGTCCAGCAGCTTAGCTCTCCTTGTTTCTGGTCCTCCATGTGGGTCTCTGTTCTTCCAATCTATCTTCCCATGGTTGAAGTCTCCCATAATTAGTAGTCCAGATCCATTCCTGCTAGCAACAGAAGCTGCTCTTTCTATTATGTTAATGGTGGTCATGTTGTTTCTATCATATTCCTGTCTAGGTCTTCTGTCATTTGGTGGTGGATTATATATGACTGCGACTATAATTTTTTTCCCTCCATTTGTTACAGTACCTGCTATGTAGTCACTGAAACCTTCACAGCCCTGAATATTCATCTCCTCAAAATCCCAGCCTTTTCTTACCAGCAGAGCTACACCACCCCCACCTCTTCCTTCCCTCTCTTTCCTCATAACATAATAGTCCTGTGGGAACACTACATTTGTTATCGTTTTCGTGATCTTTGTTTCTGTGAGGGCTATTATGTCTGGGTTTTCCTCTAGTACCAGTTCTCCAAGCTCATTTGCTTTATTTGTAATTCCATCTATGTTAGTGTACATCGCTTTGAGGCTCACTTTCTTCTGTCCCTTCTCAAATCGCCTCCTTGGTGAGTGTTCTGCTGGTGGGGGAGGCTGTTCCATGGGTGTGAGGACCTGTGAGGTGGATAACAGGGTCTCAGAGGATACTGGGATGAGGGGCAGGGGATCCAGTGAAGGGGGAGGGACAGGGAGGGTATGGGGTGAAAGGGGAGGGAGGACGGGAAGGAAAGGGGGGGAGGGAGGACTCGGGAGGAGGGGAGGGGTAGAAGGGTGGGGATTGGGTGTGGGAGGAGGGAGATTTGGCTGAACATTTGAGTGGGGGCAGGGAGGGTTTGGGGTAGGGGGGTTTTCTATGCAGAGGAGGGAGGCGGGGTTGTCCTCCGTTCTGGTGTTACTGGGTAGCTGGTTGTGGGTTCCCCTCTGCCTCTGGGGGTGTTGTGTTGGGAGCTGTGACTTCCTGGTTTTCCCCTCTCGCCCTGCGCCTCTTCCTTGCTTCTGCCGCCACGGCTCTCTCCTCCCTTGTCATGTCTCTTTGGAGGAATACATTTCTTAATTTTCCCACGTTTTTCAGGGAGCTCTTCCTTGATAGGATCTTCTCCTTTGTGTTCTCGTTTGCAAACACTCTCTTTATCATTCGGTCTCGGTCTTTGTTGTACCGGCCTAGCCTGAAAGCCTTAATGTGTGTGTGTGTGTGTGTGTGTGTGTGTGTGTGTGTGTGTGTGTGTGTGTGTGTGTGTGTGTGTGTGTGTGTGTGTGTGTGTGTGTGTGTGTGTGTGTGTGTGTGTGTGTGTGTGTGTGTGCGTGTGTGTATGTATGTGTGGAAAAAAGTAGTTAGTTAGTAGTTAGTAACAGTTGATTGATTGACAGTTGAGAGGCGGGCCGAAAGAGCAAAACTCAACCCCCGCAAGCACAACTAGGTGAATACAGTCAAGCCTACACGTTTAAAGTGAAGCGAGCACGCACACAGTCACACGTGCACGCACACAATAAAGCGTGCACGCACGCAGTAAAGCGTGCACGCACACAGTCACACGTGCACGCACACAGTAAAGCGTGCACGCACACAGTGAAGCGTGCACGCACACAGTAAAGCATGCACGCACACAGTCACATGTAAACGTACACAGTAAAGCGTGCACGCACACAGTCACATGTAAACGTACACAGTAAAGCGTGCACGCACACAGTGAAGCGTGCACGCACAAAATCACATGTGAACGCACACAGTAAAGCGTGCACGCACACAGTCACATGTGCACGCACACAGTAAAGCGAGCACGCACACAATCACATGTGCACGCACACAGTAAAGCGTGCACGCACACAGTCACGCGTGCACGCACACAGTTAAGCGTGCACGCACACAGTCACATGTAAACGTACACAGTAAAGCGTGCACGCACACAGTGAAGCGTGCACGCACAAAATCACATGTGAACGCACACAGTAAAGCGTGCACGCACACAATCACATGTAAACGTACACAGTAAAGCGTGCACGCACACAGTCACATGTAAACGTACACAGTAAAGCATGCACGCACACAGTAAAGCGTGCACGCACACAGTAAAGCGTGCACGCACACAGTGAAGCGTGCACGCACACAGTAAAGCGTGCACGCACACAGTAAAGCATGCACGCACACAGTAAAGCGTGCACGTACACAGTAAGTCGTGCACGCACACAGTAAAGCGTGCACGCACACAGTAAAGCGTGCACGCACACAGTAAAGCGTGCACGCACAGTCACATGTGAACGCACACAGTGTAGCGTGAACGCACACAGTGTAGCGTGCTCACGCTCACAGTCATGAGAGAGTACCACTCCTGACGTAAAGATATATCAACGATCATAGAGGGGAAGTGAACCCATACCTGTGTGTGCGTGTGTGCGTGTGTGCGTGTGGGTGTACGTGTGTGTGTGTGTGTGCTAACGAGGCTAAGCTAACGAGGCTCATCAGGAGGACTACAGAACACCAGGTGGTTCAAACAATCACCGGAGATTGTCAGAGAAATGGCTACTAGACTTAAACTCCGACAAAAGCAAGGTTGTGAGGCATTAGGATCAAGGTTGTGAGATAGGATCAACTTTAACATATATATATATATTCTGTATATTCTGTAGATCCCTTCCGTTCTCTGTATACATCCGTCGTGGGAGCTGCTATTGAGTACGCTGCCCCAGCACGGAACCCCATAACCTAAAGAAACAGAAAATAAAATTGGAAACAACAAAAAATCCAAAAATGTGCAGCCAGACTGGTTCTAGAGGTAAGGGGCTTGAGCTACAAGGACAGCCCGAGGGAGCTGGACCAGGACTCAGAACCACTTAACACCACCTGGCCAGGGGTACACTTAACACCACCTGGCCAGGGTACACTTAACACCACCTGGCCAAGGTACACTTAACACCACCTGGCCAGGGGTACACTTAACACCACCTGGCCAGGGTACACTTAACACCACCTGGCCAGGGGTACACTTAACACCACCTGGCCAGGGTACACTTAACACCACCTGGCCAGGGTACACTTAACACCACCTGGCCAGGGGTACACTTAACACCACCTGGCCAGGGTACACTTAACACCACCTGGCCAGGGGTACACTTAACACCACCTGGCCAGGGTACACTTAACACCACCTGGCCAGGGTACACTTAACACCACCTGGCAAGGGTACACTTAACACCACCTGGCCAGGGTACACTTAGCACCACCTGGCCAGGGGTACACTTAACACCACCTGGCCAGGGTGCACTTAACACCACCTGGCCAGGGTGCACTTAACACCACCTGGGCAGGGTACACTTAACTCCACCTGGCCAGGGTACACTTAACACCACCTGGCCAGGGTGCACTTAACACCACCTGGCCAGGGTACACTTAACACCACCTGGCCAGGGGTAGACTTAACACCACCTGGCCAGGGGTACACTTAACACCACCTGGCCAGGGTGCACTTAACACCACCTGGCCAGGGTGCACTTAACACCACCTGGCCAGGGTACACTTAACACCACCTGGCCAGGGTGCACCTAACACCACCTGGCCAGGGTGCACTTAACACCACCTGGCCAGGGTACACTTAACACCACCTGGCCAGGGTACACTTAACACCACCTGGCCAGGGTACACTTAACACCACCTGGCCAGGGTACACTTAACACCACCTGGCCAGGGTACACTTAACACCACCTGGCCAGGGTACACTTAACACCACCTGGCCAGGGTACACTTAACACCACCTGGCCAGGGTACACTTAACACAACCTGGCCAGGGAACAAAAACCACAGGAATTCCGAGACACTTGAATGCTTAGACTGTAGTGGAGAGCATAACATAAAATTAAAACAAGGTCCATCATACATGGCCAGCAACACAACCAGCAGGACCCTCTCCATACCCTCCACATTTATTATCAAGTCCAGGACCATTATCAAGTCCTGGACTATTACCAAGTCCTGGACCATTATCAAGTCCGGGACCACTATCAAGTCCTGGACCATTATCATGTCCTGGACCACTATCAAGTCATAAACCACTGTCAAGTCCTGGACCATTATCAAGTCCTGGTCAATATCAAGTCCAGGACCACTATCAAGTCCTGGAAAATTATCAAGTCCTGGAAAATTATCAAGTCCTGCACCATTATCAAGTCCTGGACCATTAACAAGTCCTGGACCATTATCAAGTTCTGGACCATTATCAAGTCCTGGACCATTATCAAGTCCTTGACCATTATCATGTCCTGGAACATTATCAAGTCCTGGACCACTGTCAAGTCCAGGACCATTATCAAGTCCTGGACCATTATCAAGTCCTGGACAATTATCAAGTCCCTGGACCATTATTATGTTCTGGACCACTGTCAAGTCTTCGACCACTATCATGTCCTGGGCCATTATCAAGTCCTGGATCACTGTCAAGTCCTGAACCACTGTCAAGTCCTGGACCATTATCAAGTCCTAGACCACTATCAACTCCTGGGCCATTATCAAGTCCTTTACCACTGTCAAGTCCTGAACCACTATCAAGTACTGGACCTTGATCAAGTCCTGGACCACTGTCAAGTCCTATACCACTATCAAGTCGAAGGCCATTATAAAGTCCTAGACCATTGTCAAGTCTTGGACCACTGTCAAATCCTGAACCATTATCAAATCCTGGACCACTATTAAGTCGTGGGCCATTATCAAGTCCTGGACCACTGTCAAGTCCTAGACCAATGTCAATTCCTCTACCATTATGAATTCCTGGACCAATGGTAACTCCTGGGCAATTATCAAGTCATGCACCACTGTCAATTCCTGAACCATTATCAAGTCCTGGACCACTATCAAGTCCTCTACCATTATCAAGTCCTGGACCAATATTAACTCCTGGGCCATTATAGAGTTCTGGACCACTGTCAAGTCCTGGACCATTATCAAGTCTTGGACCACTATCATGTACTATACCATTTTCAAGTCCTGGACCACTGTCAAGTCCTGAACCACTATCAAGTCGTGGGTTATTGTAAAGTCCTGTCTATTCCTGTCTGAGTCCTGGTCTATTCCTGAGCCATTATCAAGACCTGGACCACTGTCAAGTCCTGGACCATTATCAAGTCCTGGACCACTATCATGTACTGTACCATTTTCAAGTCCTGGTCCACTGTCAAGTCCTGGACCACTATCAAGTCGTGGGCCATTATAAAGTCCTAGACCACTGTCAAGTCCTGGACCCTCTGTCAAGTCCTGGATCATTATCAAGTCCTGGACCACTATCAAGTCGTGGGCCATAATCAAGTCCTGGACCACTGTCAAGTCCTGGACCACTATCAAGACCAGGACCATTATCAGGTACTGGACCATTATCAAATCCTGCACCATTATCAAGTCCTGGGCCATTATCAAGTCCTTGACCACTGTCAAGTCCTGGACCACTATCAAGTACTGAGTTATTATCAAGCCCTGGACCACTGTCAAGTACTGGACCACTATCAAATCCGAGACCATTATCAAGTCCTGGACCATTATCAAGTTTTTGACCATTATTAAGTCCTGGACCACTATCATGTCCAGGAACACTGTCAAGTCCTGGACCATTATCAAGTCCAGGACCATTATCAAGTCCTGGACCATTATCAAGTCCTTCACCATTATCAAGTTCTGGACCATTATCAAGACCTGGACCACTATCAAGTCCAGGACCACTGTCAAGTCCCGGACCACTATCAAGTTCTGGACCATTATCAAGTGCTGGATCACTATTAAGTCCTGAACTATTAACAAGTCCTGGACCATTATCATATCCTGGACCACTATTATATCCTGGTCCACTATCAAGTCCAGGACCATTATCAAGCCCTGGACCATTATCATATCCTGGACTATTATCAAATCCTGGAAAATTATCAAGTCCTACACCATAATCAAGTACTGGACCATTGTCAAGTCTTGGCCCATTATCAAGTCTTGGACCAATATCAAGACCTGAACCATTATCAAGTCCTGCGTCATTATCAAATCCTGGACCATTATCAACTCCTGGACCACTGTCAATTCCTGAACTATTCTCAAGTCCTGTACCACTGTGAAGTCCTGGACCATTATCAAGTCCTGGACCACTATCAAGTACTAGACCATTATCATGTCCTAGAACACTGTCAAGTCCTAGACCACTATCAAGTCGTGGGCCATTATAAAGTCCTGGACCACTGTCAAGTCCTGGACCACTGGCAAATCCTGGACCAATATCAAGTCCTGGACCACTATCAAGTCGTGGGCCATTATCAAGTCCTGCACCACTCTCAAGTCATAGACCACTGTCAAGTCCTCTACCATTATCAAGTCCTGGACCAATATTAACTCCTGGGCCATTATAAAGTCCTGCACCACTGTCAATTCCTGAACCATTATCAAGTTCTGGACCACTGTCATGTTCTCTACCATTATCAAGTCCTGGACCAATATTAACTCCTGGGCCATTATAAAGTCTTGGACCACTGTCAATTTCTGGGCCATTATCAATTCCTCGATCACTGTCAAGTCCTGGGCCACTGTCAAGTCCTGGACCATTATCAAGTCCAGGACCACTATCATGTACTGTACCATTTTCAAGTCCTGGACCACTGTCATGTCCTGGACCCCTATCAAGTCGTTGGCTGTTATTAAGTCCAGGACCACTGTCAGGTCCTGTACCGCGGTCAAGACCTGGACCATTATCAAGTCCTGGACCACTATCAAGTACTAGATCATTATCAAGTACTAGATCATTATAAATTCCTGGACCACTGTCAAGTCCTGGGCCATTATCAAGTCCTGAACCATTATCATGTCCTGGACCACTATCAAGTCATGAACCACTGTCAAGTCCTGTACTATTATCAAGTCCTGAACCATAATCAAGTCCTGGACCATTATCAAATCCTACACCACTGTCAAGTCCTGGACCAATATGAAGTCCTGGGCCATTATCAAGTCCTGGTCCTCTGTCAAGTACTGGACCACTATCATGTCCAGGACCATTATCAAGTCCTGGACCATTATCAAGACCAGAACCACTATCAAATCCTGGACCTTTATTAAGTCCAGGATCATTGTCAAATCCTGGACCACTATCAAGTCCTAGACCATTATCAAGTCCTGGACCACTATCAAGTCCTGAACTATTATCAAGTCTTGGACCATTATCATGTCCTGGACCACTATCATATCTTGGTCCACTATCAAGTCCAGGACCATTATCAAGCCCTGGACCATTATCAAATCCTTGACTATTATCAAATCCTGGACCATTATCAAGTCCTAGACCATTATCAAGTCCTGCACCACTGTCAAGTCCTAGACCATTATCAAGTTTTGGACCTATATCAAGTCCTGCGTCATTATCAAGTCCAGGACCATTATCAACTCCTGGACCACTGTCAATTCCTGAACCATTCTCAAGTCCTGCATCACTGTCAAGTTCTGGACCATTATGAAGTATTGGACAACTATCAAGTACTGGACCATCATCAAGTCCTGGACCACTGTCAAATCCTGGACCCCTATCAAGTCGTGGGCCACTATAAAGTCCTGGACCACTGTCTGGTCCTGGACCGCTGTCAAGACCTGGACCACTATCAAGTCCTGAACCATTATTAAGTCCAGGACCATTATCAAGTCCTGGACCTTTATCAAGTTCAGGACCACTGCCAAGTCCTGGACTACTATCAAGTCCAGGACCATTATCAATTAATGGACCACTGTCAAGTCCTGGACCACTATCAAGACCAGGACCATTATCAAGTACTGGACCATTATCACATCCTGTACCATTATCAAGTCCTGGGCCAGTATCAAGTCCTTGACCGCTGTCAAGTCCTGGACCACTATCAAGTACTGAGTTATTATCAAGCCCTGGACCACTGTCAAGTCCTGGACCACTATCAAATCCAAGACCATTATCAAGTCCTGGACCATTATCAAGTTTTTGACCATTATCAATCCTGGACCACTATCATGTCCAGGAACACTGTCAAGTCCTGGACCATTATCAAGTCCAGGACCATTATCAAGTCCTGGACCACTGTCAAGTCCTGGACCATTATCAAGTCCTTCACCATTATCAAGTCCTGGACCATTATCAAGACCTGGACCACAATCAAGTCCTGGACCTGTATCAAGTCCAGGACCACTGTGAAGTCCCGGACCACTATCAAGTTCTGGGACATTATCAAGTGCTGGATCACTATCAAGTCCTGAACTATTAACAAGTCCTGGACCATTATCATATCCTGGACCACTATCATATCCTGGACCACTATCATATCCTGGTCCACTATCAAGTCCAAGACCATTATCAAGCCCTGGACCATTATCATATCCTGGACTATTATCAAATCCTGGACCATTATCAAGTCCTAGACCATAATCAAGTCCTAGACCATTGTCAAGTCTTGGCCCATATCAAGTCTTTGACCAATATCAAGTCCTGAACCATTATCAAGTCCTGCGTCATTATCAAATCCAGGACCATTATCAACTCCTGGACCACTGTCAATTCCTGAACTATTCTCAAGTCCTGTAGCACTGTGAAGTCCTGGACCATTATCAAATCCTGGACCACTATCATGTACTAGACCATTATCAAGTCCTAGAACACTGTCAAGTCCTAGACCACTATCAAGTCGTGGGCCATTATAAAGTCCTGGACCACTGTCAAGTCTTGGAACACTGGCAAATCCTGGACCAATATCAAGTCCTGGACCACTATCAAGTCGTGGGCCATTATCAAGTCCTGCACCACTCTCAAGTCCTAGAACACTGTCAAGTCCTCTACCATTATCAAGTCCTAGACCAATATTAACTCCTGGGCCATTATAAAGTCCTGCACCACTGTCAATTCCTGAACCATTATTAAGTCCTGGACCACTGTCATGTACTCTACCATTATCAAGTCCTGGACCAATATTAACTCCTGGGCCATTATAAAGTCTTGGACCACTGTCTATTCCTGAACCGTTATCAAGACCTGGACCACTGTCAATTTCTGGGCCATTATCAATTCCTCGATCACTGTCAAGTCCTGGGCCACTGTCAAGTCCTGGACTATTATCAAGTCCAGGACCACTGTCATGTACTGTACCATTTTCAAGTCCTGGACCACTGTCATGTCCTGGACCCCTATCAAGTCGTTGGCTGTTATTAAGTCCAGGACCACTGTCAGGTCCTGTACCGCGGTCAAGACCTGGACCATTATCAAGTCCTGGACCACTATCAATTACTAGAACATTATCAAGTACTAGATCATTATAAATTCCTGGACCACTGTCAAGTCCTGGGCCATTATCAAGTCCTGAACCATTATCATGTTCTGGACCACTATCAAGTCATGAACCACAGTCAAGTCCTGTACTATTATCAAGTCCTGAACCATAATCAAGTCCTGGACCATTATCAAATCCTACACCACTGTCAAGTCCTGGACCAATATGAAGTCCTGGGCCATTATCAAGTCCTGGTCCTCTGTCAAGTACTGGACCACTATCATGTCCAGGACCATTATCAAGTCCTGGACCATTATCAAGACCAGAATCACTATCAAATCCTGGACCTTTATTAAGTCCAGGATCATTGTCAAATCCTGGACCACTATCAAGTCCTAGACCATTATCAGGTCCTGGACCACTATCAAGTCCTGAACTATTATCAAGTCTTGGACCATTATCATGTCCTGGACCACTATCATATCTTGGTCTACTATCAAGTCCAGGACCATTATCAAGCCCTGGACCATTATCAAATCCTTGACTATTATCAAATCCTGGACCATTATCAAGTCCTAGACCATTATCAAGTCCTGGACCACTGTCAAGTCCTAGACCATTATCAAGTCTTGGACCTATATCAAGTCCTACGTCATTATCAAGACCAGGACCATTATCAACTCCTGGACCACTGTCAATTCCTGAACCATTCTCAAGTCCTGCATCACTGTCAAGTTCTGGACCATTATGAAGTATTGGACAACTATCAAGTACTGGACCATCATCAAGTCCTGGACCACTGTCAAATCCTGGACCCCTATCAAGTCGTGGGCCACTATAAAGTCCTGGACCACTGTCTGGTCCTGGACCGCTGTCAAGACCTGGACCACTATCAAGTCCTGAACCATTAGTAAGTCCTGGACCATTATCATGTCCTGGACCACTATCATGTTTTGGTCTACTATCAAGTCCAGGACCATTATCAAGTCCTGGACCTCTATCAAGTCCTGAACCGTTATATATTCCTGGACCCTTATCAAGACCTGGACAACTATCAAGTCCTGGACCTTTATCAAGTCCAGGACCACTGCCAAGTCCTGGACTACTATCAAGTCCAGGACCATTATCAATTAATGGAACACTGTCAAGTCCTGGACCATTATCATGTCCTAGACCACTATCAAATCATGAACCACTGACAAGTCCTGGACTATTATCAAGTCCTAAACCATAATCATGTCCTGGACCAATATCAAATCCTACATCACTGTCAATTCCTGGACCACTATCAAGTCGTAGGCCATTATCAAGTCCTGGACCACTGTCAAGAATTAGACCACTATCATGTCCAGGACCATTATCAAGTCCTGAACCATTATCAAGACCTGGACCACTATCAAGTCTTGGACTTTTATCAAGTCCAGCACCACTGTCAAGTCCTGGACCACTATCAAGTCTTGGACCATTATCAAGTCCTGGACCACTATCAAGTCCTGAAATATTATCAAGTCCTGGACCACTATCATGTCCTGGATCACTATCATATCCTGGTCCACGATCAAGTCCAGGACCATTATCAAGCCCTGGACCATTATCAAATCCTGGACAATTATCATATCCTGGGCCATTATCAAGTCCTTGTTCTTTATCAAGTCCTGGGCCACTGTCAAGTCCTGGACCATTATCAAGTCTTGGACCTATATCAAGTCTTGAACCATTAGCAAGTCCTTCGTCATTATTAGGTCCTGGACCATTATCAACTCCAGGACCACTGTCAATTCCTGAACCATTCTCAAGATTTGTACCACTGTCAAGTCATGGACCATAATCAAGTCCTGGACCACTATCAAGTACTGGACCATTATCAAGTCCTAGAACACTGTCAAGTCCTGGACCACTATCAAGTCGTGGGCCATTATAAAGTCCTGGACCACTGTCATGTCCTGGCCCACTGTCAAATCCTGGACCATTCTCAAGTCCTGGACCACTATCAAGTCGTGGGTCATTATCAAGTCCTGGACAACTGTCAAATCCTAGACCACTGTCAAGTCCTCTACCAATATCAAGTACTGGACCAATAATAACTCCTGGGCCATTATCAAGTCCTGGACCACTGTCATATTCTCTACCATTATCAAGTCCTGGACCAATATTAACTCCTGGGCCATTATAGAGTCCTGGACCATTGTCTATTCCTGAACCACTATCAAGACCTGGACCACTGTCAGGTTCTGGGCCATTATCAATTCCTCGACCATTTTCAAGTCCTGGACCATTATCAAGTCCTGGACCCCTATCATGTACTGTACTATTTTCAAGTACTGGACCAATGTCAAGTCCTGGACCACTATCATGTCGTGGGCCATTATAAAGTCCTGGACCACTGTCAAGTCCTGGACCGCTGTCAATTCCTGAACTACTATTAAGTCCAGGGACATTATCAAGTACTGGACCATTATCAAGTTCTGTACCATTATCAAGTCTTGGGCCATTATCAAGTCCTTGACCACTGTCAGGTAATGGACCACTATCAAGTACTGAGACATTATCAAGTCCTGCACCACTGTCAGGTCCTCGACCACTACCAAATTCAAGACCATTATCAAGTCCTGGACCATTATCAAGTCCTTGCCTGTTATCAAGTCCTGGACCACTATCATGTCTTAGACATTTGTCAAGTCCAGAATCACTATCAAGTCCTGGACCATTATCAAGTCTTGGACCACTATCAAGTCCTTGACCATTATCAAGTCCTGGACCATTATTATGTCCTGGACCACTATCAAGTCCTGGACCTCTGTCAAGTCCTGGACCATTATCATGTCCTGGACCATTATCAAGTCCTGGACCATTATCAAGTCCTAAACCACTGTCAAGTCCTGGACCACTATCAAGTCCTGAACCATTATTAGTCCTGGACCATTATCATGTCCTGGACCACTATGATGTAATGGCCCACTATCAAGTCCAGGACCATTATCAAGCCTTGGACCATTATCATGTGCAGGACTAATATCAAATCCTGGTCCATTATCTAGTCCTCGACCATTATCAAGTGCTGGATCACTGTCAAGTCCTGCACCATTATCAAGTCCTAGACTTCTATCAAGTCCTGAACCATTATCAAGTCCTGGAGTATTATTAAGACCTGGACCACTATCAGGTCCTTGACCATTATCAAGTCCTGAACCATTATCAAGTCCTGGACCATTATAAAGTCTTGGACCACTGTCTATTCCTGAACCACTATCATGTTCTGGACCACTGTCATGTTCTCTACAATTATCAAGTCCTGGACCAATATTAACTCCTGGGCATTTATAAAGTCTTGGACCACTGTCTATTCCTGAACCATTATCAAGACCTGGACCACTGTCAATTTCTGGGCCATTATCAATTCCTCGATCACTGTCAAGTCTCTGACCACTGTCAAGTCCTGGATCTTTATCAAGTCCGGACCACTATCATGTACTGTACCATTTTCAAGTCCTGGACCACTGTCAAATTCTGGACCCCTATCAAGTCGTGGGCCATTATAAAGTCCTGGACCACTGTCAGGTCCTGTACCGCGGTCAAGACCTGGACCATTATCAAGTCCTGGACCACTATAAAGTACTAGATCATTATCAAGTACTAGATCATTATCAAGTCCAGTACCATTATCAAGTCCTGGTCAATTATCAATTCCTTGACCACTGTCAAGTCCTGGACCTCTATCAAGTACTGAGCCATTATCAGGTCCTGGACCACTGTCAAGTCCTGGACCACTATCAAACCCAAAACCATTATCAAGTCCTGGACCATTATCAAGTCCTTGACCATTATCAAGTCCTGGAACACTATCATGTCCTGAACAACTGTCAAGTCAGGGATCACTATCAAGTCTTGGACCATTATCAAGTCCTGGACCACTATCGAGTAATGGACTATGATCAAGTCCTTTACCATTATCAAGTCCTGGACTATTACCAAGGCCTGGACCATTATCAAATCCTGGAAAACTATCAAGTCCTGGACCATTATCATGTCCTGGACCACAGTCAAGTCCTGGACAATTATCAAGTCCTAAACCATTATCAAATCCTGGACCATTATCTAGTCCTGGGCCACTATCAAGTCCAGGACCATTATAAATTCCTGGACCACTGTCAAGTCCTGGGCTATTATCAAGTCCTGGACCATTATCATGTCCGGGACCACTATCAAGTCCTGGACTATTATCATGTCCTGGACCACTATCAAGTGATGAACCACTGTCAAGTCCTGCACTCTTATCAAGTCCTGAACCATAATCAAGTCCTGGACCAATATCAAATCCTACACCACTGTCAAGTCCTGGACCACTATCAAGCCCTGGGTCATTATCAAATCCTGGTCCACTGTCAAGTACTGGACCACAATCATGTCCAGGACCATTATCAAGTCCTGGACCATTATCAAGACCTGGACCACTATCAAATCCTGGACCTTTATCAAGTCCAGGACCACTGTCAAGTCCTGGACCACTATCAAGTCCTAGACCATTATCAAGACCTGGACCACTATCAAGTCCTGAACTATTATCAAGTCTTGGACCATTATCATGTCCTGGACCACTATCATATCTTGGTCCACTATCAAGTCCAGGACCATTATCAAGCTCTGGATCATTATCAAATCCTTGACTATTATTAAATCCTGGACCATTATCAAGTCCTAGACCATTATAAAGTTCTAGACAACTGTCAAGACCTGGACCATTATCAAGTCTTGGACCAATATCAAGTCCTGCGTCATTATTATGTCCAGGACCATTATCAACTCCTGGACCACTGTCAATTCCTGAACCATTCTCAAGTCCTGCACCACTGTCAAGTTCTGGACCATTATGAAGTATTGGACAACTATCAAGTACTGGACCATTATCAAGTCCTGGACCACTGTCAAATCCTGGACCCCTATCAAGTCGTGGGCCACTATTAAGTCCTGGACCACTGTCTGGTCCTGGACCGCTGTCAAGACCTGGACCACTATCAAGTCCTGAACCATTATTAAGTCCTGGACCATTATCATGTCCTGGACCACTATCATGTCCTGGTCTACTATCAAGTTTATGACCATTATCAAACCCTGGACCATTATCAAGTCCTGGACTATTAACATATCCTGGACCATTATCAAGTCCTAGACCATTATCAAGTCCTGGACCTCTATCAAGTCCTGAACCGTTATATAGTCCTAGACCATTATCAAGACCTGGACCACTATCAAGTCCTGGACCTTTATCAAGTCCAGGACCACTGTCAAGTCCTGGACTACTATCAAGTCAAGGACCATTATCAATTCTTGGAACACTGTCTAGTCCTACACCATTATCATGTCCTAGACCATTTTCAAATCATGAACCACTGACAATACCTGGACTATTATCAATTCCTAAACCATAATAAAGTCCTGGACCAATATCAAATCCTACACCACTGTCTATTCCTGGACCACTATTAAGTCCTGGGCCATTATCAAGTCCAGGACCACTGTCAAGTACTGGACCACTATCATGTCCAGGACCATTATCAAGTCCTGAACCATTATCAAGACCTGGACCACAATCAAGTCGTGGACTTTTATGAAGTCCAGGACCACTGTCAAGTCCTGGACCACTATCAAGTCTTGGACCATTATCAAGTCCTGGACCACTATCAATTCCTGAACTATTATCAAGTCCTGGACCACTATCATGTCCTGGATCACTATCATATCCTGGTCCACTATCAAGTCCACGACCATTATCAAGCCCTGGACCAATATCAAATACTGGACAATTATCATATCCTGGACCATTATCAATTCCTTGTCCAATATTAGCTCCTGGACCACTGTCAAGTCCTGGACCATTATCAAGTCTTGGAGCTATATCAAGTCCTGAACCATTATCAAGTCCTGCGTCATTATTAGGTCCTGGACCATTATCAACTCCTGGACCACTGTCTGTTCCTGAACCATTCTCAAGATCTGTACCACTGTCAAGTCATGGACCATAATCAAGTCCTGGACCACTATCAAGTACTGGACCATTATCAAGTCCTGGAACACTGTCAAGTCCTGGACCACTATCAAGTCGTGGGCCATTATAAAGTCCTGGACCACTGTCAAGTCCTGGCCCACTGTCAAATCCTGGACCATTATCAAGTCCTGGACCACTATCAAGTCGTGGGCCATTATCAAGTCCTGGACCACTGTCAAGTCCTAGACCACTGTCAAGTCCTCTACCAATATCAAGTCCTGGACCAATAATAACTTCTGGGCCATTATCAAGTCCTGGACCACTGTCATATTCTCTACCATTATCAAGTTCTGGACCAATATTAACTCCTGGGCCATTATAGAGTCCTGGACCACTGTCTATTCTTGAACCATTATCAAGACCTGAACCACTGTCAAGTTCTGGGTTATTGTCAATTCCTCGACCATTTTCAAGTCCTGGACCATTATCAAGTCCTGGACCCCTATCATGTACTGTACTATTTTCAAGTACTGGACCAATGTCAAGTCCTGGACCACTATCAAGTCGTGGGCCATTATAAAGTCCTGGACCACTGTCAAGTCCTGGACCACTGTCAAGTCCTTGACCGCTGTCAATTCCTGAACCACTATCAAGTCCAGGGACATTATCATGTACTGGACTATTATCAAGTCCTGTACCATTATCAAGTCTTGGGCCAAAATCAAGTCCTTGACCACTGTCAAGTCCTGGACCACTATCAAGTACTGAGATATTATCAAGTCCTGCACTACTGTCAGGTCCTCGACCACTACCAAATCCAAGACCATTATCAAGTCCTGGACCATTATCAAGTCCTTGACTGTTATCAAGTCCAGGACCACTATCATGTCCTAGACAATTGTCAAGTCCAGAATCACTATCAAGTCCTGGACCATTATCAAGTCTTGGACCACTATCAAGTCCTTGACCATTATCAAGTCCTGGACCATTATCAAGTCCTGGACCAATATCAAGTCCTGGACAATTATTATGTCCTGAACCAATATCAAGTCCTGGACCTCTGTCAGGTCCTGGACCATTACCATATCCTGGACCATTATCAAGTCTTGGGCCATTATCAAGTCCTACACCACTGTCAAGTCCTGGACCACTATCAAGTCCTGAACCATTATTAGTCTTGGAACATTATCATGTCATGGACCACTATGATGTAATGGTCCACTATCAAGTCCAGGACCATTATCAAGCCTTGGACCATTATCATGTCCTGGACTAATATCAAATATTGGACCATTATCAAGTCCTTGACCATTATGAAGTCCTGGATCACTGTCAAGTCCTGCACCATTATCAAGTCCTAGACTTCTATCAAGTCCTGAACCATTATTAAGTCCTGGACCAATATTAAGACCTGGACCACTATCAGGTCCTTGACCATTATCAAGTCCTGGACCATTATCAAGTCCTGGACCACTATCAAGTCAAGGACCATTATCAATTCCTGGACCACTGTCAAGTCCTGGACCATTATCAAGTCCTGGACCATTATCAAGTCCTGGACCACTATCAAGTCATGAACCACTGTCAAGTCCTGGACTATTATCTAGTCCTGAACCATAATCAATTCCTTGACCAATATCAAATCTTACACAACTGTTAAGTCCTGGACCACTATCAAGTCCTGAGCCATTATCAAGTCCTGGACCACTGTCAAGCACTGGACCACTATCATGTCCAGGACCATTATGAAGTACTGGACCATTATCAAGACCTGGACTACTATCAAGTTCTGGACCATTATCAAGTTCTGGACCATTATCAAGTGCTGGATAACAATCAAGTCCTGAACTATTAACAAGTCCTGGACCATTATCATATACTGGACCACTATCATATCTTGGTCCACTATCAAGTCCAGGACCATTCTCAACCTCTGGACCATTATCATATCCTGGATTATTATAAAATTCTGGACCATTATCAAGTCCTAGTCTATAATCAAGTCCTGGACCATTGTCAATTCTTGGACCATTATCAAGTCTTGGACCAGTATCAAGTCCTGACCCATTATCAATTCCTGCGTCATCATCAAATCCTGGAGCATTATCAACTAATGGGCCACTGTCAATTCCTGAACTATTCTCAAGTCCTGTACCACTGTCAAGTCCTGGACCATTATCAAGTCCTGGACCACTATCAAGTACTAGACCATTGTCAAGTCCTAGAACACTGTCAAGTCCAAGACCACTATCAAGTCGTGGGCCATTATAAAGTCCTGGACCACTGTCAAGTCCTGGATCACTGGCAAATCCTGGACCAATATCAAGTCGTGGACCACTATCAAGTCGTGGGCCATAATCAAGTCCTGGACCATTCTCAAGTCCTAGACCACTGTCAAGTCCTCTACCATTAAAAAGTCCTGGACCAATATTAACTCCTGGGCCATTATAAAGTCCTGCACCACTGTCAATTCCTGAACCATTATTAAGTTCTGGACCACTGTCATGTTTTCAACCATTATGAAGACCTGGACCAATATTAACTCCTGGGCCATTATAAAGTCTTGGACCACTGTCTATTCCTGAACCATTATCAAGACCTGGACCACTGTCAATTTCTGGGCCATTATCAATTCCTCGATCACTGTCAAGTCCCGGACCACTGTCAAGTCCTTGACCATTATCAAGTCCAGGAACACTATCATGTACTGTACCATTTTCAAGTCCTGGACCACTGTCAAGTCCTGGACCCCTATCAAGTCGTGGCCATTATAAAGTCCTGGACCACTGTCAGGTTCTGGACCGCAGTCAAGACCTGGATCATTATTTAGTCCTGGCCACTATCAAGTCGTGGGCCCTTATCAAGTCCTTTCCCACTGTCAAGGCCTGGACCACTATCAAGTCCAGGACCATTATCAAGTACTGGATCAATATCAAGTCCAGTACCATTATCAAGTCCTGGTCAATTATCAAGTCTTTACCACTGTCAAGTCCTGGATCTCTATCAAGTACTGAGCCATTATCAAGTCCTGGACCACTGTCAAGCCCTGGACCACTATCAAATCCAAGACCATTATCAAGTCCTGGACCATCATCAAGTCCTTAACCATTATCAAGTCCTGGAACACTATCATGTCCTGGACAACTGTCAAGTCCAGGATCACTATCAAGTCTTGGACCATTATCAAGTCCTGGACCACTATCAAGTCCTGGACTATGATCAAGTAGTTTACCATTATCAAGTCCTGGACCATTACCAAGTCCTAGACCATTATCAAATCCAGGAAAACTATCAAGTCCTGGACCATTATCATGTCCTGGACCACAGTCAAGTCCTGGACCACTATCAAGTCCAGGACCATTATAAATTCCTGGACCACTGTCAAGTCCTGGGCCATTATGAAGTCCTGGACTATTATCATGTCTTGGACCACTATCAAGTCATGAACCACCGTCAAGTCCTGCACTATTATCAAGTCCTGAACCATAATCAAGTCCTGGACCTATATCAAATCCTACACCACTGTAAAGTCCTGGACCACTATCAAGTCCTGGGCCATTATCAAGACCTGGTCCACTGTCAAGTCCTGGATCACTATCAAGTCGTGGGCCATTATAAAGTCCTGGACCACTGTCAAGTCCTGGCCCACTGTCAAATCCTGGACCATTATCAAGTCCTGGACCACTATCAAGTCCAGGCCATTATCAAGTCCTGGACCGCTGTCAAGTCCTAGACCACTGTCAAGTCCTCTACCAATATCAAGTCCTGGACCAATAATAACTCCTGGGCCATTATCAAGTCCTGGACCACTGTCATAATCTCTACTATTACCAAGTCCTGGACCAATATTAACTCCTGGGCCATTATAGAGTCCGGGACCACTGTATATTCCTGAACCATTATTAAGACCTGGACCACTGTCAAGTTCTGGGCCATTATCAATTCCTCGACCATTTTCAATTCCTGGACCATTATCAAATCTTGGACCACTATCAAGTCCTGGACCTTTATCAAGTCCTGGAGCACTATCAAGTCCAGGACCATTATCAAGTACTGGACCATTAACAAGTCCTGTACCATTATCAAGTCCTGGGCAATTATCAAGTCCTTGACCACTGTCAAGTCCTGGACCACTATCAAGTACCGAGCCATTATCAAGTCCTGGACCACTGTCAAACCTGGACCACTATCAAATCCAAGACAATTATCATGTCCTGGATTATTATCAAGTCCTTGACCATTATCAAGTCCTGGAACACTATCATGTCCTGAATAACTATCAAGTCCAGGATCACTATCAAGTCCTGATCCAGTATCAAGTCCTGATCCAGTATCAATTCCTAGACTAGTATCAAGTCCTGAACTATTATCAAGTCCTTAACCATTATCAAGTCCTGGACCATTATGATGTCCTGCACCACTATCAAGTCCTGGACCACTGTCAAGTCCTGGACCAATATCAAGTCCTGGACCTTTATCAAGTCTTGGACCATTTTCATGTCCTAAACCACTGTCAAGTCCTGGACCACTATCAAGTCCTAGGTCATTATCAAGTCCTGGTTCACTGTCAAATACTGGACCACTATCAAGTAGAGGACCATTATCAAGTACTGGATCATTATCAAGTCCTGGACTACTATCAAGTCCTGTACCTTTATCAAGTCCAGGACCACTGTCTAGTCCTGGACCTCTATCAAGTCCAGGACCATTATCAATTCCTGGACCACAGTCAAGTCCTATACCATTATCAAGTCCTGGACCATTAACAAGTCCTGGAACACTGTCTCTTCCTGAACCATTATCAAGACCTGGACCACTGTCAAGTTCTGAAAAATTATCAATTCCTCGACCACTGTCAAGTCCTGGACGACTGTCAAGTCCTGGACCATTATCAAGTGCAGGATACTATCATGTACTGTACCATTTTCAAGTCCTGGACCACTGTCAAGTCCTGGACCCCTATCAATTCGTGGGATATTATAATGTCCTGGACCACTGTCAAGTACTGAACCACTATCATGTCCAAGACCATTATCAAGTCCAGGACCACTGTCAGGTCCTAGACAACTATCAAGTCCTGGACCATTATCAAGTCCTGGACCACTATCAAGTCCTGAACTATTATCAAGTCCTGGACCTTTATCATGTCCTGGACCACTATCATATTCTGGTCCAATATCAAGTCCAGGACCATTATCAAATCCTGAACCAATATCAAGTCATGCGTCATTATCAACTCCTGGACCACTGTCAATTCCTAAAACCATTCTCAAGTCCTGTACCACTGTCAAGTCCAGGACCACTATCAAATCCAAGACCATTATCAAGTCCTGGACCATTATCAAGTCGTTGACCATTATCAATTCCTGGAACTCTATAATGTCCTGGACAACTGTCAAGTCCAGGATCACTATCAAATAAAGAACCATTATCAAGTCCTGGACCACAATCAAGTCCTGGACCATTATCAAGTCCTAGAATACTATCAAGTCCTGCACTATTATCAAGTCCTGGACCATTATGAAGTCCTGGATCACTGTCAAGTACTGGACCATTATCAAATCCTAGACTATTATCAAATCCTGGACCATTATCAAGTCCTAGACCATTTTCAAGTCCAGGACCACTGTCAAGTTCTGGACCATTATCAAGTCATGGACCTATATCAAATCCTGAACCAATATCAAGTCCTGCGTCATTATCAAGTCTTGGACCATTATCAACTCCTAGACCACTGTCAATTCCTGACCCATTCTCAAGTCCTGTACCACTGTCAAGTCCTAAACCATAATCAAGTCCTGGACCACTATCAAGTATTGGACCAGTATCAAGTCCTGGACCACTGTCAAGTCCTGGACCACTATCAAGTCGTGGGCCATTATAAAGTCCTGGACCACTGTCTATTCCTGAACCATTATCAAGACCTGGACCACTGTCAAGTTCTGGTCCATTATCAATTCCTCGACCACTGTCAAGTCTTGGACCACTGTCAAGTCCTGGACCATTATAAAGTCCAGGACCACTATCATGTACTGTACCATTTTCATTTCCTGGACTACTGTTAAATCCTGGACCCATATCAAGTAGTGGGCCATTATAAAGTCCTGGACCACTGTCAGATCCTGGACCTCTGTCAAGACCTGGACCATTATCAAATCCTGGACCACTGTCAAGTCGTGGGCCATTATCAAGTCCTTTATCACTGTCAAGTCCTGGACCACTATCAAGTCCAGGACCATTGTCAAGTACTGGATACTATCAAGTCCTGTATTATATCAAGTCCTGTACCATTATCAAGTCCTGGGCCATAATCAAGTCCTAGACCACTGTCAAGTCCTGGACCACTCTCAAGTACTGAGCCGTTATCAAGTCCTGGAACACTGTCAAGTCCTGGACCACTATCAAATCCAAGACCATTATCAAGTCCTGGACTATTATCAAGTCCTTGACCATTATCAAGTCCTGGAGTTCTATCATGTCCTGGACAACTGTCAAGTCCAGGATCACTATCAAGTCCTGGACCATTATCAAGTCGTGTACCACTATCAAGTCTTGGACCATTATCATGTCCTGGACCACTATCAAGTCCTGAACTATTATCAAGTCCTGGACCATTAGCATGTCCTGGACCACTATCATATCCTGGTCCACTGTCAAGTCCAGGACCATTATCAAGCCATGGATCATTATCAAATCCTGGACTATTATCAAATCCTGGACCATTATCAAGTTCTAGACCATTTTCTAGTCCTGGACCACTGTCAAGTCCTGGACCATTATCAAGTCGTGGACCAATATAAAATCCTGAACCAATATCAAGTCCTGCGTCATTATCAATTCCTGGACCATTATCAACTCCTGGACCACTATCAAGTACTGGACTATTATCAAGTCCTGGACCACTGTCAAGTCCTGGACCACTATCAAGTCGTGGGCCATTATAATGTCCTGGAGCGCTGTCAAGTCCTAGACCACTGTCAAATCCTGGACCATTATCAAGTCCTGGACCACTATCAAGTCTTGGGTCATTATCAAGTCCTGGACCACTGTCAAGTCCTAAACCACTGTCAAGTCCTCTACCATTATCAAGTCCTGCACCACTGTCAAGTACTGGACCACTATCATGTCCAGGACCATTATCAAGTCCTGGACCATTATTAAGACCTGGACCACTTTCAAGTCCTGGACCTTTATCATGTCCAGGACCACTATCATATCCTGGTCCACTATCAAGTTCAGGACCATTATCAAACCCTGGACCATTATCAAATCCTGGACTATTATCAAATCCTGGACCATTATCAAGTCCTTGGCCATTATCAAGTCCTGGACCACTGTCAAGTCCTGGACCATTATCAAGTCTTGGACCTATATCAAGTCCTGAACCATTATCAATTCCTGCGTCATTATCAAGTCCTGGACCATTATCAACACCTGGACCTATGTCAATTCCTAAACCATTCTCAAGTCCTGTACCACAGTCAAGTCCTGGACCATTATCAAGTCCTGGACCACTATCAAGTACTGGACCATTATCAAGTCCTGGAACACTGTCAAGTCCTGGACCACTATCAAGTCGTGGGCCATTATAAAGTCCTGGACCACTGTCAAGTCCTCTACCATTATTAAGTCCTGAACCAGTATTATTTCCTGGGCCATTATTGAGTCCTGGACCACTCTCTTCTTGAACCATTATCATGTCCAAGACCACTCTCTAGTCCCGGGCTATTATCAATTTATCGACCACAGGTAAGTCCTGTACCACTGTAAAGTCCTGAGCCATTATCAAGTCCTGGCCCACTATCATGTACTGTACTATTTTTAAGTCCTGAACCACTGTCAAGTCCTGGACCACTATCAACTCGTGGGCCATTATAAAGTCCTGGACCACTGTCAAGTCCTGGACCCCTATCAAATTCAAGACCATAATCAAGTCCTGGACTATTATCAAGTCCTTGTCCATTATCAAGTCCTGGACCACTATCATGTCCTGGACAATTGTCTAGTCCACAATCACTATCAAGTCCTGGACCTTTATCATGTCTTGGACCACTAACAAGTCCTAGAACATTATCAAGTCCTGGACCATTATCAAGTCCTGGACCACTATCAAGTCCTGGACTATTAACATGACCTGGACCACTATCAAGTCCTGGACCACTGTCAAGTCCTAGACCATTATCAAGTCCTGGACCATTATCAAGTCCTGGACCGCCATCAAGTCCTGGACCATTATCATGTCCTGGACCACTATCAAGTCCTGGACCACTGTCAAGTCCTGGACCATTATCAGGTCCTGGACCATTATCAAGTCCTACATCACTGTCAAGTCCTGGACCACTATCAAGTGCTGAACCATTATCAAGTCCTGGACCATTATCATGTCCTGGACCACTATAATTTCCTGGTCCACCATCAAGTCCAGGACCATTATCAAGCCCTGGACCATTATCAAGTCCTGGACGATTATCAAATCCTGGACCATTATCAAGTCCTAGACCATTATCAAGTCCTGAACCACTGTCAAATCCTGCACCATTATCAAGTCCTGGACCTCTATCAAGTCCTGAACCATTATCAAGTCCTGGATTATTATCAAGACCTGGACCACTATCAAGTCCTAGACCTTTATCAAGTCCAGGACCACTGTCAAGTCCTGGACCACTATCAAGTCCAGGACTATTATCACTTCCTGGAACACTGTCAAGTCCTGGACCATTATTAAGTCCTGGACCACCATCAAGTCCTTAACCATTATCAAGTCCTGGACCATTATCATGTCCTGGACCACTATCATATCCTGGTCCAAAATCAAGTCCAGGACCATTATTAAGCCCTGGACGATTATCAAGTCCTGGACTATTATCAAATCCTGGACCGTTATTAAGTTATTGACCATTATCATGTCCTGGACAACTGTCAAGTTCTGGACCTCTATCAAGTCCTGAACCATTATCAAGTCCTGCGACATTATCAAGTCCTGGACCATTATCAACTCCTGGACCACTGTCAATTCCTGAACCTTTATCAAGTCCTGTACCACTGTCAAATCCTGGACCATTATCAAGTCCTGGACCACTATCAAGTACTATACCATTGTCAAGTCCTGGACCACTTTCAAGTCCTAAACCACTATCAAGTCGTGGGCCATTATAAAGTCCTTGACCACTATCAAGTCCTGGACCACTGTCAAATCCTAGTCCATTATCAAGTCCTGGACCACTATCAAGTCGTGGGCCATTATAAAGTCCTGGACCACTATCAAGTCCTGGACCAGTGTCAAATCCTGGACCATTATCAAGTCCTGGACCACTATCAAGTCGTGGGCCATTATCAAGTCCTGGACCACTGTTAAGTCCTAGACCACTATCAAGTCCTCTACTATTATCAAGTCCTGGACCAATATTACCTCCTGAGCTATTATCTAGTCCTGCACCACTGTCAATTCCTGAACCATTATCAAGTCCTGTACCACTGTCAAGTCCTGGACCAGTATCAATTCGTGGGCCATTATAAAGTCCTGGACCACTGTCAGGTCCTGGACTGCTGTCAAGACCTGGACCATTATCAAGTCCTCGACCACTATCAAGTCGTGGGCCATTATTAAGTCCTTTACTACAATCAAGTCATGGACCCCTATCACGTCCAGGACCATTATCAAGTCCTGTACCATTATCATGCCCTGGACCACTATCAAGTCATGGACTGTTACGGACCCGAGCCCAGCGTCCGAGCACGGAGCAGTGACGACATCGCCATCTGTGAGTCTGCTCCCGAAACCCCCTCCAAATGGACGACGCCATCTAGTGAGGACGGGTTATCCCGGCCACAGGGGCTGGATTCCTTTCTTAATCAGCTCGTGACATAGACGCTGCTGATCTCTGGTGAGGTGGCGCTTAGACAGCAACGCTGTCTATGGAGTGGATAGGTGGACGTTTGTGTCTAAACCTGTAAGTGAGGCGCTCTAGAGTGTCCCAAGTACTAAAGACGTGTCTGATTACAGAGTCGACCTGGGACTGCTGTATTCGACGATGGGGCAGTCTACCAAAGGCAGCCATAGTCTCTCCACGAGTTTGCTCTGAGGAAGCTGTGAGTCACCCCCGGACGAACACTGTTGAGAGTTTTAGCCTGTCTGTGACGTGGCAGAGTTGAGGAATCGTTGCATCCGGGGCTGGCTGATGGAGGAGACTAGCCACTGTGGTGCTATAGAGAGGAGGGTGATCAGCGAGATCATACGAGGCTCCTGCCTAGGGCTCGCAACCCTAGTATCGGTCGTGGAGTGGCCTACACAGCGGAGCTGATCGGAACCTGCCAGCTACAGGCTGGATTTGAGGTTGAAGGCCTCCACGACGGTGCACCCAGTGGGACTGTGATTTGGCTGGCCTGTGGCCAGGGTAGATTCGCCGAGAGAATCAGAGGATTCATCGTGGGCCACAAAGAAGAGAACCAGAGCTACTCGTGAGCACCGTGGAGCATCCAGAGTCTTCGGAGGAAGACAAGTTATTGAACATAAGTGTAGTTATAGCCCCCGCGTGTGACTGTGAGAGATATATTTATGGTGGTGGTAGAAATATATATATAAAGCAGTGCATTGGTATCCCTTCCCCGTTAATTTACTTGCGTTACGGAACACACCCCTTGAAAGCCATTACTAACTTGTGGTCGGATACCCAAACACTAATAACATCAGAGAAGAACCCAGTTGCGACCCAATAGGGCCGTAACATGGACCACTGTCAAGTCTTGGACCATTATCAAGTTTTGGACCATTATAAAGTCCTACACAACTGTCAAGTCCTGGACCACTATCAAGTCCTGGGCCATTATTTGGTCCTGGCTCACTGTCAAGTACTGGACCACTATCATGTCCAGGACCATTATCAAGTCCTGGATCAATTTCATGCCAAGGACCACTTTCAAGTCCAAGACCTTTATCAAGTCCAGGACCACTGTCAAGTCTTGGACCACTATCAAGTCCTGGGCCATTATTAAGTCCTGGCTCACTGTCAAGTACTGGACCACTATCAAGTCCAGGACCATTATCAAGTCCTGGATCAATTTCATGTCCAGGACCACTTTCAAGTCCAAGACCTTTATCAAGTCCAGGACCACTGTCAAGTCCTGGACCACTATCAAGTCCAGGACCATTATCAATTCCTGGACCACTGTCAAGTCCTGGACCATTATCAAGTCCTGGGCCATTATCAATTCCTGAAACACTATTAAGTCCTGGTCTACTGTCAAGTTCTGGACCATTATCAATCCCTGGACCATTATAAAGTCCAGGACCATTATAAAGTCCAGGACCATTATCAAGTATTAGACCATTATCAAGTCCTGTACCATTATCAAGTCCTGGGCCATTCTCAAGTCCTTGACCACTGTCAAGTTCTGGACTACTATCAAGTACTGAGCCATTATCAAGTCCTGGACCACAGACAAGTCCTGAACCACTATCAAATCCAAAATCATTATCAAGTCCTAGACCATTATCAAGTCCTTGGCCATTAACAAGTCCTGGAACACTATCATGTCCTGGACCACTGTCAAGTCCTGGACCACCTACAAGTCCAGAACCATTATCAAGTCCTGGACCACTATCAAGTCCTGGACCATTATCAAATCCTTGACTATCATCAGGTCCTAGACCATTATCAAGTCCTGGACCATAATCAAGTCTTAGACCACTATCAAGTCCAGGACCATTATCATGTCCTGGACCACTATTAAGTCATGGACCACTGTTAAGTCCTAGACCATTATCAAGTCCTGGACCAAAATCAAATCCTAGACTATTATCAAATCCTACGTTACTGTCAAGTCCTGGACCACTATCAAGTCCTAGGCCATTATCAAGTCCTGGACCACTGTCATGTACTGGACCACTATCAAGTCCAGGACCCATTCTTAAGTCCTGGACCATTATCAAGCTCTGGACGACTATCAAGTCCAGGACCACTGTCAAGTCCTGGACCACTATCTAGTCCAGGACCATTATCAATTCCTGGACCACTGTCAAGTCCTGGACCATTATCAATTCCTGGACAAATATCAAGTCCTGGACCTCTATCAAGTCCTGAATTATTATCTAGTCCTGGACCATTATCATGTCCTGGACCACTATCATATGCTGGTCCACTATCAATCACAGACCATTATCAAGCCTTCTACCATTATCATGTCTTGGACTATTATCAAATTCTGGACCATTATCAAGTCCTAGACCATTATCAAGTCCTAGACCATTATCAAGTCCTGGACCACTGTCAAGTCCAGGACCATTAACAAGTCCTGGACGTATATCAAGTCCTGAACCACTATCAAGTCCTGCGTCATAATCAAGTCCTGGACCATTATCAACTCCTGGACCACTGTCAATTCTTGAACCATTCTCAAGTCCTGTACCACTGTCACGTCCTGGACCATTATCATGTCCTGGGCCACTGTCAATTCTAGGTTCACTGTCAAGTCCTGGGCCATTATCAAGTCCTCGTCCACAGTCAAGTCCTGGACAACTGCCAAGTCCTGGACCATAATCATGTCCTGGGCCACTATCAAGTTCTAAACCATTATCAAGTCCTGGACTATTGTCAAGTCTTGAACCACTATCAAGTCGTGGGCCATTATAAAGTCCTGGACCACTGTCAAATCCTGGACCATTATCAAAACATAGACCACTATCAAGTCGTGGGCCATTATAAAGTCCTGGACCAATGTCAAGTCCTAGACCACTGTCAGGTCCTCTACCATTATCAAATCCTGGACAAATATTAACTCCTTGGCCATTATCAAGTTCTGGACCACTGTCAAGTCCTGGACCACTATCAAGTCCAGGACCATTATCAAGTACTGGACCATTAACAAGTCATGTACTATTATCAATTCCTAGTCCGTTATCAAGTCCTTGATCACTGTCAAGTCCTGGTTCACTATCAAGTATTGAGCCATTATAAAGTCCTGGACCATTGTCAAGTCTTGGGCCATTCTCAAGTCCTTGACCACTGTCAAGTTCTGGAATACTATCAAGTACTGAGCCATTATCAAGTCCTGGACCACAGTCAAGTCCTGAACCACTATTAAATCCAAAATCATTATCAAGTCCTAGACCATTATCAAGTTCTTGACCAATAACAAGTCCTGGACCACAATCATGTCCTGGACCACTGTCAAGTCCTGGACCACTTACAAGTCCAGGACCATTATCAAGTCCTCGACCATTATCAAGTCCTGGACCAATATCAAGTCCTTGACTATCATCAAGTCCTAGACCATTATCAAGTCCTGGACCATAATCAAGTCTTGGACTACTATCAAGTCCTGGACCACTGTTAAGTCCTAGACCATTATCAAGTCCTGGACTATAATCAAGTCCTAGACTATTATCAAATCCTACACTACTGTCAAGTCCTGGACCACTATCAAGTCCTGGGCCATTATCAAGTCCTGGACCACTGTCATGTACTGGACCACTATCAAGTCCAGGACCCATTCTCAAGTCCAGGACCATTATCAAGCTCTGGACCACTATCAAGTCCAGGACCATTATTAATTCCTGGACCACCGTCAATTCCTGGATCATTATCAATTCCTGGACCACTATCATATGCTGGTCTACTATCAATCACAGACCATTATCAAGCCTTGGACCATTATCAAGTCTTGGACTATTATCAAATTCTGGACCATTATCAAGTCCTAGACCATTATCAAGTCCTGGACCACTGTCATGTCCAGGACCATTATCAAGTCCTGGAAGTATATCAAGTCCTGAACCATTATCAAGTCCTTCGTCATAATCAAGTCCTGGACCATTATCAACTCCTGGACCACTGTCAGTTCCTGAACCAATCTCAAGTCCTGTACCACTGTCACGTCCTGGACCATTATCATTTCCTGGACCACTGTCAAGTCTTGGATCACTGTCAAGTCCTCGACCACTGTCAAGTCCTGGACAACTGCCAAGTCCTGGACCATAATAATGTCCTGGGCCACTATCAAGTTCTGGACCATTATTAAGTCCTGGACCATTATCAAAACCTGGACCACTATCAAGTCGTAGGCCATTATCAAGTCCTGGACCACTGTCAATTCCTGATCTATTATCAAGTCCTGGACCGATGTCAAGACCTGGACCATATCAAGTCCTGGACCACTATCAGGTCGTGAGCCATTATCAAGTTCTTGACCACTGTCAAGTCCTGAACCACTGTCAAGTCCAGGACTATTATCAAGTCCTGGACTATTATCAAGTCCTGGACTATTATCAAGTCCTGAACCATTATCAAGTTCTGGACCATTATCATGTCCTGGACCATAATCAAGTCTTGGACCACTATCAAGTCCTGGACCATTATCATGTCCTGGACCACTATTAAGTTATGGACTACTATTAAGTCCTAGACCATTATCAAGTCCTGGACCAAAATCAAGTCTTAGACTATTATCAAATCCTACGATACTGTCAAGTCCTGGACCACTATCAAGTCCTAGGCCATTATCAAGTCCTGAACCACTGTCATGTACTGGACCACAATCAAGTCCAGGACCCATTCTCAAGTCTTGGACCATTATCAAGCTCTGTACCACTATCAAGTCCAGGACCACTGTCAAGTCCTGGACCACTATCTAGTCCAGGACCATTATCAATTCCTGGACCACTGTCAAGTCCTGGACCATTATCAATTCCTGGACAATTATCAAGTCCTGGACCTCTATCAAGTCCTATATTATTATCTAGTCCTGGACCACTATCATAAGCTGGTCCACTACCAATCACAGACCATTATCAAGCCTTGGACCATTATCAAGTCTTGGACTATTATCAAATTCTGTACCATTATCAAGTCCTGGACCACTGTCAAGTCCAGGACCATTATCAAGTCCTGGACGTATGTCAAGTCCTGAACCATTATCAAGTCCTGCGTCATAATCAAGTCCTGGACCATTATCAACTCCTGGACCACTGTCAATTCTTGAACCATTCTCAAGTCCTGTACCACTGTCATGTCCTGGGCCATTATCAAGTCCTGGACCACTGTCAATTCCTGATCTATTATCAAGTCCTGGACCGCTGTCAAGACCTGGACCATATCTAGTCCTGGACCACAATCAGGTCGTGAGCCATTATCAAGTTCTGGACCACTGTCAAGTGCTGGACCACGATCAAGGCCAGGACCATTATCAAGTACTGGACCATTAATAAGTCATGTACCATTATCAATTCCTAGTCCGTTATCAAGTCCTTGATCACTGTCAAGTCCTGGTTCACTAACAGGTATTCAGCCATTATAAAGTCCTGGACCATTGTCAAGTCTTAGGCCATTCTCAAGTCCTTGACCACTGTCAAGTTCTGGACTACTATCAAGTACTGGGCTATTATCAAGTCCTGGACCACAGTCAAGTCCTGAACCACTATCAAATCCAAAATCATTATCAAGTCCTAGACCATTATCAAGTTCTTGACCATTAACAAGTCCTGGACCACTATCATTTCCTGGACCACTGTCAAGTCCTGGCCCACTTACAAGTCCAGGGCCATTATCAAGTCCTGGACCACTATCAAGTCCTGTACCATTATCAAGTCCTTGACTATCATCAAGTCCTAGACCATTATCAAGACCTGGACCATAATCAAGTCTTGGACCACTATCAAGTCCTGGACCAGTATCAACTCCTGGACCACTGTCAATTCCTGAACCAATCTCAAGTCCTGTACCACTGTCACGTCCTGGACCATTATCATGTCCTAGACCACTGTCAAGTCTAGGATCACTGTCAAGTCCTGGGCCATTATCAAGTCCTCGACCACTGTCAAGTCCTGGACAACTGCCAAGTCCTGGACCATAACTATGTCCTGGGCCATTATCAAGTTCTAGACCATTATCAAGTCCTGGACTATTGTCAAGTCTTGAACCACTATCAAGTCGTGGGCCATTATAAAGTCCTGGACCATTATCAAAACCTGGACCACTATCAAGTCGTGGGCCATTATCAAGTCCTGGACCACTGTCAATTCCTGATCTATTATCAAGTCCTGGACCGCTGTCAAGACCTGGACCATATCAAGTCCTGGACCACTATCAGGTCGTGAGCCATTATCAAGGTCTGGACCACTGTCAAGTCCTGAACCACTGTCAAGTCAAGGACCATTATCAAGTCCTGGACTATTACCAAGTCCTGGAACATTATCAAGTCCAGAACCATTATCAAGTCCAGAACCATTATCAAGTTCTGGACCATTATCATGTCCTGGACCATAATCAAATCTTGGACCACTATCAAGTCCTGGACCATTATCATGTCCTGGACCACTATTAAGTTATGGACCACTATTAAGTCCTAAACCATTATCAAGTCATGGACCAAAATCAAGTCTTAGACTATTATCAAATCCTACGTTACTGTCAAGTCATGGACCACTATCAATTCCTAGACCATTATCAAGTTCTTGACCATTAACAAGTCCTGGACCACTATCATGTCCTGGACCACTGTCAAGTCCTGGACCACTTACAAGTCCAGGACCATTATCAAGTCCTGAACCACTATCAAGTCCTGGACCATTATCAAGTCCTTGACTATCATCAAGTCCTAGACCATTATCAAGTCCTGGACCATAATCAAGTCTTGGACCACTATCAAGTCCTGGACCAGTATCATGTCCTGGACCATTATCAAGTCATGAACCACTGTTAAGTCCTAGACCATTATCAAGTCCTGGACTATAATCAAGTCCTAGACTATTATCAAATCCTACACTACTGTCAAGTCCTGGACCACTATCAAGTCCTGGGCCATTATCAAGTCCTGGACCACTGTCATGTACTGGACCACCATCAAGTCCAGGACCCATTCTCAAGTCCTGGACCATTATCAAGCTCTGGACCACTATCAAGTCCAGGACCACTGTCAAGTCCTGGTCCACTATCTAGTCCAGGACCATTATCAATTCCTGGACCACTGTCAAGTCCTGGACCATTATCAATTCCAGGACCACTATCATATGCTGGTCCACTATCAATCACAGACCATTATCAAGCCTTGGACCATTATCAAGTCTTGGACTATTATCAAATTCTGCACCATTATCAAGTCCTAGACCATTATCAAGTCCTGGACCACTGTCATGTCCAGGACCATTATCAAGTCCTGGACGTATATCAAGTCCTGAACCATTATCAAGTCCTTCGTCATAATCAAGTCCTGGACCATTATCAACTCCTGGACCACTGTCAATTCCTGAACCAATCTCAAGTCCTGTACCACTGTCACGTCCTGGACCATTATCATGTCCTAGACCACTGTCAAGTCTAGGATCACTGTCAAGTCCTGGGCCATTATCAAGTCCTCGACCACTGTCAAGTCCTGGACAACTGCCAAGTCCTGGACCATAACTATGTCCTGGGCCATTATCAAGTTCTAGACCATTATCAAGTCCTGGACTATTGTCAAGTCTTGAACCACTATCAAGTCGTGGGCCATTATAAAGTCCTGGACCATTATCAAAACCTGGACCACTATCAAGTCGTGGGCCATTATCAAGTCCTGGACCACTGTCAATTCCTGATCTATTATCAAGTCCTGGACCGCTGTCAAGACCTGGACCATATCAAGTCCTGGACCACTATCAGGTCGTGAGCCATTATCAAGTTCTGGACCACTGTCAAGTCCTGAACCACTGTCAAGTCTAGGACAGTTATCAAGTCCTGGACTATTATCAAGTCCTGGACCATTATTAAGTCCAGAACCATTATCAAGTTCTGGACCATTATCATGTCCTGGACCATAATCAAGTCTTGGACCACTATCAAGTCCTGGACCATTATCATGTCCTGGACCACTATTAAGTTATGGACCACTATTAAGTCCTAGACTATTATCAAGTCCTGGACCAAAATCAAGTCTTAGACTCTTTATCAAATCCTACGTTACTGTCAAGTCCTGGACCACTATTAAGTCCTAGGCCATTATCAAGTCCTGGACCACTATCAAGTCCTGGACCATTATCAAGTCCTTGACTATCATCAAGTCCTAGACCATTATCAAGTCCTGGACCGTAATCAAGTCTTGGACCACTATCAAGTCCTGGACCATTATCATGTCCTGGACCACTATCAAGTCATGGACCACTGTTAAGTCCTAGACCATTATCAAGTCCTGGACTATAATCAAGTCCTAGACTATTATCAAATCCTACACTACTGTCAAGTCCTGGACCACTATCAAGTCCTGGGCCATTATCAAGTCCTGGACCACTGTCATGTACTGGACCACCATCAAGTCCAGGACCCATTCTCAAGTCCTGGACCATTATCAAGCTCTGGACCACTATCAAGTCCAGGACCACTGTCAAGTCCTGGTCCACTATCTAGTCCCGGACCATTATCAATTCCTGGACCACTGTCAAGTCCTGGACCATTATCAATTCCAGGACCACTATCATATGCTGGTCCACTATCAATCACAGACCATTATCAAGCCTTGGACCATTATCAAGTCTTGGACTATTATCAAATTCTGGACCATTATCAAGTCCTCGACCATTATCAAGTCCTGGACCACTGTCATGTCCAGGACCATTATCAAGTCCTGGACGTACATCAAGTCCTGAACCATTATCAAGTCCTTCGTCATAATCAAGTCCTGGACCATTATCAACTCCTGGACCACTGTCAATTCCTGAACCAATCTCAAGTCCTGTACCACTGTCACGTCCTGGACCATTATCATGTCCTAGACCACTGTCAAGTCTAGGATCACTGTCAAGTCCTGGGCCATTATCAAGTCCTCGACCACTGTCAAGTCCTGGACAACTGCCAAGTCCTGGACCATAACTATGTCCTGGGCCATTATCAAGTTCTAGACCATTATCAAGTCCTGGACTATTGTCAAGTCTTGAACCCTTATCAAGTCGTGGGCCATTATAAAGTCCTGGACCATTATCAAAACCTGGACCACTATCAAGTCGTGGGCCATTATCAAGTCCTGGACCACTGTCAATTCCTGATCTATTATCAAGTCCTGCACCGCTGTCAAGACCTGGACCATATCAAGTCCTGGACCACTATCAGGTCGTGAGCCATTATCAAGTTCTGGACCACTGTCAAGTCCTGAACCACTGTCAAGTCAAGGACCATTATCAAGTCCTGGACTATTATCAAGTCCTGGAACATTATCAAGTCCAGAACCATTATCAAGTCCAGAACCATTATCAAGTTCTGGACCATTATCATGTCCTGGACCATAATCAAGTCTTGGACCACTATCAAGTCCTGGACCATTATCATGTCCTGGACCACTATTAAGTAATGGACCACTATTAAGTCCTAAACCATTATCAAGTCATGGACCAAAATCAAGTCTTAGACTATTATCAAATCCTACGTTACTGTCAAGTCCTGGACCACTATCAAGTCCTAGACCATTATCAAGTTCTTGACCATTAACAAGTCCTGGACCACTATCATGTCCTGGACCACTGTCAAGTCCTGGACCACTTACAAGTCCAGGACCATTATCAAGTCCTGGACCACTATCAAGTCCTGGACCATTATCAAGTCCTTGACTATCATCAAGTCCTAGACCATTATCAAGTCCTGGACCATAATCAGGTCTTGGACCACTATCAAGTCCTGGACCAGTATCATGTCCTGGACCATTATCAAGTCATGAACCACTGTTCAGTCCTAGACCATTATCAAGTCCTGGACTATAATCAAGTCCTAGACTATTATCAAATCCTACACTACTGTCAAGTCCTGGACCACTATCAAGTCCTGGGCCATTATCAAGTCCTGGACCACTGTCATGTACTGGACCACCATCAAGTCCAGGACCCATTCTCAAGTCCTGGACCATTATCAAGCTCTGGACCACTATCAAGTCCAGGACCACTGTCAAGTCCTGGTCCACTATCTAGTCCAGGACCATTATCAATTCCTGGACCACTGTCAAGTCCTGGACCATTATCAATTCCAGGACCACTATCATATGCTGGTCCACTATCAATCACAGACCATTATCAAGCCTTGGACCATTATCAAGTCTTGGACTATTATCAAATTCTGGACCATTATCAAGTCCTAGACCATTATCAAGTCCTGGACCACTGTCATATCCAGGACCATTATCAAAGTCTTGGACGTATATCAAGTCCTGAACCATTATCAAGTCCTTCGTCATAATCAAGTCCTGGACCATTATCAACTCCTGGACCACTGTCAATTCCTGAACCAATCTCAAGTCCTGTACCACTGTCACGTCCTGGACCATAATCATGTCCTAGACCACTGTCAAGTCTAGGATCACTGTCAAGTCCTGGGCCATTATCAAGTCCTCGACCACTGTCAAGTCCTGGACAACTGCCAAGTCCTGGACCATAACTATGTCCTGGGCCATTATCAAGTTCTGGACCATTATCAAGTCCTGGACTATTGTCAAGTCTTGAACCATTATCAAGTCGTGGGCCATTATAAAGTCCTGGACTATTATCAAAACCTGGACCACTATCAAGTCGTGGGCCATTATCAAGTCCTGGACCACTGTCAATTCCTTATCTATTATCAAGTCCTGGACCGCTGTCAAGACCTGGACCATATCAAGTCCTGGACCACTATCAGGTCGTGAGCCATTATCAAGGTCTGGACCACTGTCAAGTCCTGAACCACTGTCAAGTCCAGGACCGTTATCAAGTCCTGGACTATTATGAAGTCCTGGACCATTATTAAGTCCAGAACCATTATCAAGTTCTGGACCATTATCATGTCCTGGACCATAATCAAGTCTTGGACCACTATCAAGTCCTGGACCATTATCATGTCCTGGACCACTATTAAGTTATGGACCACTATTAAGTCCTAGACTATTATCAAGTCCTGGACCAAAATCAAGTCTTAGACTATTATCAAATCCTACGTTACTGTCAAGTCCTGGACCACTATTAAGTCCTAGGCCATTATCAAGTCCTGGACCACTATCAAGTCCTGGACCATTATCAAGTCCTTGACTATCATCAAGTCCTAGACCATTATCAAGTCCTGGACCGTAATCAAGTCTTGGACCACTATCAAGTCCTGGACCATTATCATGTCCTGGACCACTATCAAGTCATGGACCACTGTTAAGTCCTAGACCATTATCAAGTCCTTGACTATAATCAAGTCCTAGACTATTATCAAATCCTACACTACTGTCAAGTCCTGGACCACTATCAAGTCCTGGGCCATTATCAAGTCCTGGACCACTGTCATGTACTGGACCACCATCAAGTCCAGGACCCATTCTCAAGTCCTGGACCATTATCAAGCTCTGGACCACTATCAAGTCCAGGACCACTGTCAAGTCCTGGTCCACTATCTAGTCCAGGACCATTATCAATTCCTGGACCACTGTCAAGTCCTGGACCATTATCAATTCCAGGACCACTATCATATGCTGGTCCACTATCAATCACAGACCATTATCAAGCCTTGGACCATTATCAAGTCTTGGACTATTATCAAATTCTGGACCATTATCAAGTCCTCGACCATTATCAAGTCCTGGACCACTGTCATGTCCAGGACCATTATCAAGTCCTGGACGTACATCAAGTCCTGAACCATTATCAAGTCCTTCGTCATAATCAAGTCCTGGACCATTATCAACTCCTGGACCACTGTCAATTCCTGAACCAATCTCAAGTCCTGTACCACTGTCACGTCCTGGACCATTATCATGTCCTAGACCACTGTCAAGTCTAGGATCACTGTCAAGTCCTGGGCCATTATCAAGTCCTCGACCACTGTCAAGTCCTGGACAACTGCCAAGTCCTGGACCATAACTATGTCCTGGGCCATTATCAAGTTCTAGACCATTATCAAGTCCTGGACTATTGTCAAGTCTTGAACCTCTATCAAGTCGTGGGCCATTATAAAGTCCTGGACCATTATCAAAACCTGGACCACTATCAAGTCGTGGGCCATTATCAAGTCCTGGACCACTGTCAATTCCTGATCTATTATCAAGTCCTGCACCGCTGTCAAGACCTGGACCATATCAAGTCCTGGACCACTACCAGGTCGTGAGCCATTATCAAGTTCTGGACCACTGTCAAGTCCTGAACCACTGTCAAGTCAAGGACCATTATCAAGTCCTGGACTATTATCAAGTCCTGGAACATTATCAAGTCCAGAACCATTATCAAGTCCAGAACCATTATCAAGTTCTGGACCATTATCATGTCCTGGACCATAATCAAGTCTTGGACCACTATCAAGTCCTGGACCATTATCATGTCCTGGACCACTATTAAGTTATGGACCACTATTAAGTCCTAAACCATTATCAAGTCATGGACGAAAATCAAGTCTTAGACTATTATCAAATCCTACGTTAGTGTCAAGTCCTGGACCACTATCAAGTCCTAGACCATTATCAAGTTCTTGACCATTAACAAGTCCTGGACCACTATCATGTCCTGGACCACTGTCAAGTCCTGGACCACTTACAAGTCCAGGACCATTATCAAGTCCTGGACCACTATCAAGTCCTGGACCATTATCAAGTCCTTGACTATCATCAAGTCCTAGACCATTATCAAGTCCTGGACCATAATCAGGTCTTGGACCACTATCAAGTCCTGGACCAGTATCATGTCCTGGACCATTATCAAGTCATGAACCACTGTTCAGTCCTAGACCATTATCAAGTCCTGGACTATAATCAAGTCCTAGACTATTATCAAATCCTACACTACTGTCAAGTCCTGGACCACTATCAAGTCCTGGGCCATTATCAAGTCCTGGACCACTGTCATGTACTGGACCACCATCAAGTCCAGGACCCATTCTCAAGTCCTGGACCATTATCAAGCTCTGGACCACTATCAAGTCCAGGACCACTGTCAAGTCCTGGTCCACTATCTAGTCCAGGACCATTATCAATTCTTGGACCACTGTCAAGTCCTGGACCATTATCAATTCCAGGACCACTATCATATGCTGGTCCACTATCAATCACAGACCATTATCAAGCCTTGGACCATTATCAAGTCTTGGACTATTATCAAATTCTGGACCATTATCAAGTCCTGGATCACTGTCATATCCAGGACCATTATCAAAGTCTTGGACGTATATCAAGTCCTGAACCATTATCAAGTCCTTCGTCATAATCAAGTCCTGGACCATTATCAACTCCTGGACCACTGTCAATTCCTGAACCAATCTCAAGTCCTGTACCACTGTCACGTCCTGGACCATTATCATGTCCTAGACCACTGTCAAGTCTAGGATCACTGTCAAGTCCTGGGCCATTATCAAGTCCTCGACCACTGTCAAGTCCTGGACAACTGCCAAGTCCTGGACCATAACTATGTCCTGGGCCATTATCAAGTTCTGGACCATTATCAAGTCCTGGACTATTGTCAAGTCTTGAACCACTATCAAGTCGTGGGCGATTATAAAGTCCTGGACTATTATCAAAACCTGGACCACTATCAAGTCGTGGGCCATTATCAAGTCCTGGACCACTGTCAATTCCTTATCTATTATCAAGTCCTGGACCGCTGTCAAGACCTGGACCATATCAAGTCCTGGACCACTATCAGGTCGTGAGCCATTATCAAGTTCTGGACCACTGTCAAGTCCTGAACCACTGTCAAGTCCAGGACCATTATCAAGTCCTGGACTATTATGAAGTCCTGGACCATTATTAAGTCCAGAACCATTATCAAGTTCTGGACCATTATCATGTCCTGGACCATAATCAAGTCTTGGACCACTATCATGTCCTGGACCATTATCATGTCCTGGACCACTATTAAGTTATGGACCACTATTAAGTCCTAGACTATTATCAAGTCCTGGACCAAAATCAAGTCTTAGACTATTATCAAATCCTACGTTACTGTCAAGTCCTGGACCACTATTAAGTCCTAGGCCATTATCAAGTCCTGAACCACTGTCATGTACTGGACCACTATCAAGTCCAGGACCCATTCTCAAGTCTTGCACCATTATCAAGCTCTGTACCACTGTCAAGTCCTGGACCACTATCTAGTCCAGGACCCTTATCAATTCCTGGACCACTGTCAAGTCCTGGACCATTATAAATTCCTGGACAATTATCAAGTCCTGGATCTCTATCAAGTCCTGTATTATTATCTAGTCCTGGACCACTATCATATACTGGGCCACTACCAATCACAGACCATTATCAAGCCTTGGACCATTATCAAGTCTTGGACTATTATCAAATTCTGTACTATTATCAAGTCCTAGACCATTATCAAGTCCTGGACCACTGTCAAGTCCAGGACCATTATCAAGTCCTGGACGTATGTCAAGTCCTGAACCATTATCAAGTCCTGCGTCATAATCAAGTCCTGGACCATTATCAACTCCTGGACCACTGTCAATTCTTGAACCATTCTCAAGTCCTGTACCACTGTCACGTCCTGGGCCATTATCATGTCCTGGACCACTGTCAATTCTAGGATCACTGTCAAGTCCTGGGCCATTCTCAAGTCGTCGACCACAATCAAGTCCTGGACAAATGCCAAGTCCTGGACCATAATCATGTCCTAGGCCACTATCAAGTTCTAAACCATTATCAAGTCCTGGACTATTGTCAAGTTTTGAACCACTATCAAATCGATGGCCATTATAAAGTCCTGGACCACTGTCAAGTCCTGGACCACTGTCAAATCCTGGACCATTATTAAAACCTGGACCACTATCAAGTCGTGGGCCATTATAAAGTCCTGGACCAATGTCAAGTCCTAGACCACTGTCAGGTCCTCTACCATTATCAAATCCTTGACAAATATTAACTCCTGGGACATTATCAAGTCCTGGACCACTGTCAATTCCTGATCTATTATCAAGTCCTGGACCGCTGTCAAGACCTGGACCATATCAAGTCCTGGACCACTATCAGGTCGTGAGATAATATCAAGTTCTGGATCACTGTCCAGTCCTGGACCAATATCAAGTCCAGGACCATTATCAAGTACTGGACCATTAACAAGTCATGTACTATTATCAATTCCTAGTCCGTTATCAAGTCCTTGATCACTGTCAAGTCCTGGTTCACTATCAGGTATTGAACCATTATAAAGTCCTGGACCATTGTCAAGTCTTGGGCCATTCTCAAGTCCTTGACCACTGTCAGGTTCTGGACTACTATCAAGTACTGAGCCATTATCAAGTCCTGGACCACAGTCAAGTCCTGAACCACTATCAAATCCAAAATCATTATCAAGTCCTAGACCATTATCAAGTTCTTGACCATTAACAAGTCCTGGACCACTATCATGTCCTGGACCACTGTCAATTCTTGGACCACTTACAAGTCCAGGACCATTATCAAGTCCTGGACCACTATCAAGTCCTGGACCATTATCAAGTCCTTGACTATCATCAAGTCCTAGACCATTATCAAGTCCTGGACCATAATCAAGTCTTGGACCACTATCAAGTCCTGGACCATTATCATGTCCTGGACCACTATCAAGTCATGGACCACTGTTAAGTCCTAGACCATTATCAAGTCCTGGACTATAATCAAGTCCAAGAATATTATCAAATCCTACACTACTGTCAAGTCCTGGACCACTATCAAGTCCTGGGCCATTATCAAGTCCTGGACCACTGTCATGTACTGGACCACCATCATGTCCAGGACCCATTCTCAAGTCCTGGACCATTATCAAGCTCTGTACCACTATCAAGTCCAGGACCACTGTCAAGTCCTGGACCACTATCTAGTCCAGGACCATTATCAATTCCTGGACCACTGTCAAGTCCTGGTCCACTATCTAGTCCAGGACCATTATAAATTCCTGGACCACTGTCAAGTCCTGGACCATTATCAATTCCTGGACCACTATCATATGCTGGTCCACTATCAATCACAGACCATTATCAAGCCTTGGACCATTATCAAGTCTTGGACTATTATCAAATTCTGGACCATTATCAAGTCCTAGACCATTATCAAATCCTGGACCACTGTCATGTCCAGGGCCATTATCAAGTCCTGGACGTATATCAAGTCCTTAACCATTATCAAGTCCTTCGTCATAATCAAGTCCTGGACCATTATCAACTTCTGGACCACTGTCAATTCCTGAACCAATCTCAAGTCCTGTACCACTGTCACGTCCTGGACCATTATCATGTCTTGGACTACTGTCAAGTCTTGGATCTATGTCAAGTCCTGGGCCATTATCAAGTCCTCGACCACTGTCAAGTCCTGGACAACTGCCAAGTCCTGGACCATAATTATGTCTTGGGCCACTATCAAGTTCTGGACCATTAACATGTCCTGGACTATTGTCAAATCTTGAACCACTATCAAGTCGTGGGCCATTATCAAGTTCTGGACCATTATCAAACCTTGGATCATTATCAAGTTCTGGACCACTGTCAAGTCCTGGACCATTATCAAGTCCTGGACCACTGTCAAGTCCTGGACCACTTTCAAGTTATGGACCATTATCAAGTCCTGGACCATTATCAAGTCTTGGATCATTATCAAGTTCTGGACCACTGTCAAGTCCTGAACCACTGTCAAGTCCAGGACCATTATCAATTTCTGGACCACTGTCAAATCTCTGACCATTATCAAGTCCTAGACTAATATCAAGTCCTGGACCATTATCAAGTCCTGAACCATTATCAAGTTCTGGACCATTATCATGGTCCAGGACTTGACTATTGTCAAATCCTGGACCACTGTCAATTCCTGGACCACTATCAAGTCCTGGACCACTATCATGTCCTGGACCATTATCAAGTCCTGGACCATTATCACGTCTTGGACCACTGTCAAGTCCTCCACTATTGACAAGTCCTATATCACTGTTAAGTTCTAGACCATTATCATGTCCTTGAACATTGTCAAGTCCTGGACCATTGTCAAGTCCTTGATCATTATCAAGTCCTGGACCATTATCTTGTCCTGGGCTATTATCAATTCCTAGACCATTATCATGGCCTTGACCATTATCAAGTCCTGGACCATTATCAAGTCCAGGACCATTATCAAGTACTGGACTACTGTCAAGTCCTGGACCATTATCAAGTCCTGGACCATTATCAAGTCCTGGACCATTATCAAGTTCTGGACCCTTATCACGTCCTGTACCATTCATTACCAAATCCTGGACCATTACCAACTCCTGAACCTCTATCAAGTCCTGGCCCACTGCCAAGTCCTGGACCATTTTCAATCCCTGGACCATTATAAAGTCCTGGACTATTGTCAAGTCCTGGACGTATATCAAGTCCTGAACTATTATCAAGTCCTTCGTCATTATCAAGTCCTGGATCATTATCAACTCCTGGACCACTATCAATTCCTGAACCAATCTCAAGTCCTGTACCACTGTCACGTCCTGGACCATTATCATGTCCTGGACCACTGTCAAGTATTGGATCACTGTCAAGTCCTGGACCATTATCAAGTCCTCGACCACTGTCAAGTCCTGGACAACTGCCAAGTCCTGGACCATAATTATGTCGTGGGCCACTATCAAGTTCTGGACCATTATCAAGTCCTGGACTATTGTCAAGTCTTGAACCACTATCAAGTCGTGGGCCATTAAAAAGTCCTGGACCATTATCAAAACCTGGACCACTATCAAGTCGTGGGCCATTATCAAGTCCTGGACCACTGTCAATTCCTGATCTATTATCAAGCCCTGGACCGCTGTCAAGACCTGGACCATATCAAGTTCTGGACCACTACCAGGTCGTGAGCCATTATCAAGTTCTGGACCACTGTCAAGTCCTGAACCACTGTCAAGTCCAGGACCATTATCAAGTCCTGGACTATTATCAAGTCCTGGACCATTATCAAGTCCTGAACCATTATCAAGTTCTGGACCATTATCATGTCCTGGACCATTATCATGTCCTGATCCACTATCAAGTCCAGGACCATTATCAAGCCCTGGACCATTATCAAGTCCTGGACTATTATCAAATTCTGGATTATTATCAAGTCTTAGACCATTTTTAAGTCCTGGACCACTATCAAGTTCTGGAACATTACCAAATCCTGGACCTCTATCAAGTCCTAAACCATTATCATGTCCTGAGTTATTCTCAAGTCCTGTACCAATGTCAAGTCCTTGACCATTATCAAGTCCTAGACCACTGTCAAGTCCTGAACCATTATCACGTCCAGGCGGACCACTGTCAAGTCCTGGGTTACTGTCAAATTCTGGGCCATTTTCAAGACCTCGACCACTGTCAAGTCCTTGACCACTGTCAGGTACCTGACCATTATCAAGTCCTGGACCACTGTCATGTCCTGGACCACTATCAAGTCGTGGGCTATTATCAAGTCCTGGACCACTGTCAAGTCCTAGACCACTGTCAGGTAATCTACCATTACCAAATCCTGGACCAATATTAACTCCTGGGCCATTATCAAGTCCTGGACCACTGTCAATTCCTGAACAATTATCAAGTACTGGACCACTGTCAAGTCCTCTACCATTATCAAGTCCTGGGCCAATATTAACACCTGGGCTATTATCAAGATCTGGACCACTGTCTATTCCTAAACCATTATCAAGTCCTGGACCACTGCCAAGTCCTGGACCATTATCAAGTCCTAAATCACTATCATGTACTGGACCGTTTTCAAGTCCTGGACCACTTTCAAGTCCTGAACCGCTGTCAAGACCTGGACCATTATCAAATCCTGAACCACTATCAAGTCGTGGGCCATTACCATGTTCGGACCACTGTCAAGTCACGGACCACTATCAAGTCCAGGACCATTATCAAGTACTGGACCATTATCAAGTCCTATACCATTATCAAGTCCTGGGCCATTATCAAGTCCTTGACCACTGTCAGGACCTGAACCACTATCAAGTTCTGAACTATTATCAAGTCCTGGACCATTGTCAAGTACTGGACAGCTATCAAATCCAAGACCATTATCAAGTCCTGAACCATTATCAAGCCCTCGACCACTATCAAGTCCTGGACCATAATCATATCCTGGACCACTGTCAAGTGCTGGACCACTGTCAAGTCCTAGACCATTATCAAGTCCTGGACCATTATCAAGTCCTGGACCACTGTCAAGTCCTGGACCACTTTCAAGTTATGGACCATTATCAAGTCCTGGACCATTATCAAGTCCTGGACCATTATCTTGTCCTGGGCCATTATCAATTCCTAGACTATTATCATGTCCTTGACCATTATCAAGTCCTGGACCATTATCAAGTCCAGGACCATTATCAAGTCCTGGTACACTGTTAAGTCCTGGACTATTTTCAAATCTTGGTCCACTGTCAAGTTCTGGACCATTGTCAAATCCTGGACCACTGTCAATTCCTGCACCACTATCAAGTCCTGGACCATTATCAAGTCTTGAACCACTGTCAAGTCCTCCACTATTGACAAGTCCTAGACCACTACCAATTCCTAGACCATTATCATGTCCTTGACCATTATCAAGTCCTGGACCATTATCAAGCCAAGGACCATTATCAAGTCCTGGACCACTGTCAAGTCCTGGACCATTATCAAGTCCTGGACCATTATCAAGTCCTGGACCCTTATCACGTCCTGGACCATTCATTACCAAGTCCTGGACCATTACCAAATCCTAAACCTCTATCAAGTCCTGGACCATTATCATGTCGATGGACCACTATCAAGTCCTGGCCCACTGTCAAGTCCTGGACCATTATCAATTCCTGGACCATTATAAAGTCCTGGACTATTATCAAGTCCTGAGCCATTATCAAGTCCTTGACCATTATCATGTCCTGGACCAATATCAAGTCCTGAACCATTATCAAGTCCTGGACCATTATCATGTCTTGGACCACTATCAAGTCCTGATCCACTATCAAGTCTTGGACCATTATCAAGCCCTGGACCATTATCAAGTCCTAGACCATTATCAAGTCCTGGACGACTGTCAAGTCGTGGACCATTATCAAGTTCTGGACCTTTATCAAGTCCTGAACCATTATCAAGTCCTGCGTCATTATCAAGGCTTGGACCATTATCAAGTCCTGAGCCATTATCATCTCCGGACCATTATCAAGTCATGGATTACTATCAAGTCCTGGACCATTATCAAGTCCTAGACCATTATCAAGACCTTGACCATTATCAAGTTCTGGACCATTATCAAGTCCTGGACTATTATCAAGTCTTGGACCACTGTCAAGTCCTTGACCATTATGAAGTCCTGGAACATTATCAAGTCCCGGACCACTGTCAAGGCCTGGACCACTATCAAGTACTGCACCACTGTCAATTCCTGGACCACTGTCAAGTCCTGGACCATTATCAGGTCCTGGACCATTGTCAAGTCCTGGACCACTGTCAAGTCCTCGACCATTATCAAGTCTTGGACCATTATCAAGTCCTGGACCATTATCAAGTCCTGGACCACTGTCAAGTCCTGGACCACTATCAAGTCCTGGACCATTATCATGTCCTGGACCATTATCATGTCCTGGGCCATTATCAAGTCCTGGACCATTATCAAGTCCTGTATTACTATCATGTCCTGGACCATTATCAAATCCTGGACCACTATCAAGTCCTGGACCACTATCATGTCCTGGACCACTGTCAAGTCCTGGACCATTATCAAGTCCTGGACCATTATCAAGTCCTGGACCACTGTCAATTCCTGGACCACTATCAAGTCCTGGACCACTATTAAGTCTTGGAACACTGTCAAGTCCTGGACCACTGTCAAGTCCTGGACCATTATCAAGTCTTGGACCATTATCAAGTCCTGGACCACTGTCAAGTCCTGGATTACTATCAAGTCCTGGTCCACTGTCATGTCCTGGACCATTATCAAGTCCTGGACCACTGTCATGTCCTGGACCACTATCAAGTCCTGGACCACTGTCAAGTCCTGGACAAGAATCAAGTCATGGACCATTATCAAGTCCTGGACCATTATCATTTCCTGGACCATTATCAAGTTCTGGACCATTATCAAGTCCTGGACCATTATCAAGTCCTGGACCATTATCAAATCCTGGACCACTGTCAAGTCCTGGACCACTATCAATTCTTGGACCACTATCAAGTCCTGGACTTTTATCAAGTCCTGGACCATTCTCAAGACCTGGACTACTGTCAAGTCCTGGACCATTGTCGAGTCCTAGACCACTGTTAAGTTCTGGACCATTATCAAGCCTGGACCATTATCAAGTCCTGGATCACTGTCAATTCCTGGACCTTTATCAAGTCCTGGACCATTATCATGTCCTGGACCATTGTCAAGTCCTGGACCACTGTCAAGTCCTGGATCATTATCAAGTCCTGGACCATTATCAATTCCTGGACCCTTATCACGTCCTGTACCACTGTCAGGTCCTGGACCATTATCAAGTCCTGGACCATTATCTTGTCCTGAACCACTGTCAAGTCCTGGACCATTATCAAGTCCTGGACCATTGTCAAGTCCTGGGTAACTGTCGAATCCTGGACCATTATCAAGTCCTGGACCATTATCAAGTCCTCACCACTGTCAAGTCTTGGACCATTATTAAGTCCTGGGCCGTTATCAAGTCCTGGACCACCGTCAAGTCCTGAACCACTGTCTATTGTTGTATCCTCATCGAGCACATATTAGGAGGAGGAGACCTCTGTTTACATATATAATACCAACAAGTCCAAATCCAACCAAGTCCAAACACCTGCTAAATATCTTTAGGCGACCACCAAGCAGCGCCACATGTGACCTGTACACACCTGGCCAGCTGCCAAACACAGAAACAGACACAGCGTTCAGGAACCTGTGTAAGGAATCATTCAGAATCTTGTACACCACATATGTAAGACCAATCCTGGAGTATGCGGCCCCAGCATGGAGCCCGTACCTTGTCAAGCACAAGACGAAGCTGGAAAAAGTCCAAAGGTATGCCGCTAGACTAGTCCCAGAACTAAGAGGCATGAGTTATGAGGAAAGGCTGCGGGAACTGCACCTTACGATACTGGAAGACAGAAGAGTAAGGGGAGACATGATCACAACCTACAAAATTCTCAGAGGAATTGACAGGGCTGGCAAAGATAAACTATTCAACACAGGAGGGACGCGAACAAGGGGACACAGGTGGAAGCTGAGTACCCAAATGAGCCACAGAGACGTTAGAAAGAACTTTTTCAGTGTCAGAGTAGTTAACAGGTGGAATGCATTAGGAAGTGATGTGGTGGAGGCTGACTCCATACACAGTTTCAAGTGTAGATATGATAGAGCCCAGTAGGCTCAGGAATCTGTACACCAGTTGATTGACGGTTGAGAGGCGGGACCAAAGAGCCAGAGCTCAACCCCAGCAAGCGCTAATAGGTGAGCACAGGACACAACTGCCTGACACAAACAAACAAACACAAATGATCACCTGACGGCACGAACACAACTCTTCCAACCTTGTCATTCTCAACACTACACACTGGAGGGACGGAGGCTTGGGCAGACATGATCACGACCTACCAGATCATTAATATGATTGACAACGTTGATATAGAAGCATTGTTCGAATTAACGAACCGTACAGCGAACGGACGCTATTGGGCACTGGAAGAACGTAAGCCAGTTCCATATTCAGATTTGAATATAATTATTGTATGCGAGCGACTTCCTGCACGCACACACCCAAGCGTGCACGCACACACCCAAGAGTGCACGCACACACCCAAGAGTGCACGCACACACCCAAGAGTGCACGCACACACCCAAGAGTTCACGCACTCAATCAAGCGTGCACGCACACACCCAAGCGTGCGCGCACACACCCAAGCGTGCACGCACACACCCAAGCGTGCACGCACACACCCAAGCGTGCACGCACACACCCAAGCGTGCACGCACACACCCAAGAGTGCACGCACACAATCAAGAGTGCACGCACACACCCAAGCGTGCACGCACACACCCAAGAGTGCACGCACACACCCAAGCGTGCACGCACAATCCCAACCGTGCACGCACACAATCAAGAGTGCACGCATACACCCAAGCGTGCACGCACACAATCAAGAGTGCACGCATACACCCAAGCGTGCACGCACACAGTCAAGAGTGCATGCATACACCCAAGCGTGCACGCACACAATCAAGAGTGCACGCATACACCCAAGCGTGCAAGCACACAGTCAAGAGTGCACGCATACACCCAAGCATGCACGCACACAATCAAGAGTGCACGCATACGCCCAAGCGTGCACGCACACAATCAAGAGTGCACGCATACACCCAAGCGTGCACGCACACAGTCAAGAGTGCACGCATACACCCAAGCATGCACGCACACAATCAAGAGTGCACGCATACACCCAAGCATGCACGCACACAGTCAAGAGTGCACGCATACACCCAAGCATGCACGCACACAATCAAGAGTGCACGCACACACCCAAGCGTGCACGCACACAATCAAGAGTGCACACACACAATCAAGAGTGCACGCACACACCCAAGCGTGCACGCACACAATCAAGAGTGCACGCACACACCCAAGCGTGCACGCACACAATCAAAAGTGCACGCACACACCCAAGCGTGCACGCACACAATCAAGAGTGCACGCACACACCCAAGCGTGCACGCACACAATCAAGAGTGCACACACACAATCAAGAGTGCACGCACACACCCAAGCATGCACGCACACAATCAAGAGTGCACGCATACACCCAAGCATGCACGCACACAATCAAGAGTGCACGCATACACCCAAGCATGCACGCACACAATCAAGAGTGCACGCACACACCCAAGCGTGCACGCACACAATCAAAAGTGCACGCAGACGGTCTATTCGTGCACTCACAGTGAGGTAAACACGCATTCATTAAAGCGTGTAAGCAAGGAATCGTGCATGCACCAAAGAGTCTAGCGTGCACGCAAACAGAAAAGCGCTACATTCACGCTGTCTAGCATGCACGCAAAAAGTCATTTATGCTCGCACATGGTTTAGAAGGCACGCAGTCATGCACTCATACTTCTTGCGTGCATGTTCACCGTTCACTAACAGCCATGCATGACGCTCTAAATCAAGCATGCACGCACATGGACAAGCTAGTACGCAGAATTATGAGTGCAATTACAGTCATGAGTGCACGCAAAGTCATGCATGCACACAGTCATGCGTGCACGTACACAGTTAAGCGTACACGCATAAATTCTAGGTTGCAAGTGCAGAGTCAAGCGTGAACTCACACTGTCTAGCGTGCACGCACACAGTAAAGTATTCACGCAAGCATTGTAGAGTGCACTCACACTGTCTAGCGTGCAAGCAAACAGTAAAGCGTACACGCACTGAGAGAGGCATGCAAACACTCACAGCCATATGTCCACGTACAGATTCAAGCGTGAACACACGCAGGCTAGAGTGCACGCAGACAGTCTTGTGTGCACGCACACACTGTAGCGAGCACTCTCACAGCTTGCGTGCACATACGTAGTGAAGTGTAGGCGAACCCTGCCAATTATACCTTCACTCAGTCCAGCGTACATGTACCACGCAATTTAGCGTGCACGCACTCAGTCTAACTGGAAGAAAACCCCAAACAAGCAAACAAGCAAATGCTCAAGCAATGAATAATGGCAGCAAAGAAAACAGAGAATCATCCAAACAGGTGTTCATGCACGCAAGCAATCAGGCAGTCACACAAGGATGGTGACAACACCACAATCAGTCATACAAGGATGGTGACAACAACACAATCAGTCACACAAGGATGGTGACAACACCACAATCAGTCATACAAGGATGGTGACAACAACACAATCAGTCACACAAGGATGGTGACAACACCACAATCAGTCACACAAGGATGGTGACAACACCACAATCAGTCAGTCACACAATTATGGTGACAACACCACAATCAGTCAGTCACACAAGGATGGTGACAACACCACAATCAGTCACACAAGTATGGTGACAACACTACAATCAGTCACACAAGTATGGTGACAACACTACAATCAGTCACACAAGGATGGTGACAACACCACAATCAGTCACACAAGGATGGTGACAACACCACAATCAGTCACACAAGGATGGTGACAACACCACAATCAGTCACACAAGGATGGTGACAACACGACAATCAGTCATACAAGGATGGTGACAACAACACAATCAGTCACACAAGGATGGTGACAACAACACAATCAGTCATACAAGGATAGTGACAACACGACAATCAGTCATACAAGGATGGTGACAACAACACAATCAGTCACACAAGGATGGTGACAACAACACAATCAGTCACACAAGGATGGTGACAACACGACAATCAGTCACACAAGGATGGTGACAACACGACAATCAGTCACACAAGGATGGTGACAACACCACAATCAGTCACACAAGGATGGTGGCAACACTACAATCAGTCACACAAGGATGGTGACAACAATACAATCAGTCACACAAGGATAGTGACAACAACACAATCAGTCACACAAGGATAGTGACAACACTACAATCAGTCACACAAGGATAGTGACAACAATACAATCAGTCACACAAGGATAGTGACAACAACACAATCAGTCACACAAGGATAGTGACAACAATACAATCAGTCACACAAGGATAGTGACAACACTACAATCAGTCACACAAGGATAGTGACAACACTACAATCAGTCACACAAGGATGGTGACAACACTACAATCAGTCACACAAGGATAGTGACAACACTACAATCAGTCACACAAGGATAGTGACAACACTACAATCAGTCACACAAGGATGGTGACAACACTACAATCAGTCACACAAGGATGGTGACAACACCACAATCAGTCACACAAGGATAGTGACAACACTACAATCAGTCACACAAGGATGGTGACAACACTACAATCAGTCACACAAGGATGGTGACAACACCACAATCAGTCACACAAGGATAGTGACAACACTACAATCAGTCACACAAGGATGGTGACAACACTACAATCAGTCACACAAGGATGGTGACAACACCACAATCAGTCACACAAGGATAGTGACAACACTACAATCAGTCACACAAGGATGGTGACAACACTACAATCAGTCACACAAGGATGGTGACAACACCACAATCAGTCACACAAGGATAGTGACAACACTACAATCAGTCACACAAGGATGGTGACAACACTACAATCAGTCACACAAGTATGGTGACAACACCACAATCAGTCACACAAGGATAGTGACAACAATACAATCAGTCATACAAGGATAGTGACAACACTACAATCAGACAATCATAACAGCATTAAGGTTCAAGACGTTATACATACTAGGAATGCACCTTGGCATTCAGGTATACTGTCATTTATGCATGTATACTATCTACCAGTCATGTAGACTACAAAGCAGCCCTGTACACCAGCAGCCTGTCATGTATACTAGCAAGCAGCTATGTGTATCCATAAGTAGTTATGTATACTAATAAGCAGTCATGTATACTAGCAAGCCGTTAAGAATACTTACAATCAGCAATGGTTATTAGTAAGCAGTCATGTATACTAGCAAGCAGCCAAGTATTCTAACAAGCAGTCATGTATACTAGCAAGCAAACATGTATACAAGGAAGCAGTCATGTATAATATCAAGCATATATTTATTCAAGCAAGCAGTCGTGTATACTATCTAGCAAGCCTATACACCATCAAGCGGTCATGTATACTTGGAAGCAGGCATGTATACTAGAAAGCGGCTATGTATACTAGCAGGCAGTTATGTATAATAGCAAGAAGCCATGAATATTAGCAAGCTGCCAAGCATACGAGCAACCAGTCACATATACTATAAAGCAGGCATATATACCATCAAGCAGTCATGTATACTAACTACGAGCCATATATATATATATACTGGCAAGGAGTTATGTATACTATCAAGCAGCCTTGTATACTAGCAAGCAGTTATGTATATTAACAAGCAGCTGTATATATTACTAGTCATGTGAAATAGCAAGCAGTAGTGAATACTAACAGGCAGTCACGAATACTATCAAGCAGTTACGTATACTAGCAAGCAGTTACGTATACTAGCAAGCAGTTACGTATACTAGTAAGCATCAATGCACTATTAGAGAGCAGGAGTCAACACTATCCAGCAGGTGGACACAAGCAAGGGTTCATGCACGCAAGACAGCATACTCTCACAAGCAACCAAGCACGCAAGCAACGACACACGCACTCAAACAAGCATCAATAAATTAACCTTGAAGACACAAAGGCGATCAGAAGTGGACATAATTAATGAAGCAAGCAGCGACACAAGAGCAAGCAGGCATGTACACAGCAAGCAGGCATGTACACAGCAAGCAGGCATGTACACAGCAAGCAGGCATGTACACAGCAAGCAGGCATGTACACAGCAAGCAGGCATGCACACAGCAAGCAGGCATGTACACAGCAAGCAGGCATGTACACAGCAAGCAGGCATGCACACAGCAAGCAGGCATGTACACAGCAAGCAGGCATGTACACAGCAAGCAGGCATGCACACAGCAAGCAGGCATGTACACAGCAAGCAGGCATGTACACAGCAAGCAGGCATGTACACAGCAAGCAGGCATGCACACAGCAAGCAGGCATGTACACAGCAAGCAGGCATGCACACAGCAAGCAGCGACACAAGAGCAAGCAGGCATGTACACAGCAAGCAGGCATGTACACAGCAAGCAGGCATGTACACAGCAAGCAGGCATGCACACAGCAAGCAGGCATGTACACAGCAGCAGGCATGTACACAGCAAGCAGGCATGTACACAGCAAGAAGGCATGCACACAGCAAGCAGGCATGCACACAGCAAGCAGGCATGTACACAGCAAGCAGGCATGTGCACAGCAAGCAGGCATGTACACAGCAAGCAGGCATGTACACAGCAAGCAGGCATGCACACAGCAAGCAGGCATGTACACAGCAAGCAGGCATGTACACAGCAAGCAGGCATGTACACAGCAAGCAGGCATGTACACAGCAAGCAGGCATGTACACAACAAGCAAGCATGTACACAGCAAGCAGGCATGCACACAGCAAGCAGGCATGTACACAGCAAGCAGGCAGGTACACAGCAAGCAGGCATGCACATAGCAAGCAGGCCTGTACACAGCAAGCAGGCATGCACACAGCAAGCAGGCATGCACGCAGCAAGCATGCATGTACACAGAAAGCAAGCATGCACACATAAAGCAGGCATGCACAGAACAAGCAAGCAAGCATGCACACAGCAATCAAGCATGTACACAGCAAACAGGCATGTACACAGCAAGCAGGCATAAACAAAGCAACCAGGCATGCACACAGAAACCAGGCATGGACAGAGCAAGCAAGCATGCACACATCAAGCAGGCATATACACAGCAAGCAGGCATGTACAGATGAAGCAGGCATGTACACAGCAAGCAGGCATGAACAAAGCCAGCAGGCATGTACACACCAACCAGGCATACACAGCAACCAGGCATACACATTTCAAGCAAGCATGCACACAGCAAGCAGGCATGTACAGAGCAAGCAGGCAAGTACACAGCAAGCAGGCATGCACAAAGCAAGCAGGCATGTACACAGCAACCAGGCATACACATTCCAAGCAGGCATGCACAGAGCAAGCAGGCATGTACACAGCAAGCAGGCATGCACAGAGCAAGCAGGCATGCACAGAGCAAGCAGGCATGCACACATCAACCAGGCATGCACACATCAAGCAGGCATGTACACAGCAAGCAGGCATGCACACAGCAAGCAGGCATGTACACAGCAAGCAGGCATGTACAGAGCAAGCAGGCATGTACACAGCAAGCAGGCATGTACAGAGCAAGCAGGCATGTACACATCATGCGGGCACGTACACATCAAGCGGGCATGCACAAATCTAGCAGGCATGCACACAACAAGCATGCATGCACCGAACAAGAAGGCAAGCAAATTACAAACAGGCATGCACAGAACAAGCAGGCATGCATAGAGCAAACAATCCTGCACACATCAAGCAGGCATGTACACATCAAGCAGGCATGCACAGAACAAGAAGGCAAGCACATTACAAGCAGGCATCCACAGAACAGGCATGCTCAGGACCAGCAGGCATGTATATAGCAAGCAGGCATGCACAGAACAAGCAGGCATGCACTGAACAAGCAGACATGCAAATAGCAAGCAAGCATGCACAGAACAAGCAGGCATGCACAGAACTAGCAGGTATACACACAGCAAGCAGGCATGTGCGCAGCAAGCAGGCATGCACACAGTATGCAGGCATGTACACAGCAAGAAAGAATATACAAATCAAGCAGGCATGTACACAGCAAGCAGGCATGTACCCAGCGAGCAGGCATGCACACATCAAGCAGGCATGCACACATCAAGCAGGCATGCACAAATTAAGCAGGCATGCATACATCAAGCAGGCATGGAAAAATAAAGCAGGCATGTACCCAGCAAGCAGGCAAGCTCAAATCAAGCAGGCATGTACACAGCAAGCAGGCATGCACAAATCGGGAAGGCATGCACTGAGCAAGCAGGAAAGCACACAGCAAGCAGGCATAACTAGGAATTATGCCAGCTAGGAATACTAGCACGCCCACAAGCATGCATGAACGCCCACAAGCAAGCATGAACGCACACAAGCAAGCACGAACGCACACAAGCAAGCATGAACGCACACAAGCAAGCATGCACGCACATAAGCAAGCATGAACGCACACAAGCAAGCATGAACGCACACAAGCAAGCAAGAACGCACACAAGCAAGCATGAACGCACACAAGAAAGCATGAACGTACACAAGAAAGCACGAATGCACACAAGCAAGCATGAACATACAAAAGCAAGCATAAACGCCTACAAGCAAGCTTGAACGCACACAAGCAAGCTTGAATGCCCACAAGCAAGCATGAACGCAGACATACAAGCGATAACGCACACAAACAAGCAAGAAAGCACACAAGTAAGCCAGAACGCACACATGCCAGCCAGAACGCACAGCATGAGCGCACACTAGCCAGCAATAACGCCCAAAAGAAAGCATGAACGCACACAAGCAAGCATGCACGCACACAAGCAACCATAAACGCACACAAGCAAGCATGAACGCTAACAAGAAAGCACGAACGCACATAAGCAAACATTAACACACACAAGGAAGCATAACCACACACAAGCAAGCCTGAACGCACATAAGCAAACATGAACACACACAAGCAAGCATGAACGCTCACAAGCAAGCATGAACGAGCACAAGCAAGCATAAACACACACAAGCAAACATGAACGCACACAAGCAAGCAAGAACCCACACAAGCAAGCATGACTGCCCACAACCAACTATGAACGCGCACAAGCAAGTTTGAACGCCCACAAGCATGCATGAACGCCCACAAGCAAGCATGAACGCACACAAGCAAGTATAAACGCCCACAAGCAAGCATGAACACACACAAGCAAGCATAAACGCAAATAAGCAAACATGAACGCACAGAAGCAAGCAAGAACGCACACAAGCAAGCATGCACGCACACAAGCAAGCATAAACGCACTCAAGCATGCATTCACGCACACAAGCAAACATGAACGCACTCACGAAAGCATGAACGCACACAAACAAGCATGAACGCACAGAAGCAAGCATGAACGCACACAAGCAAGCATGAACGCACATAAGCAAACATGAACGCACACAAGCAAGCAAGAACGCACACAAGCAACCGTGCACGCACACAAGAAAGCATAAACGCACTCAAGCATGCATTCACGCACTCAAGCAAGCATGAACACACTCACGAAAGCATTAACGCTCACAAGCAAGCATGAACGCTAACAAGAAAGCGAACGCAAATAAGCAAACATGAACACACACAAGCAAGTATGAACGCTCACAAGCAAGCATGAACGCACATAAGCAAACATTAACACACACAAGCAAGCATAACCACACACAAGCAAACCTGAACGCACATAAGCAAACATGAACACACACAAGCAAGCATGAACGCTCACAAGCAAGCATGAACGAGCACAAGCAAGCATAAACACACACAAGCAACATGAACGCACACAAGCAAACAAGAACCCACACAAGCACGCATGAAAGCACACAAGCAAGCATGAACGCCCACAAGCAAGCATGAACGAAGAAATACAAGCCAGAACGCACACAAACAAGCACGAACGCACACAAGTAAGCCAGAACGCACACATGATAGCCAGAACGCACAAAAGCAAGCATGAGCGAACACTAGCAAGCATTAACGCCCAAAAGCAAGCATGGACGCACAGAAGCAAGGATAAACGCACACAAACAAGCATGAACGCCCAAAAGCAAGCATGAACGCACGCAAGATAGACAGAGACATAGACAGAGAAGATAGACAGAGACTACAGGATGACCTGGATAAACTGGAGGAATGGTCTAGAAAATGGATGCTAAAGTTCAACTCGGGAAAGTGTAAGGTGATGAAATTAGGCGAAGGGAGCAGGAGGCTGAACACAAGGTACCATCTGGGAGGGGAAATCTTGCAAGAGTCAAATAGAGAGAAGGATCTGGAGGTTGATATCACACTGAACCTGTCCCCAGGGGCCCACATCAAAAGAATATCATCAGCGGCATATGCTAGACTGGTCAACATAAGAACTGCCTTCAGAAACTTGTGTAAGGAATCTTTCAGAACCCTGTATACCACTTATGTAAGACCAATCCTGGAGTATGCAGCTCCAGCCTGGAGTCCATACCTAGTTAAACACATGACAAAGTTAGAGAAGATTCAGCGGAATGCCACCAGGCTCGTCCCGGAACTGAGAGGATTGAGCTACGAGGAAAGGCTAAAGGAGCTGAACCTCACATCCCTGGAAAACTGAAGAGTAAGGGGAGACATGATAACCACCTACAAAATTCTCAGGGGAATTGACAGGGTGGACAAAGACAAACTCTTCAGCACGGGTGGGACACGAACAAGGGGACACAGGTGGAAACTTAGTACCCAGATGAGCCACAGAGACGTTAGAAAGAATTTTTTCAGTGTCAGAGTAGTTAATAAAGGGAATGCACTAGGAAGTGATGTGGTGGAGGCTGACTCCATACACAGTTTCAAATGTAGATATGATAGAGCCCAATAGGCTCAGGAACCTGAACACCAGTTGATTGACAGTTGAGAGGCGGGACCAAAGAGCCAAAGCTCAACCCCCGCAAGCACAATTAGGTGAGTACAAGCAAGCATGAGCGCACACAAGCAAGAATTAACGCCCAAAAGCAAGCATGAACGCACTCAAGTAAGGATGAACGCACACAAGCAAGCATGAACGCACATAAGCAAGCATGAACGCACACAAGCAAGCATGCACGCACATAAGCAAGCATGAACGTACACAAGCATGCATGAACGCACACAAGCAAGCATGAACGCACTCAAGAAAGCATGAACGTACACAAGCAAGCATGAACACACACAAGCAAGCATTAACGCACACAAGCAAGCAAGAACGCACACAAACAAGCATTAAGCCCACAAGGATGCATGAACGCACACAAGCGAGCATGAACGCACACAAGCAACCATGAACGCACACAAGCAAGCATGAAGGCCCACAAGCATGCATGAACGCCCACAAGTAAGCATGTACGCACACAAGCAAGCATGAACGCACACAAACAAGCATGAACGCACACAAGCAAGCATGCACGCACATAAGCAAGCATGAATGCACACAAGCAAGCATGAACGCACACAAGCAAGCAAGAACGCACACAAGCATGCATTAACGCACACAAGCAAGCATGAACGCAAACAAGAAAGCATGAACGTACACAAGAAAGCATGAATGCACACAAGCAAGCATGAACACACACAAGCAAGCATAAACACACAAGCAAGCAAGAACGAAAAGAAGCAAGCATGAACGCACACAAACAAGCTTGAACGCCCAAAAGGAAGCATGAACGCAGACATACAAGCCAGAACGAACACAAACAAGCAAGAAAGCACACAAGTAAGCCAGAACGTACACATGCCAGCCAGAACGCACACAAGCAAGCATGAGCGCACACTAGCCAGCAATGATGCCCAAAAGCAAGCATGAACGCACCCAAGCAAGCATGAACGCACACAAGCAAGTACGAACGCCCACAAGCAAACATGAACGCACACAAGCTAGCATGAACGCACACAAGCAAGAATGAACGCACACAAGCAAGCATGAATATCCACAAGCAAGCATGAACATCCACAAGCAAGCATGAACGCCCACAAGCAAGCACGAACTCACAATAGCAGGAATGAATGCACACAAGCAAGTTTGAACGCCCAGAAGCTAGCATGAACGCCCACAAACAAGCATGAGAGCACACAAGCAAGCATGAACGTACACAGGCAACCATGAACGCACACAAGCAAGCATGAACGCCCACAAGCAAACACGAACGCACACAAGCATGCACGATCGCACACAAGCAAGCATGAACGCACACAAGCAAGCATGCACACCCATTAGCAAGCATGAACGCACACAAGCAAGCATGCACACCCATTAGCAAGCATGAACGCACACAAGCAAGCAAGAACGCACACAAGCATGCATGAACGCACACAAGAAAGCATGAACGCACACATGAAAGCACGAACATACACAAGCAAGCACGAACACACACAAGCAAGCATGAACGCCCACTAGCAAGCATGAACGTACACAAGCAAGCATGAACGCCCACAAGCATGCATGAACGCCAACAAGCAAGCATGAACGCACACAAGCAAGCACGAACGCACACAAGCAAGCATGAACGCACACAAGCAAGCATGCACGAACATAAGCAAGCATGAACGTACAAAAACAAGCATGACCGCACACAAGCAAATAAGAACGCACACAAGCATGTATGAACGCACACGAGCAAGCATGAACGCACACAAGAAAGCATGAACGTACACAAGCAAGCATGAATGCAAAAAAGCAAGCATGTACACACACAAGCAAGCATTAACGCACACAAGCAAGCAAGAACGCACACAAACAAGCATGAAAGCCCACAAGCATGCATGAACGCAGACATACAAGCGAGAACGCACACAAACAAGCAAGAGAGCACACAAGTAAGCCAGAACGCACACATGCCAGCCAGAACGCACACAAGGAAGCATGAGCGCACACTAGCCAGCAATAACGATCAAAAGCAAGCATAAACGCACACAAGCAGGGCTGAACGCACACAAGCAAGTATGAACGCCCACAAGCAAGCATGAACGCACCCAAGCAAGCATGAAAGCGCACAAGCAAGCATGAATTCACTCAAGTAAGCATGAATGCGCAAAAGTAAGCATGAACGCACACAAGCGAGCATGAACGTACTCAAGCAAGCATGAACAAACACAAGCAAGCATAAACGCACACAATCAAGCATTAACGCACAAAAGCAAGCATTAACGCCCACAAGCAAGCAATAATGCACACAAGTAAGCATGAACGCACTCTAGCAAGCATGAACGCACACAAGCAGGCATGAACGCACAAAAGCAAGCAAGAACACACACAAGCAAGCATAAACGCAGACAATCAAGCAAGAACGCACACAAGCAAACATTAACACACACAAACAAGCATGAAAGCACACAAGCAAGCATGAACGCACACAAGCAAGCATTAATGCTCACAAGCAAGCATGAACCCTCAGAAGCAAGCATGACCGCACATAAGCAAACATGAACGCACACAAGCATGCACGATTGCACACAAGCAAGCATGAACGCAGAGAAACAAGCATGAACGCACGCAAGCAAACATTAACTCACACAAACAAGCATGAACGCACTCAAGAAAGCATTAACGCACACAAGCAGGCATGAACGCACGCAAGAAAGCATGAACGCACTCCAGCAAGCATGAATACACACAAGCAAGCATGAACGCTCACAAACAAGCATAAACGCACATATGCAAACATGAACACACAAAAGCAAGCATGAACGCTCACAAGCAAGCATAAACGCACATAAGCAAACATGAACGCACACAAGAAAGCAAGAATGCACACAAGCAAGCATGAACACACACAAGCAGGGCTGAACACACAGAAGCAGGTATGAACGCCCACAAGCAAGCGTGAACGCACACAAGCAAGCATGAGCGCACAATAGCAAGCATTAACGCCCAATAGCAAGCACGAACGCACACAAGCAAGGATGAACGCACACAAGCAAGCATGAACTTCCACAAGCAAGCATGAACGCACACAAGCTAGCATGAGCGCACACAAGCAAGCATGAATGCTACCAAGCAAGCATGAACGCCCACAAACAAGCACGAACGCACAAAAGCAAGCATGAACGCACACAAGCAAGTATGAATGCCCACATCAAGCATGAACGCCCGCAAGCAATCATGAACGCACACCAGCATGCATGAACACCCACAAGCAAACATGAACGCACACAAGCAAGCACAAACGCACATAAGCAAGCATGACCACACACAAGCAAGCATGCCCACACATAAGCAAGCATGAACGCACACAAGCAAGCAAGAACGCACACAAGCATGCATGAACGCACACAAGCAAGCATGAACGCACACAAGAAATCATGAATGTACACAAGCAAGGATGAATATACACAAGCAAGCATGAACACACACAAGAAAGCATGAACGCACACAAGCAAGCATGAATGCCCACAAACAAGCAAGATCGCACACAAGCAAGCATTACCGCACAGAAGCAAGCATGAATTCACTCAAGTAAACATGAATGCAGACAAGCAAGCATGAACGCACAGAAGCGAGCATGAACGTACTCAAGCAAGCATGAACAAACACAAGCAAGCATGAACAAACACAATCAAGGAGGAACGCACACAAGCAAGCATGAACGCACAAAAGCAAGCATGAACGCACTAAAGCAAGCATGAACGCACATAAGCAGGTATTATTGCACACAAGCAAGAAAGAACGCACACAAGCAAGCAAGAACGCACACAAGCAAGCATAAACGCAGACAATCAAGCAAGAACGCACACAAGCAAGCATTAACACACACAAGAAAGTATGAACGCACACAAGCAACCATGAACGCACACAAGCAAGCATAACCACACACAAGCAAGCACGAACGCACATAAGCAAGCCAGAACGCACACAAGCAAGCATGAATGCACACAAGCCAGCATGAACACACACAAGCAAGCCAAAAAGCACAGATGTAAGCATGAACGCACACAAGCAAGCATGAACGCACACAAGCAAGCCAGAATGCACACATGCAAACAAGAACGCTGACAAGCAAGCATGAAGGCACACAAATAAGCATGAAAGCACACAAGCAAGCATGAACGCACAAAAGCAAGCATGAACCCACACAAGCAAGCATGAACGCACTGAAGAAAGCATGAACGCACACAAACAAGCATGAACGCACCCAAGTAAGCATGAACGCTCACAAGAAAGCATGAACGCACACAAGCAAGCATGAATGCTCACAAGCAAGCATGAACGCTCACAAGCAAGCATGAACGCACATAAGCAAACATGAACGCACACAAGCAAGCATGAACGCAGACAAGCAAGCATGAACGCACACAAGCAAGCATGAACGCACTCAAGCAAGCATTAACGCACACAAGCAAGCATGAACGCACACAACCTAGCATGAACGCACACAAGCAAACATAAACGCACACAAGCAAACATAAACGCACACAAGCAAGCATGAACGCACACAAGCAAGCATGAACGCACATAAGCAAACATGAACACAAACAAGCAAGCATGAACGCCATCAAGAGAGCATGAACGCTCACAATCAAGCAAGAACGCACACAAACAAGCATGAACGAACACAAGCAAGCATAAACGCCCACAAACAAGCATGAACGCAGACATACAAGCCAGAACGTACAAAAGCAAGCATGAAAGCACACAACCAAGCATGAACGCACACCAGCAAGCTTGAACGCACACAGGCCAGCATGAAAGTTCACAAACAAGCATGAACGCACACAAGCAAGCATGAACAAACACAAGCAAGCAAAAACGCACACAAGCAAGCAAAAAAGCACACAAGAGAGCTAGAACCCACACAAATAAGCATGAAAGCACACAATCAAGCATGAAAACTCACATTCAAGCATGAACGCTCACAAGCAAGCATGACCGCCCATAAGCAAACATAAACGCACACAAGCAAGCAAGAACGCACGCAAGCAAGCATGAACGCCCACAAGCAAGCAAGATCGCACACAAGCAAAGATGAACGCACAGAAGCAAGCATGAATGCACTCAAGTAAACATGAATGCCCACAAGCAAGCATGAACGCACAAAAGCGAGCATGAACGTACTCAAGCAAGCATGAACGCACACAAGCAAGCATGAACGCACACAAGCAAGCAAGAACGCACACTAGCAAACATGAACACACACAAGCCAGCATGAACGCGCACAAGCAAGCATGCACGCACACAAGCAAGCATGAGCGCACTCAATCAAGCATTAACGCACACAAGCAAGCATGAACGCACGCAAGAAAGCATGGACGCACACAACCAAGTATTAACGCACACAAGCAAACTTAAACGCACACAAGCTAGCATGAACGCACACAAGCAAGCATGAACGCACACAAGCAAGCATGAACGCACATAAGCAAGCCAGAACGCACACAAGCAAACAAAAACGTACACAATAAAGCATGAACGCACACAAGTCAGCATGAACACACACAAGCAAGCCAGAAAGCACACGTGTAAGCATGAACGCACACAAGAAAGCATTAACGCACAAAAGCACGCCAGAACGCACAAATGCAAACAAGAATGCTCACAAGCAAGCATGAAGGCACACAAGCAAGCATGAACGAACACAAGCAAGCAAGAACGCATACAAGCAAGCAAAATCGCACACAAGAGAGCCAGAACACACACAAATAAGCATAAAAGCACACAAGCAAGCATGAACGCACAAAAGGAAGCATGAACACACACAAGCAAGCATGAACGCACTGAAAAAAGCATGAACGCACACAAGCAAGCATGAACGCACCCAATTAATCATGAACGCACACAAGAAAGCATGAACGCACACAAGCAAGCATGAATGCTCACAAGCAAGCATGAACGCTCACAAGCAAGCATGAACGCACATAAGCAAATATGAACGCACACAAGCAAGCATGAACGCACACAAGCAAGCATGAACGCACACAAACAAGCATGAACGCACACAAGCAAGCATGCACGCACACAAGCAAGCATGAACGCACTCAAGCAAGCATTAACGCACACAAGCAAGCATGAACGCACTCAAGAAAGCATGGACGCACACAACCAAGCATGAACGCACACAAGCAAACATAAACGCACACAAGCAAGCATGGACGCACACAAGCAGGCACGAACGCTCACAAGCAAGCATGAACGCACATAAGCAAACACGAACACAAACAAGCAAGCATGAACGCCATCAAGCAAGCATGAACGCTCAAAAGCAAGCATGAACGAACATATGTAAACATGAACGCACACAAGCAAGCAAGAACGCACACAAACAAGCATGAATGCACACAAGCAAGCATAAACGCTCACAAGCAAGCATGAACGCAGACATACAAGCCAGAACGCACACAAGCAAGCATGAAAACACACAAGCAAACAAGAACACACACAAGGAAGCCAGAACGCACACAAGCAAGCATGAACGCATACAAGCAAGCATAAATGCACGCAAGCAAACATGAACGCAAACAAGCAAACCAGAACACACACGAGCAAGCAAGAACGAACACAAGCAAGCAAAAACGCACATAAGCAAGCCAGAACGCACACAAGCAAGCATGAACAAACACAAGCAAGCAAAAACGCCCACAAGCAATCAAAAACGCACACAAGAGAACCAGAACGCACACAAATAAGCATGAAAGCACACAAGCAAGCATGAACGCACAAAAGAATGCACGAACCCACGCAAGCAAGCATGAACGCACACAAGCAGGCATGAAAGCTCACATGCAAGCATGAACGCTCACAAGCAAGCATGAACGCTCACAAGCAAGCATGAACGCACATAAGCAAACATGAACGCACACAAGCAAGCATGAACGCACACAAGCAAGCATGAACGCTCACAAGCAAGCAAGAACGCACACACCCAAGCATGAACGCACACAAGAAAGCCTGAACGCACACAAGCAAGCATGAACGCACTCAAGCAAGAATTACCGCACACAAGCAAGCATGAACGCTCACAAGCAAGCATGAACGCTCACAAGCAAGCATAAACGCACATAAGCAAACATGAACGCACACAAGAAAGCAAGAATGCACACAAGCAAGCATGAACACACACAAGCAGGGCTGAACACACAGAAGCAGGTATGAACGCCCACAAGCAAGCGTGAACGCACACAAGCAAGCATGAGCGCACAATAGCAAGCATTAACGCCCAATAGCAAGCACGAACGCACACAAGCAAGGATGAACGCACACAAGCAAGCATGAACTTCCACAAGCAAGCATGAACGCACACAAGCTAGCATGAGCGCACACAAGCAAGCATGAATGCTACCAAGCAAGCATGAACGCCCACAAACAAGCACGAACGCACAAAAGCAAGCATGAACGCACACAAGCAAGTATGAATGCCCACATCAAGCATGAACGCCCGCAAGCAATCATGAACGCACACCAGCATGCATGAACACCCACAAGCAAACATGAACGCACACAAGCAAGCACAAACGCACATAAGCAAGCATGACCACACACAAGCAAGCATGCCCACACATAAGCAAGCATGAACGCACACAAGCAAGCAAGAACGCACACAAGCATGCATGAACGCACACAAGCAAGCATGAACGCACACAAGAAATCATGAATGTACACAAGCAAGGATGAATATACACAAGCAAGCATGAACACACACAAGAAAGCATGAACGCACACAAGCAAGCATGAATGCCCACAAACAAGCAAGATCGCACACAAGCAAGCATTACCGCACAGAAGCAAGCATGAATTCACACAAGTAAACATGAATGCAGACAAGCAAGCATGAACGCACAGAAGCGAGCATGAACGTACTCAAGCAAGCATGAACAAACACAAGCAAGCATGAACAAACACAATCAAGGAGGAACGCACACAAGCAAGCATGAACGCACAAAAGCAAGCATGAACGCACTAAAGCAAGCATGAACGCACATAAGCAGGTATTATTGCACACAAGCAAGCAAGAACGCACACAAGCAAGCAAGAACGCACACAAGCAAGCATAAACGCAGACAATCAAGCAAGAACGCACACAAGCAAGCATTAACACACACAAGAAAGTATGAACGCACACAAGCAACCATGAACGCACACAAGCAAGCATAACCACACACAAGCAAGCACGAACGCACATAAGCAAGCCAGAACGCACACAAGCAAACAAAAACGCACACAAGCAAGCATGAATGCACACAAGCCAGCATGAACACACACAAGCAAGCCAAAAAGCACAGATGTAAGCATGAACGCACACAAGCAAGCATGAACGCACACAAGCAAGCCAGAATGCACACATGCAAACAAGAACGCTGACAAGCAAGCATGAAGGCACACAAATAAGCATGAAAGCACACAAGCAAGCATGAACGCACAAAAGCAAGCATGAACCCACACAAGCAAGCATGAACGCACTGAAGAAAGCATGAACGCACACAAACAAGCATGAACGCACCCAAGTAAGCATGAACGCACACAAGAAAGCATGAACGCACACAAGCAAGCATGAATGCTCACAAGCAAGCATGAACGCTCACAAGCAAGCATGAACGCACATAAGCAAACATGAACGCACACAAGCAAGCATGAACGCAGACAAGCAAGCATGAACGCACACAAGCAAGCATGAACGCACTCAGGCAAGCATTAACGCACACAAGCAAGCATGAACGCACACAACCTAGCATGAACGCACACAAGCAAACATAAACGCACACAAGCAAACATAAACGCACACAAGCAAGCATGAACGCACACAAGCAAGCATGAACGCACATAAGCAAACATGAACACAAACAAGCAAGCATGAACGCCATCAAGAGAGCATGAACGCTCACAATCAAGCAAGAACGCACACAAACAAGCATGAACGAACACAAGCAAGCATAAACGCCCACAAACAAGCATGAACGCAGACATACAAGCCAGAACGTACAAAAGCAAGCATGAAAGCACACAACCAAGCATGAACGCACACCAGCAAGCTTGAACGCACACAGGCCAGCATGAAAGTTCACAAACAAGCATGAACGCACACAAGCAAGCATGAACAAACACAAGCAAGCAAAAACGCACACAAGCAAGCAAAAAAGCACACAAGAGAGCTAGAACCCACACAAATAAGCATGAAAGCACACAATCAAGCATGAAAACTCACATTCAAGCATGAACGCTCACAAGCAAGCATGACCGCCCATAAGCAAACATAAACGCACACAAGCAAGCAAGAACGCACGCAAGCAAGCATGAACGCCCACAAGCAAGCAAGATCGCACACAAGCAAAGATGAACGCACAAAAGCAAGCATGAATGCACTCAAGTAAACATGAATGCCCACAAGCAAGCATGAACGCACAAAAGCGAGCATGAACGTACTCAAGCAAGCATGAACGCACACAAGCAAGCATGAACGCACACAAGCAAGCATGAACGCTCACAAGCAAGCATGAACGCTCACAAGCAAGCATAAACGCACATAAGCAAACATGAACGCACACAAGAAAGCAAGAATGCACACAAGCAAGCATGAACACACACAAGCAGGGCTGAACACACAGAAGCAGGTATGAACGCCCACAAGCAAGCGTGAACGCACACAAGCAAGCATGAGCGCACAATAGCAAGCATTAACGCCCAATAGCAAGCACGAACGCACACAAGCAAGGATGAACGCACACAAGCAAGCATGAACTTCCACAAGCAAGCATGAACGCACACAAGCTAGCATGAGCGCACACAAGCAAGCATGAATGCTACCAAGCAAGCATGAACGCCCATAAGCAAACATAAACGCACACAAGCAAGCAAGAACGCACGCAAGCAAGCATGAACGCCCACAAGCAAGCAAGATCGCACACAAGCAAAGATGAACGCACAGAAGCAAGCATGAATGCACTCAAGTAAACATGAATGCCCACAAGCAAGCATGAACGCACAAAAGCGAGCATGAACGTACTCAAGCAAGCATGAACGCACACAAGCAAGCATGAACGCACACAAGCAAGCAAGAACGCACACTAGCAAACATGAACACACACAAGCCAGCATGAACGCGCACAAGCAAGCATGCACGCACACAAGCAAGCATGAGCGCACTCAATCAAGCATTAACGCACACAAGCAAGCATGAACGCACGCAAGAAAGCATGGACGCACACAACCAAGTATTAACGCACACAAGCAAACTTAAACGCACACAAGCTAGCAGGAACGCACACAAGCAAGCATGAACGCACACAAGCAAGCATGAACGCACATAAGCAAGCCAGAACGCACACAAGCAAACAAAAACGTACACAATAAAGCATGAACGCACACAAGTCAGCATGAACACACACAAGCAAGCCAGAAAGCACACGTGTAAGCATGAACGCACACAAGAAAGCATTAACGCACAAAAGCACGCCAGAACGCACAAATGCAAACAAGAATGCTCACAAGCAAGCATGAAGGCACACAAGCAAGCATGAACGAACACAAGCAAGCAAGAACGCATACAAGCAAGCAAAATCGCACACAAGAGAGCCAGAACACACACAAATAAGCATAAAAGCACACAAGCAAGCATGAACGCACAAAAGGAAGCATGAACACACACAAGCAAGCATGAACGCACTGAAAAAAGCATGAACGCACACAAGCAAGCATGAACGCACCCAATTAATCATGAACGCACACAAGAAAGCATGAACGCACACAAGCAAGCATGAATGCTCACAAGCAAGCATGAACGCTCACAAGCAAGCATGAACGCACATAAGCAAATATGAACGCACACAAGCAAGCATGAACGCACACAAGCAAGCATGAACGCACACAAACAAGCATGAACGCACACAAGCAAGCATGCACGCACACAAGCAAGCATGAACGCACTCAAGCAAGCATTAACGCACACAAGCAAGCATGAACGCACTCAAGAAAGCATGGACGCACACAACCAAGCATGAACGCACACAAGCAAACATAAACGCACACAAGCAAGCATGGACGCACACAAGCAGGCACGAACGCTCACAAGCAAGCATGAACGCACATAAGCAAACACGAACACAAACAAGCAAGCATGAACGCCATCAAGCAAGCATGAACGCTCAAAAGCAAGCATGAACGAACATATGTAAACATGAACGCACACAAGCAAGCAAGAACGCACACAAACAAGCATGAATGCACACAAGCAAGCATAAACGCTCACAAGCAAGCATGAACGCAGACATACAAGCCAGAACGCACACAAGCAAGCATGAAAACACACAAGCAAACAAGAACACACACAAGGAAGCCAGAACGCACACAAGCAAGCATGAACGCATACAAGCAAGCATAAATGCACGCAAGCAAACATGAACGCAAACAAGCAAACCAGAACACACACGAGCAAGCAAGAACGAACACAAGCAAGCAAAAACGCACATAAGCAAGCCAGAACGCACACAAGCAAGCATGAACAAACACAAGCAAGCAAAAACGCCCACAAGCAATCAAAAACGCACACAAGAGAACCAGAACGCACACAAATAAGCATGAAAGCACACAAGCAAGCATGAACGCACAAAAGAATGCACGAACCCACGCAAGCAAGCATGAACGCACACAAGCAGGCATGAAAGCTCACATGCAAGCATGAACGCTCACAAGCAAGCATGAACGCTCACAAGCAAGCATGAACGCACATAAGCAAACATGAACGCACACAAGCAAGCATGAACGCACACAAGCAAGCATGAACGCTCACAAGCAAGCAAGAACGCACACACCCAAGCATGAACGCACACAAGAAAGCCTGAACGCACACAAGCAAGCATGAACGCACTCAAGCAAGAATTACCGCACACAAGCAAGCATGAACGCTCACAAGCAAGCATGAACGCTCACAAGCAAGCATAAACGCACATAAGCAAACATGAACGCACACAAGAAAGCAAGAATGCACACAAGCAAGCATGAACACACACAAGCTGGGCTGAACACACAGAAGCAGGTATGAACGCCCACAAGCAAGCGTGAACGCACACAAGCAAGCATGAGCGCACAATAGCAAGCATTAACGCCCAATAGCAAGCACGAACGCACACAAGCAAGGATGAACGCACACAAGCAAGCATGAACTTCCACAAGCAAGCATGAACGCACACAAGCTAGCATGAGCGCACACAAGCAAGCATGAATGCTACCAAGCAAGCATGAACGCCCACAAACAAGCACGAACGCACAAAAGCAAGCATGAACGCACACAAGCAAGTATGAATGCCCACATCAAGCATGAACGCCCGCAAGCAATCATGAACGCACACCAGCATGCATGAACACCCACAAGCAAACATGAACGCACATAAGCAAGCATGACCACACACAAGCAAGCATGCCCACACATAAGCAAGCATGAACGCACACAAGCAAGCAAGAACGCACACAAGCATGCATGAACGCACACAAGCAAGCATGAACGCACACAAGAAATCATGAATGTACACAAGCAAGGATGAATATACACAAGCAAGCATGAACACACACAAGAAAGCATGAACGCACACAAGCAAGCATGAATGCCCACAAACAAGCAAGATCGCACACAAGCAAGCATTACCGCACAGAAGCAAGCATGAATTCACACAAGTAAACATGAATGCAGACAAGCAAGCATGAACGCACAGAAGCGAGCATGAACGTACTCAAGCAAGCATGAACAAACACAAGCAAGCATGAACAAACACAATCAAGGAGGAACGCACACAAGCAAGCATGAACGCACAAAAGCAAGCATGAACGCACTAAAGCAAGCATGAACGCACATAAGCAGGTATTATTGCACACAAGCAAGCAAGAACGCACACAAGCAAGCAAGAACGCACACAAGCAAGCATAAACGCAGACAATCAAGCAAGAACGCACACAAGCAAGCATTAACACACACAAGAAAGTATGAACGCACACAAGCAACCATGAACGCACACAAGCAAGCATAACCACACACAAGCAAGCACGAACGCACATAAGCAAGCCAGAACGCACACAAGCAAACAAAAACGCACACAAGCAAGCATGAATGCACACAAGCCAGCATGAACACACACAAGCAAGCCAAAAAGCACAGATGTAAGCATGAACGCACACAAGCAAGAATGAACGCACACAAGCAAGCCAGAATGCACACATGCAAACAAGAACGCTGACAAGCAAGCATGAAGGCACACAAATAAGCATGAAAGCACACAAGCAAGCATGAACGCACAAAAGCAAGCATGAACCCACACAAGCAAGCATGAACGCACTGAAGAAAGCATGAACGCACACAAACAAGCATGAACGCACCCAAGTAAGCATGAACGCACACAAGAAAGCATGAACGCACACAAGCAAGCATGAATGCTCACAAGCAAGCATGAACGCTCACAAGCAAGCATGAACGCACATAAGCAAACATGAACGCACACAAGCAAGCATGAACGCAGACAAGCAAGCATGAACGCACACAAGCAAGCATGAACGCACTCAGGCAAGCATTAACGCACACAAGCAAGCATGAACGCACACAACCTAGCATGAACGCACACAAGCAAACATAAACGCACACAAGCAAACATAAACGCACACAAGCAAGCATGAACGCACACAAGCAAGCATGAACGCACATAAGCAAACATGAACACAAACAAGCAAGCATGAACGCCATCAAGAGAGCATGAACGCTCACAATCAAGCAAGAACGCACACAAACAAGCATGAACGAACACAAGCAAGCATAAACGCCCACAAACAAGCATGAACGCAGACATACAAGCCAGAACGTACAAAAGCAAGCATGAAAGCACACAACCAAGCATGAACGCACACCAGCAAGCTTGAACGCACACAGGCCAGCATGAAAGTTCACAAACAAGCATGAACGCACACAAGCAAGCATGAACAAACACAAGCAAGCAAAAACGCACACAAGCAAGCAAAAAAGCACACAAGAGAGCTAGAACCCACACAAATAAGCATGAAAGCACACAATCAAGCATGAAAACTCACATTCAAGCATGAACGCTCACAAGCAAGCATGACCGCCCATAAGCAAACATAAACGCACACAAGCAAGCAAGAACGCACGCAAGCAAGCATGAACGCCCACAAGCAAGCAAGATCGCACACAAGCAAAGATGAACGCACAAAAGCAAGCATGAATGCACTCAAGTAAACATGAATGCCCACAAGCAAGCATGAACGCACAAAAGCGAGCATGAACGTACTCAAGCAAGCATGAACGCACACAAGCAAGCATGAACGCACACAAGCAAGCATGAACGCTCACAAGCAAGCATGAACGCTCACAAGCAAGCATAAACGCACATAAGCAAACATGAACGCACACAAGAAAGCAAGAATGCACACAAGCAAGCATGAACACACACAAGCAGGGCTGAACACACAGAAGCAGGTATGAACGCCCACAAGCAAGCGTGAACGCACACAAGCAAGCATGAGCGCACAATAGCAAGCATTAACCCCCAATAGCAAGCACGAACGCACACAAGCAAGGATGAACGCACACAAGCAAGCATGAACTTCCACAAGCAAGCATGAACGCACACAAGCTAGCATGAGCGCACACAAGCAAGCATGAATGCTACCAAGCAAGCATGAACGCCCATAAGCAAACATAAACGCACACAAGCAAGCAAGAACGCACGCAAGCAAGCATGAACGCCCACAAGCAAGCAAGATCGCACACAAGCAAAGATGAACGCACAGAAGCAAGCATGAATGCACTCAAGTAAACATGAATGCCCACAAGCAAGCATGAACGCACAAAAGCGAGCATGAACGTACTCAAGCAAGCATGAACGCACACAAGCAAGCATGAACGCACACAAGCAAGCAAGAACGCACACTAGCAAACATGAACACACACAAGCCAGCATGAACGCGCACAAGCAAGCATGCACGCACACAAGCAAGCATGAGCGCACTCAATCAAGCATTAACGCACACAAGCAAGCATGAACGCACGCAAGAAAGTATGGACGCACACAACCAAGTATTAACGCACACAAGCAAACTTAAACGCACACAAGCTAGCATGAACGCACACAAGCAAGCATGAACGCACACAAGCAAGCATGAACGCACATAAGCAAGCCAGAACGCACACAAGCAAACAAAAACGTACACAATAAAGCATGAACGCACACAAGTCAGCATGAACACACACAAGCAAGCCAGAAAGCACACGTGTAAGCATGAACGCACACAAGAAAGCATTAACGCACAAAAGCACGCCAGAACGCACAAATGCAAACAAGAATGCTCACAAGCAAGCATGAAGGCACACAAGCAAGCATGAACGAACACAAGCAAGCAAGAACGCATACAAGCAAGCAAAATCGCACACAAGAGGGCCAGAACACACACAAATAAGCATAAAAGCACACAAGCAAGCATGAACGCACAAAAGGAAGCATGAACACACACAAGCAAGCATGAACGCACTGAAAAAAGCATGAACGCACACAAGCAAGCATGAACGCACCCAATTAATCATGAACGCACACAAGAAAGCATGAACGCACACAAGCAAGCATGAATGCTCACAAGCAAGCATGAACGCTCACAAGCAAGCATGAACGCACATAAGCAAATATGAACGCACACAAGCAAGCATGAACGCACACAAGCAAGCATGAACGCACACAAACAAGCATGAACGCACACAAGCAAGCATGCACGCACACAAGCAAGCATGAACGCACTCAAGCAAGCATTAACGCACACAAGCAAGCATGAACGCACTCAAGAAAGCATGGACGCACACAACCAAGCATGAACGCACACAAGCAAACATAAACGCACACAAGCAAGCATGGACGCACACAAGCAGGCACGAACGCTCACAAGCAAGCATGAACGCACATAAGCAAACACGAACACAAACAAGCAAGCATGAACGCCATCAAGCAAGCATGAACGCTCAAAAGCAAGCATGAACGAACATATGTAAACATGAACGCACACAAGCAAGCAAGAACGCACCCAATTAATCATGAACGCACACAAGAAAGCATGAACGCAAACAAGCAAGCATGAATGCTCACAAGCAAGCATGAACGCTCACAAGCAAGCATGAACGCACATAAGCAAATATGAACGCACACAAGCAAGCATGAACGCACACAAGCAAGCATGAACGCACACAAACAAGCATGAACGCACACAAGCAAGCATGCACGCACACAAGCAAGCATGAACGCACTCAAGCAAGCATTAACGCACACAAGCAAGCATGAACGCACTCAAGAAAGCATGGACGCACACAACCAAGCATGAACGCACACAAGCAAACATAAACGCACACAAGCAAGCATGGACGCACACAAGCAGGCACGAACGCTCACAAGCAAGCATGAACGCACATAAGCAAACACGAACACAAACAAGCAAGCATGAACGCCATCAAGCAAGCATGAACGCTCAAAAGCAAGCATGAACGAACATATGTAAACATGAACGCACACAAGCAAGCAAGAACGCACACAAACAAGCATGAATGCACACAAGCAAGCATAAACGCTCACAAGCAAGCATGAACGCAGACATACAAGCCAGAACGCACACAAGCAAGCATGAAAGCACACAAGCAAACAAGAACACACACAAGGAAGCCAGAACGCACACAAGCAAGCATGAACGCATACAAGCAAGCATAAATGCACGCAAGCAAACATGAACGCAAACAAGCAAACCAGAACACACACGAGCAAGCAAGAACGAACACAAGCAAGCAAAAACGCACATAAGCAAGCCAGAACGCACACAAGCAAGCATGAACAAACACAAGCAAGCAAAAACGCCCACAAGCAATCAAAAACGCACACAAGAGAACCAGAACGCACACAAATAAGCATGAAAGCACACAAGCAAGCATGAACGCACAAAAGAATGCACGAACCCACGCAAGCAAGCATGAACGCACACAAGCAGGCATGAAAGCTCACATGCAAGCATGAACGCTCACAAGCAAGCATGAACGCTCACAAGCAAGCATGAACGCACATAAGCAAACATGAACGCACACAAGCAAGCATGAACGCACACAAGCAAGCATGAACGCTCACAAGCAAGCAAGAACGCACACACCCAAGCATGAACGCACACAAGAAAGCCTGAACGCACACAAGCAAGCATGAACGCACTCAAGCAAGAATTACCGCACACAAGCAAGCATGAACGCTCACAAGCAAGCATGAACGCTCACAAGCAAGCATAAACGCACATAAGCAAACATGAACGCACACAAGAAAGCAAGAATGCACACAAGCAAGCATGAACACACACAAGCAGGGCTGAACACACAGAAGCAGGTATGAACGCCCACAAGCAAGCGTGAACGCACACAAGCAAGCATGAGCGCACAATAGCAAGCATTAACGGCCAATAGCAAGCACGAACGCACACAAGCAAGGATGAACGCACACAAGCAAGCATGAACTTCCACAAGCAAGCATGAACGCACACAAGCTAGCATGAGCGCACACAAGCAAGCATGAATGCTACCAAGCAAGCATGAACGCCCACAAACAAGCACGACCGCACAAAAGCAAGCATGAACGCACACAAGCAAGTATGAATGCCCACATCAAGCATGAACGCCCGCAAGCAATCATGAACGCACACCAGCATGCATGAACACCCACAAGCAAACATGAACGCACACAAGCAAGCACAAACGCACATAAACAAGCATGATCACACACAAGCAAGCATGCCCACACATAAGCAAGCATGAACGCACACAAGCAAGCAAGAACGCACACAAGCATGCATGAACGCACACAAGCAAGCATGAACGCACACAAGAAATCATGAATGTACACAAGCAAGGATGAATATACACAAGCAAGCATGAACACACACAAGAAAGCATGAACGCACACAAGCAAGCATGAATGCCCACAAACAAGCAAGATCGCACACAAGCAAGCATTACCGCACAGAAGCAAGCATGAATTCACTCAAGTAAACATGAATGCAGACAAGCAAGCATGAACGCACAGAAGCGAGCATGAACGTACTCAAGCAAGCATGAACAAACACAAGCAAGCATGAACAAACACAATCAAGGAGGAACGCACACAAGCAAGCATGAACGCACAAAAGCAAGCATGAACGCACTAAAGCAAGCATGAACGCACATAAGCAGGTATTATTGCACACAAGCAAGCAAGAACGCACACAAGCAAGCAAGAACGCACACAAGCAAGCATAAACGCAGACAATCAAGCAAGAACGCACACAAGCAAGCATTAACACACACAAGAAAGTATGAACGCACACAAGCAACCATGAACGCACACAAGCAAGCATAACCACACACAAGCAAGCACGAACGCACATAAGCAAGCCAGAACGCACACAAGCAAACAAAAACGCACACAAGCAAGCATGAATGCACACAAGCCAGCATGAACACACACAAGCAAGCCAAAAAGCACAGATGTAAGCATGAACGCACACAAGCAAGCATGAACGCACACAAGCAAGCCAGAATGCACACATGCAAACAAGAACGCTGACAAGCAAGCATGAAGGAACACAAATAAGCATGAAAGCACACAAGCAAGCATGAACGCACAAAAGCAAGCATGAACCCACACAAGCAAGCATGAACGCACTGAAGAAAGCATGAACGATCACAAGCAAGCATGAACGCACCCAAGTAAGCATGAACGCACACAAGAAAGCATGAACGCACACAAGCAAGCATGAATGCTCACAAGCAAGCATGAACGCTCACAAGCAAGCATGAACGCACATAAGCAAACATGAACGCACACAAGCAAGCATGAACGCAGACAAGCAAGCATGAACGCACACAAGCAAGCATGAACGCACTCAAGCAAGCATTAACGCACACAAGCAAGCATGAACGCACTCAAGAAAGCATGGACGCACACAACCTAGCATGAACGCACACAAGCAAACATAAACGCACACAAGCAAGCATGAACGCACACAAGCAAGCATGAACGCACATAAGCAAACATGAACACAAACAAGCAAGCATGAACGCCATTAAGAGAGCATGAACGCTCACAATCAAGCAAGAACGCACACAAACAAGCATGAACGAACACAAGCAAGCATAAACGCCCACAAACAAGCATGAACGCAGACATACAAGCCAGAGCGTACAAAAGCAAGCATGAAAGCACACAACCAAGCATGAACGCACACCAGCAAGCTTGAACGCACACAGGCCAGCATGAAAGTTCACAAACAAGCATGAACGCACACAAGCAAGCATGAACAAACACAAGCAAGCAAAAACGCACACAAGCAAGCAAAAAAGCACACAAGAGAGCTAGAACCCACACAAATAAGCATGAAAGCACACAATCAAGCATGAAAACTCACATTCAAGCATGAACGCTCACAAGCAAGCATGACCGCCCATAAGCAAACATAAACGCACACAAGCAAGCAAGAACGCACGCAAGCAAGCATGAACGCCCACAAGCAAGCAAGATCGCACACAAGCAAAGATGAACGCACAGAAGCAAGCATGAATGCACTCAAGTAAACATGAATGCCCACAAGCAAGCATGAACGCACAAAAGCGAGCATGAACGTACTCAAGCAAGCATGAACGCACACAAGCAAGCATGAACGCACACAAGCAAGCAAGAACGCACACTAGCAAACATGAACACACACAAGCCAGCATGAACGCGCACAAGCAAGCATGCACGCACACAAGCAAGCATGAGCGCACTCAATCAAGCATTAACGCACACAAGCAAGCATGAACGCACGCAAGAAAGCATGGACGCACACAACCAAGTATTAACGCACACAAGCAAACTTAAACGCACACAAGCTAGCATGAACGCACACAAGCAATCATGAACGCACACAAGCAAGCATGAACGCACATAAGCAAGCCAGAACGCACACAAGCAAACAAAAACGTACACAATAAAGCATGAACGCACACAAGTCAGCATGAACACACACAAGCAAGCCAGAAAGCACACGTGTAAGCATGAACGCACACAAGAAAGCATTAACGCACAAAAGCACGCCAGAACGCACAAATGCAAACAAGAATGCTCACAAGCAAGCATGAAGGCACACAAGCAAGCATGAACGAACACAAGCAAGCAAGAACGCATACAAGCAAGCAAAATCGCACACAAGAGAGCCAGAACACACACAAATAAGCATAAAAGCACACAAGCAAGCATGAACGCACAAAAGGAAGCATGAACACACACAAGCAAGCATGAACGCACTGAAAAAAGCATGAACGCACACAAGCAAGCATGAACGCACCCAATTAATCATGAACGCACACAAGAAAGCATGAACGCACACAAGCAAGCATGAATGCTCACAAGCAAGCATGAACGCTCACAAGCAAGCATGAACGCACATAAGCAAATATGAACGCACACAAGCAAGCATGAACGCACACAAGCAAGCATGAACGCACACAAACAAGCATGAACGCACACAAGCAAGCATGCACGCACACAAGCAAGCATGAACGCACTCAAGCAAGCATTAACGCACACAAGCAAGCATGAACGCACTCAAGAAAGCATGGACGCACACAACCAAGCATGAACGCACACAAGCAAACATAAACGCACACAAGCAAGCATGGACGCACACAAGCAGGCACGAACGCTCACAGGCAAGCATGAACGCACATAAGCAAACACGAACACAAACAAGCAAGCATGAACGCCATCAAGCAAGCATGAACGCTCAAAAGCAAGCATGAACGAACATATGTAAACATGAACGCACACAAGCAAGCAAGAACGCACACAAACAAGCATGAATGCACACAAGCAAGCATAAACGCTCACAAGCAAGCATGAACGCAGACATACAAGCCAGAACGCACACAAGCAAGCATGAAAGCACACAAGCAAGCATGAACGCACACCAGCAAGCTTGAACGCACACAAGCAAGCATGAAAGTTCACAACCAAGCATAAACGCACACAAGCAAGCCAGAACACACACAAGCAAACAAGAACACACACAAGGAAGCCAGAACGCACACAAGCAAGCATGAACGCATACAAGCAAGCATAAATGCACGCAAGCAAACATGAACGCAAACAAGCAAACCAGAACACACACGAGCAAGCAAGAACGAACACAAGCAAGCAAAAACGCACATAAGCAAGCCAGAACGCACACAAGCAAGCATGAACAAACACAAGCAAGCAAAAACGCCCACAAGCAATCAAAAACGCACACAAGAGAACCAGAACGCACACAAATAAGCATGAAAGTACACAAGCAAGCATGAACGCACAAAAGAATGCACGAACCCACGCAAGCAAGCATGAACGCACACAAGCAGGCATGAAAGCTCACATGCAAGCATGAACGCTCACAAGCAAGCATGAACGCTCACAAGCAAGCATGAACGCACATAAGCAAACATGAACGCACACAAGCAAGCATGAACGCACACAAGAAAGCATGAACGCTCACAAGCAAGCAAGAACGCACACACCCAAGCATGAACGCACACAAGAAAGCCTGAACGCACACAAGCAAGCATGAACGCACTCAAGCAAGAATTACCGCACACAATCAAGCATGAACGCACTCAAGAGAGCATGGACGCACACATCCAAGCATGAACGCACACTAGCAAACATGAACTCACACAAGCAAGCATGAACGCACAAAAGCAAGCATGAACGCACACAAGCAAGCATGAATGCACACAAGCAAGCGTGAACGCACACAAGCCAACATGAACGCACACAAGCAAGCATGCACGCACACAAGCAAGCATGAACGTATTGAAGCAAGCATTAAAGCAAACAAGCAAGCTTGAACGCACTCAAGAAAGCATGGACGCACACACCCAAGCATTAACGCACACAAGCAAACGTGAACGCACACAAGCAAGCATAAACGCACACAAGCAAGCATGAACGCTCACAAGCAAGCATGAACGCACATAAGCAAACATGAACACTAACAAGCAAGCATGAATGCCATCAAGCAAGCATGAACGCTCGCAAGCAAGCATGAACGCACATTAGCAAACATGAACGTACACAAGCAAACAAGAATGCACACAAACAAGCAAAAAGCCTGAACGCACACAAGCAAGCTCGAACGCCCACAAGCAAGCATGAACGCAGACATACAAGCCAGAACGCAAACAAGCAAGCATGAAAGCACACAAGCAAGCAAGAAAGCACACAAGCAAGCATGAACTCACACCAGCAAGCTTGAACGCACACAAGCAAGCATGAAATTACACAATCAAGCATGAACGCACCCAAGCATGCCAGAACACACACCAGCAAACAAGAACACACAAAAGGAAGCCAGAACGCACACAAGCAAGCACGAACGCACACAAGCAAGCATGAACAAACACAAGCAAGCAAAAACTCCCACAAGCAATCAAAAACGCACACAAGAGAGCAAGAACGCGCACAAATAAGCATGAAAGCACACAAGCAAGCATGAACGCACAAAAGAATGCACGAACCCACATAAGCAAGCATGAACGCACACAAGCAGGCATGAAAGCTCACATGCAAGCATGAATGCTCACAAACAAGCATGAACGCTCACAAGCAAGCATGAACGCACATAAGCAAACATGAACGCACACAAGCAAGCATGAACGCACACAAGCAAGCATGAACGCTCACAAGCAAGCAAGAACGCACACACCCAAGCATGAACGCACTCAAGCAAGAATTACCGCACACAAGCAAGCATGAACGCACTCAAGAGAGCATGGACGCACACATCCAAGCATGAACGCACACAAGCAAAGATGAACTCACACAAGCAAGCATGAACGCACACAAGCAAGCATGAACGCACACAAGCAAGCATGAATGCACACAAGCAAGCATGAACGCACACAAGCCAGCATGAACGCACACAAGCAAGCATTCACGCGCACCAGCAAGCATGAACGTATTGAAGCAAGCATTAACACACACAAGCAAACATGAACGCACACAAGCAAGCATAAACGCACACAAGCAAGCATGAACGCTCACAAGTAAGCATGAACGCACATTAGCAAACATGAACACAAACAAGCAAGCATGAACGCCATCAAGCATGAATGAACGCTCACAAGCAAGCATGAACGCACATAAGCAAACATGAACGTACACAAGCAAACAACAATGCACACAAACAAGGAAAAAGCATGAAAGCACACAAGCAAGCAAGAAAGCACACAAGCAAGCATGAACTCACACCAGCAAGCTTGAACGCACACAAGCAAGCATGAAATTACACAACCAAGCATGAACGCACCCAAGCAAGCCAGAACACACACAAGCAAACAAGAACACACAAAAGGAAGCCAGAACGCACACAAGCAAGCATGAACGCACGTAAGCAAGCATAAATGCACGCAAGCAAACACGAACGCAAACAAGCAAACCAGAACACACACAACCAAGCAAGAACGCACACAATCAAGCAAAACGCACATAAGCAAGCCAGAACGCACACAAGCAAGCAAGAACGCACACAAGCAAGCAAAAACGCACACAAGAGACCCAGAACGCACACAAATAAGCATGAACCCACACAAGCAAGCATGAACGCACACAAGCAAGCATGAAAGCTCACAAACAAGCATGAACGCTCACAAGCAAGCATGAACGCTCACAAGCAAGCATGAACGCAAATAAGCAAAGATGAACGCACATAAGCAACCATGAACGCACAGAAGCAAGCTTGAACGCACACAAGCAAGCATTAACCCACACAAGCAAGCATGAACGCACACAAGCAAACACGAACGTACTAAAAGCAAGCATGAATGCACACAAGCAGGGATTATGCCCACAAGCAAGCAAGAACACACACAAGCAAACATAACCGCACACAAGCAAGCACGAACACAGACAAGCAAACATAACCGTACACAAGCAAGCAAGAACGCACACAAGAAAGCATTAACGAACTCAAGGAAGCATGAACGCACCCAAGCAAGCATTAACGCACACAAGCAAGCATGAACGCACTGAAGAAAGCATGAACGCAAAAAAGCAAGCATGAACGCACACAAGAAAGCATGAACGCACACAAGCAAGCATGAACGCTCTCAAGCAAGCATGACCGTTCACAAGCAAGCATGAACGCATATAAGGAAACATGAACGCACACAATCAAGCAAGCACGCAAACAAGCAAGCATGAACAATCACAAGCAAGCAATAACGCACACAAACAAGCATGAACGCACACAAGCAAGCATAAACGCACACAAGCAAACATGAACGCACACAAGCAAGCATGAACGCACACAAGCAAGCATGAACGCTCACAAGCAAGCATGATCTCACATAAGCAAACATAAACACACACAAGCAAGCATGAACGCCATCAAGCAGGCATAAACGCTCACAAGCAAGCATGAACGCACAAAAGCAAACATGACCGCACACAAGCAAGCAAGAACGCACACAAAAAAGCATGAACGCCCACAAGCAAGCATGAACGCAGACATACAAGCCAGAACGCACAAAAGCAAGCATGAAAGCAAACAAGCAAGCATGAACGCACACCAGCAAGCTTGAACGCACACAAGCAAGCATGAAAGTACACAACCAAGCATGAACGCACACAAGCAAGCCAGAACACACACAAGGAAGCCAGAACGCACACAAACAAGCACGAACGCCCAGAAGCAAGCATAAATGTACGGAAGCAAACATGAACGCAAACAAGCAAACCAGAATACACACAAGCAAGCCAGAATGCACACAAGCAAGCATGAACACACATAAGCAAGCATGAACGCACAAAAACAAGCATGAACTCACACAAGGAAGCAATAACGCACACAAGCAGGCATGAAATTACAAAAGCAAGCATGAATGCACACAAGCAAGCATGAACGCACACAATCAAGCATGAACGCACACAAAAATGCACCAACCCATACAAGCAAGCATGAACGCACACAAGCAAGCTGGAACGCACACAAACAAGCAAAAACGCTCACAAGCAAACATGATCGTATACAAGCCAGCATGAACGCACACACAACAAGCATGAATGCACACAAGCAAGCAAGAACGCACACAAGCAAGCATGAACGCACATAAGAAAGTAAGAACACACACAAGCAAGCAATAATGCACACAAGCAAGCATGAAATTACAAAATGAAGCATGAAAGCACACAAACAAGCATTACCGCACACAAGCAAAAATGAACGCAAACAAGGAAGCGTTAATGCGCACAAACAAGCATGAATGCACAAAAGCAAGGAAGAACGCACACAAGCAAGCATGAACCCACACAAGCAAGCATGAACCCACACAAGCAAGGAAGAACGCACACAAGCAAGCGCAACCAAGAATGCACACAAGCAAGCATAAATGCACAAAATCAAGCAAGAACGCACACAAACAAGCATTACCGCACACAAGCAATAATGAACGCACACAAGCAAGCGTGAATGCCCACAAACAAGCATGAACGCACACAAGCAATCAATAACGCACACAAGCAAGCGTGAATGCCCACAAACAAGCATGAACGCACACAAGCAATCAATAACGCACACAAGCAAGCGTGAATGCCCAAAAACAAGCATGAACGCACACAAGCAATCAATAACGCACACAAGCAAGCATGAACGCACACAAGCAATCAATAACGCACACAAGCAATCAATTACGCACAAAAGTAAGCATTAACGCACACAAGCAATCAATAACGCACACAAGCAATCAAAAACGCACAAAAGCAAGCATCAACACACACAAGCAAACACAAGCACACATGAACTGTTACCCACAATTACCCCGAAACTCACACTTGCCCCGATACCCACACCAGCCCCGTTACCTACTCCTGCTCCGTTACCCACTCCTGCCCCGTTACCCACACCTGCCCCGTTACCCACACCTGCCCCGTTACCCACTCCTGCCCCTTTACCTACACCTGCCCCGATACCCCACACCTGCCCCGTTACCCACACCTGCCCTGTTACCCACTCCTGCCCCGTTACCCACACCTGCCCCGTTACCAACTCCTGCCCCGTTACCCACACCTGCCCCGTTACCCACACCTGCCCCGTTACCCACTCTTGCCCTGTTACCCACACCTGCCCTGTTACCCACTTCGGCGATGTTACCCACTTCGGCGATGTTACCCACACCTGCTCCGTTACCCACACCTGCCCCGTTACCCACACCTACCCCGTTACCCACACCTGCCCTGTTACCCACTCCTGTCCCGTTATCCACACCTGCCCTGTTTCCCACACCTGCCCCGTTACCCACTCCGGCCCCGTTACCCACACCTGCACCCCGTGACCCACTCCAGTCCCGTTACCCACACCTGTCCTGTTACCCACACCTGCCCTGTTACCCACTCCTGCCCCGTTATCCACACCTGCCCCGTTACTCACACCTGCCCCGTTTCCCACACCTGCCATGTTACCCAAACATGCCCTGTTACCAACACCTGCCCTGTTACCCACACCTGCCCCGTTATGCACACCGGCCCCGTTACCCACACCTGCCCCGTTACCCACACCTGCCCCGTTAACCACTCCTGCCCCGTTACCCACACCTGCCTCGTTACCAACTCCTGCCCCGTTACCCACACCTGCCCCGTTACCCACACCTGCCCAGTTACCTACACCTGCCCCGTTACCCACACCTGCCCCGTTACCTACACCTGCCCCTTTACCCACACCTGCCATGTTACCCACACCTGCCCCGTTACCCACACCTGCCCTGTTACCCACACCTGCCCTGTTACCCACACCATTCCCGTTATCCACACCTGCCCCGTTACCCAAACCTGCCATGTTACCCACACCATCCCCGTTACCCACACCTGCCCCGTTACCCACACCTGCCTCGTTACCAACTCCTGCCCCGTTACCCACACCTGCCCCGTTACCTACACCTGCCCCGTTACACACTCCTGCCCCATTACCCACTTCGGCCTCGTTACCCACACCTGCCCCGTTACCCACACCTGCATGGTTTCCAACACCTGCCTCGTTACCCATACCTGTCCCGTTACTCACACATGCCCCGTTACCCATTCCTGCCCCGTTACCCAAACCTGCCCCGTTAACCACTCCTGCCCCGTTACCCACACCTGCCTCGTTACCAACTCCTGCCCCGTTACCCACAACTGCCCCGTTACCCACACCTGCCCAGTTACCTACACCTGCCCCGTTACCCACACCTGCCCCGTTACCTACACCTGCCCCTTTACCCACACCTGCCATGTTACCCACACCTGCCCCGTTACCCACACCTGCCCTGTTACCCACACCTGCCCTGTTACCCACACCATTCCCGTTATCCACACCTGCCCCGTTACCCACACCTGCCATGTTACCCACACCATCCCCGTTACCCACACCTGCCCCGTTACCCACACCTGCCTCGTTACCAACTCCTGCCCCGTTACCCACACCTGCCCCGTTACCTACACCTGCCCCGTTACACACTCCTGCCCCATTACCCACTTCGGCCTCGTTACCCACACCTGCCCCGTTACCCACACCTGCATGGTTTCCAACACCTGCCTCGTTACCCATACCTGTCCCGTTACTCACACCTGCCCCGTTACCCATTCCTGCCCCGTTACCCACACCTGCCCCAATTCCCCACACCTGCCCCGTTACCCACACCTGCCCCGTTACCCACACCTGCCCTGTTACCCACTCCTGCCCCGTTACCCACACCTGCCCCGTTACCCACACCTACCCCGTTACCCACACCTGCCCTGTTACCCACTCCTGCCCCGTTATCCACACCTGCCCTGTTACCCACACCTGCCCCGTTACCCACTCCGGCCCCGTTACCCACACCTGCACCCCGTGACCCACTCCAGTCCCGTTACCCACACCTGTCCTGTTACCCACACCTGCCCTGTTACCCACTCCTGCCCCGTTATCCACACCTGCCCCGTTACTCACACCTGCCCCGTTTCCCACACCTGCCATGTTACCCAAACATGCCCTGTTACCAACACCTGCCCTGTTACCCACACCTGCCCCGTTATGCACACCGGCCCCGTTACCCACACCTGCCCCGTTACCCACACCTGCCCCGTTAACCACTCCTGCCCCGTTACCCACACCTGCCTCGTTACCATCTCCTGCCCCGTTACCCACACCTGCCCCGTTACCCACACCTGCCCAGTTACCTACACCTGCCCCGTTACCCACACCTGCCCCGTTACCTACACCTGCCCCTTTACCCACACCTGCCATGTTACCCACACCTGCCCCGTTACCCACACCTGCCCTGTTACCCACACCTGCCCTGTTACCCACACCATTCCCGTTATCCACACCTGCCCCGTTACCCAAACCTGCCATGTTACCCACACCATCCCCGTTACCCACACCTGCCCCGTTACCCACACCTGCCTCGTTACCAACTCCTGCCCCGTTACCCACACCTGCCCCGTTACCTACACCTGCCCCGTTACACACTCCTGCCCCATTACCCACTTCGGCCTCGTTACCCACACCTGCCCCGTTACCTACACCTGCATGGTTTCCAACACCTGCCTCGTTACCCATACCTGTCCCGTTACTCACACCTGCCCCGTTACCCATTCCTGCCCCGTTACCCACACCTGCCCCGTTAACCACTCCTGCCCCGTTACCCACACCTGCCTCGTTACCAACTCCTGCCCCGTTACCCACAACTGCCCCGTTACCCACACCTGCCCAGTTACCTACACCTGCCCCGTTACCCACACCTGCCCCGTTACCTACACCTGCCCCTTTACCCACACCTGCCATGTTACCCACACCTGCCCCGTTACCCACACCTGCCCTGTTACCCACACCTGCCCTGTTACCCACACCATTCCCGTTATCCACACCTGCCCCGTTACCCACACCTGCCATGTTACCCACACCATCCCCGTTACCCACACCTGCCCCGTTACCCACACCTGCCTCGTTACCAACTCCTGCCCCGTTACCCACACCTGCCCCGTTACCTACACCTGCCCCGTTACACACTCCTGCCCCATTACCCACTTCGGCCTCGTTACCCACACCTGCCCCGTTACCCACACCTGCATGGTTTCCAACACCTGCCTCGTTACCCATACCTGTCCCGTTACTCACACCTGCCCCGTTACCCATTCCTGCCCCGTTACCCACACCTGCCCCAATTCCCCACACCTGCCCCGTTACCCACACCTGCCCCGTTACCCACACCTGCCCTGTTACCCACTCCTGCCCCGTTACCCACACCTGCCCCGTTACCAACTCCTGCCCCGTTACCCACACCTGCCCCGTTACCCACACCTGCCCTGTTACCCACTCTTGCCCTGTTACCCACACCTGCCCTGTTACCCACTTCGGCGATGTTACCCACACCTGCTCCGTTACCCACACCTGCCCCGTTACCCACACCTACCCTGTTACCCACACCTGCCCTGTTACCCACTCCTGCCCCGTTATCCACACCTGCCCTGTTACCCACACCTGCCCCGTTACCCACTCCGGCCCCGTTACCCACACCTGCACCCCGTGACCCACTCCAGTCCGGTTACCCACACCTGTCCTGTTACCCACACCTGCCCTGTTACCCACTCCTGCCCCGTTATCCACACCTGCCCCGTTACTCACACCTGCCCCGTTTCCCACACCTGCCATGTTACCCAAACATGCCCTGTTACCAACACCTGCCCTGTTACCCACACCTGCCCCGTTATGCACACCTGCCCCGTTACCCACACCTGCCCCGTTACCCACACCTGCCCCGTTAACCACTCCTGCCCCGTTACCCACACCTGCTTCGTTACCAACTCCTGCCCCGTTACCCACACCTGCCCCGTTACCCACACCTGCATGGTTTCCAACACCTGCCCCGTTACCCACACCTGCCCCGTTACCCACACCTGCCCTGTTACCAACACCTGCCCCGTTACCCACACCTGCCCCGTTACCTACACCTGCCCCTTTACCCACACCTGCCATGTTACCCACACCTGTTCCGTTACCCACACCTGCCCTGTTACCCACACCTGCCCTGTTACCCACACCATTCCCGTTATCCACACCTGCCCCGTTACCCACACCTGCCATGTTACCCACACCATCACCATTACCCACACCTGCCCCGTTACCCACACCATCCCCGTTACCCACACCTGCCCCGTTACCCACACCTGCCCCGTTACCCACACCTGCCCCGTTACCCACACCTACCCCGTTACCCACACCTGCCCTGTTACCCACTCCTGCCCCGTTATCCACACCTGCCCTGTTACCCACACCTGCCCCGTTACCCACTCCGGCCCCGTTACCCACACCTGCACCCCGTGACCCACTCCAGTCCCGTTACCCACACCTGTCCTGTTACCCACACCTGCCCTGTTACCCACTCCTGCCCCGTTATCCACACCTGCCCCGTTACTCACACCTGCCCCGTTTCCCACACCTGCCATGTTACCCAAACATGCCCTGTTACCAACACCTGCCCTGTTACCCACACCTGCCCCGTTATGCACACCGGCCCCGTTACCCACACCTGCCCCGTTACCCACACCTGCCCCGTTAACCACTCCTGCCCCGTTACCCACACCTGCCTCGTTACCAACTCCTGCCCCGTTACACACACCTGCCCCGTTACCCACACCTGCCCAGTTACCTACACCTGCCCCGTTACCCACACCTGCCCCGTTACCTACACCTGCCCCTTTACCCACACCTGTCATGTTACCCACACCTGCCCCGTTACCCACACCTGCCCTGTTACCCACACCTGCCCTGTTACCCACACCATTCCCGTTATCCACACCTGCCCCGTTACCCAAACCTGCCATGTTACCCACACCATCCCCGTTACCCACACCTGCCCCGTTACCCACACCTGCCTCGTTACCAACTCCTGCCCCGTTACCCACACCTGCCCCGTTACCTACACCTGCCCCGTTACACACTCCTGCCCCATTACCCACTTCGGCCTCGTTACCCACACCTGCCCCGTTACCCACACCTGCATGGTTTCCAACACCTGCCTCGTTACCCATACCTGTCCCGTTACTCACACCTGCCCCGTTACCCATTCCTGCCCCGTTACCCACACCTGCCCCGTTAACCACTCCTGCCCCGTTACCCACACCTGCCTCGTTACCAACTCCTGCCCCGTTACCCACAACTGCCCCGTTACCCACACCTGCCCAGTTACCTACACCTGCCCCGTTACCCACACCTGCCCCGTTACATACACCTGCCCCTTTACCCACACCTGCCATGTTACCCACACCTGCCCCGTTACCCACACCTGCCCTGTTACCCACACCTGCCCTGTTACCCACACCATTCCCGTTATCCACACCTGCCCCGTTACCCACACCTGCCATGTTACCCACACCATCCCCGTTACCCACACCTGCCCCGTTACCCACACCTGCCTCGTTACCAACTCCTGCCCCGTTACCCACACCTGCCCCGTTACCTACACCTGCCCCGTTACACACTCCTGCCCCATTACCCACTTCGGCCTCGTTACCCACACCTGCCCCGTTACCCACACCTGCATGGTTTCCAACACCTGCCTCGTTACCCATACCTGTCCCGTTACTCACACCTGCCCCGTTACCCATTCCTGCCCCGTTACCCACACCTGCCCCAATTCCCCACACCTGCCCCGTTACCCACACCTGCCCCGTTACCCACACCTGCCCTGTTACCCACTCCTGCCCCGTTACCCACACCTGCCCCGTTACCAACTCCTGCCCCGTTACCCACACCTGCCCCGTTACCCACACCTGCCCCGTTACCCACTCTTGCCCTGTTACCCACACCTGCCCTGTTACCCACTTCGGCGATGTTACCCACACCTGCTCCGTTACCCACACCTGCCCCGTTACCCACACCTACCCTGTTACCCACACCTGCCCTGTTACCCACTCCTGCCCCGTTATCCACACCTGCCCTGTTACCCACACCTGCCCCGTTACCCACTCCGGCCCCGTTACCCACACCTGCACCCCGTGACCCACTCCAGTCCGGTTACCCACACCTGTCCTGTTACCCACACCTGCCCTGTTACCCACTCCTGCCCCGTTATCCACACCTGCCCCGTTACTCACACCTGCCCCGTTTCCCACACCTGCCATGTTACCAAAACATGCCCTGTTACCAACACCTGCCCTGTTACCCACACCTGCCCCGTTATGCACACCTGCCCCGTTACCCACACCTGCCCCATTACCCACACCTGCCCCGTTAACCACTCCTGCCCCGTTACCCACACCTGCTTCGTTACCAACTCCTGCCCCGTTACCCACACCTGCATGGTTTCCAACACCTGCCCCGTTACCCACACCTGCCCCGTTACCCACACCTGCCCTGTTACCAACACCTGCCCCGTTACCCACACCTGCCCCGTTACCTACACCTGCCCCTTTACCCACACCTGCCATGTTACCCACACCTGTTCCGTTACCCACACCTGCCCTGTTACCCACACCTGCCCTGTTACCCACACCATTCCCGTTATCCACACCTGCCCCGTTACCCACACCTGCCATGTTACCCACACCATCACCATTACCCACACCTGCCCCGTTACCCACACCATCCCCGTTACCCACACCTGCCCCGTTACCCACACCTGCCCCGTTACCTACACCTGCCCCGTTACCCACTCCTGCCCCATTGCCCACTTTGGCCTCGTTACCCACACCTGCCCCGTTACCCACACCTGCATGGTTTCCAACACCTGCCTTGTTACCCACACCTGTCCCGTTACTCACACCTGCCCCGTTACCCATTCCTGCCCCGTTACCCACACCTGCCCCAATTCCCCACACCTTCCCCGTTACCCACACCTGCCCTGTTACCCACACCTGCCCTGTTACCCACAACTGCCCCGTTACCCACACCTGCCCCGTTACCCACACCTGCCCCGTTACCCACTCCTGCCCCGTTACCCACACCATCCCTGTTACCCACACCTGCCCCGTTACCCACACCTACATCGTTACCAACTCCTGCCCCGTTACCCACACCTGCCCTGTTACCCACACCAGCCCCGTTACCCACAATGTCCTGTTACCCACACCATCCCCGTTACCCACACCTGCCCCGTTACCCACACCTACCTCGTTACCAACTCCTGCCCCGTTACCCACACCTGCCCTGTTACACACACCTGCCCCGTTACCCACACCTACCCTGTTACACACACCAGCCGTATTACCTACTCCTGCTTCGTTACCTACACCTGCCCCGATACCCCACGCCTGCCCCTTTACCTACACCTGCCCCTTTACCCACACCTGCCCCGTTACCTACACCTGCCCCTTTACCAACACCTGCCCCGTTACCCACTCCTGCTCCGTTACCCACTTCGGCCTCGTTACCCACACCTGCCCCGTTACCAACACCTGCCGCGTTACCCACACCTGCCCTGTTACCCACACCTGCCCCATTTTCAACACCTGCCCTGTTACCCACACCTGCCCCGTTACCCACACCTGCCCTGTTACCCACAACTGCCCCGTTACCCACACCTGCCCCGTTACCCACACCTGCCCCGTTACCCACTCCTGCCCCGTTACCCACACCATCCCCGTTACCCACACCTGCCCTGTTACCCACACCTACCTCGTTACCAACTCCTGCTCCGTTACCCACTCCTGCCCTGTTACCCACACCTGCCCCATTTTCAACACCTGCCCTGTTACCCACACCTGCCCCGTTACCCACACCTGCCCTGTTACCCACACCTGCCCTGTTACCCACACCTGCCCCATTTCCAACACCTGCCCTGTTACCCACACCTGCCCTGTTACCCACACCTGCCCTGTTACCCACACCTGCCCCGTTACCTACACTTGCCCCTTTACCCACGCCTGCCCCGTTGCCCACACCTTCCCCGTTACCCACACCTGCCCTGTTACCCACACCATCCCCGTTACCGACACCTGCCCCGTTACCCACACCTGCCTCGTTACCAACTTCTGCCCGGTTACCTACACCTGCCCCGTTACCCACACCCGCCTCGTTACCAACTCCTGTCCCGTTACCCACACCTGCCCCGTTACCCACTCCTGCCCCGTTACCCACACCTGCCCCGTTACCCACACCTGCCCTGTTACCCACACCTGCCCTGTTACCCACTTCTGCCCCGTTATCCACACCCGCCCTGTTACCCACACCTGCCCCGTTACCCACTCCTGCCCCGATACCCACACCTTCACCCCGTTACCCACACCTGCCCTGTTACCCACACCTGCCCCGTTACCCACACCTGCCCTGTTACCCACACCTGCCCCGTTACTCACACCTGCCCTGTTTCCCACACCTTCCCAGTTACCTACACCTACCCCGTTACCTATACCTGCCCTGTTATCCACCCCTACCCCGTTACCCACACCTGCCCCGTTACCCACACCTGCCCCGTTACTCACATCTGCCCCGTTACTCACACCAGCCCCGTACTCACATCTGCCCCGTTACCCACACCTGCCCCGTCACCCACATGTGCCCCGTTACCCACACCTGCACCGTTACTCACACCTGCCCCGTTACTCACACCTGCCCCGTTACCCACACCTACCCTGTTACCCACACCTGCCCCGTTACCCACACCTGCCCCGTTACCCACACCTACCCCGTTACTCACACCTGCCCCGTTACCCACACCTGCCCTGTTACCCACACCTGCCCCATTACCCACACCTGCCCCGTTACCCACACCTGCCCCGTTACCCACACCAACCCCGTTATCCACACCTGCCTTGTTCCCCACACCTGCACCGTTACCCACACCTACCCCGTACTCACATCTGCCCTGTTACCCACACCTGCCCCGTCACCCACATGTGCCCCGATACCCACACCTGCACCGTTACCCACACCTGCCCTGTTACCCACACCTGCCCCGTTACCCACACCTGCCCTGTTTCCCACACCTTCCCAGTTACCTACACCTACCCTGTTACCTATACCTGCCCTGTTATCCACCCCTACCCCGTTACCCACACCTGCCCCGTTACCCACACCTGCCCCGTTACCTACACCTGCCCTGTTACCCACACCTGCCCCGTTACCCACACCAACCCCGTTATCCACACCTGCCTTGTTACCCACACCTGCACCGTTACCACACCTGCCCTCTTTCCCACAACTGCCCTGTTACCCACTCCTGCCCCGTTACCCACACCTGCCCCGTCACCCACATGTGCCCCGTTACCCACACCTGCACCGTTACTCACACCTGCCCCGTTACTCACACCTGCCCCGTTACCCACACCTGCCCTGTTACCCACACCTGCCCCGTTACCCACACCTGCCCCGTTACCCACACCTGCCCCGTTACCCACACCAACCCCGTTATCCACACCTGCCTTGTTACCCACACCTGCACCTTTACCCACACCTGCCCTCTTACCCACAACATCCCTGTTACCCACACCTGCCCCGTTACTCACACCGGCCCCGTTACCCACGCTTGTCCCGTTACCCACACCTGCCCTGTTACCCACATCTGCCCCGTTACCCAAACCAACCCCGTTATCCACACCTGCCTTGTTACCCACACCTGCACCGTTACCCACACCTGCCCTCTTACCCACAACTGCCCTGTTACCCACACCTTCCCCGTTACCCCACACCTGCCGTGTTTCCCACACCTGCCCCGCCAAACACACACACCGATACTACGACGTTGGTACAACGTTCGAACAAGTTTTAACACCTAAACAGTTATAACAACCAATATAGCAAGTTGTAACAACGTTCTAATACGTCATAAACACGTTAAGCCAAGATGTAACAACTTTATTACAAGTTGTAACAAGCGGAAAATGGAGACAGTTTCGGTTTGTGTTTCCAGGATCCTGCCATGATTCTCACTCCAGTCTCGTTACCCGCTCCAGTCTCGTGTCACACTCACCCGCCCCGTCCCTAACCCCCGCCCCGTCCCTAACTCCCGCCCTGTCCCTAACCCCCGCCCCGTCCCTAACTCCCGCCCCGTCCCTAACCCCCGACCCGTCCCTAACCTCCGCCCCGTCCCTAACTCCCGCCCCGTCCCTAACCCCCGCCCCGTCCCTAACCCCCGACCCGTCCCTAACTCCCGCCCCGTCCCTAACCCCCGCCCCGTCCCTATCCCTCGTCCCGTCCCTAACTCCCGCCCCGTCCCTATCCCCCGCCCCGTCCCTAACCCCCGCCCCGTCCCTAACTCCCGCCCCGTCCCTAACCCCCGCCCCGTCCCTAACCCACGACCCGTCCCTAACCCCCGCCCCGTCCCTAACCCCCGTCCCGTCCCTAACTCCCGCCCCGTCCCTAACCCCCGCCCCGTCCCTAACCCCCGCCCCGTCCCTAACCCTCGCGCCGTCCCTAACTCCCGCCCCGTCCCTAACCCCCGCCCCGTCCCTAACCCCCGCCACGTCCCTAACCCCCGCCCCGTCCCTAACCCCCGCCCCGTCCCTAACCCCCGACCCGTCCCTAACCCCCGCCCCGTCCCTAACCCCCGACCCGTCCCTAACTCCCGCCCTGTCCCTAACCCTTGCCCCATCCTAACCCCCGCCCTGTCTCTAACCCCCGTCCCGTCCCTAACCCTCGCTCTGTCCCTAACCCTCGCCATGTCCCTAACCCTCGCCCCGTTCCTAACCCCCGTCCCGTCCCTAACCCTCGCCCCGTCCCTAACCCCCTCCCCGTCCCTAACCCCCGTCCCGTCCCTAACCCCCGCCCCGTCCCTAACCTACACCTCGTCCCTAACCCCCGCCCCGTCCCTAACCTCCGCCCCGTCCCTAACCCCCACCCCGTCCCTAACCCCCGCCCCGTCCCTAACCCCCGCCCCGTCCCTAACCTTCGCCCCGTCCCTAACCCCCGCCCCGTCCCTAACCCCCGCCCCGTCCCTAACCCTCGCCCTGTCCCTAACCCCCGCCCCGTCCCTAACCTCGTCCCCGTCCCTAACCCCCGCCCCGTCCCTAACCTCCGCCCCGTCCCTAACCCCCGTCCCGTCCCTAACCTCCGCCCCGTCCCTAACCCCCGTCCCGTCCCTAACCTCCGCCCCGTCTCTATCCCCCGCCCTGTCCCTAACCCCCGCCCCGTCCCTAACCCCCGCCCTGTCTCTAACCCTCGCCCCGTCCCCCTCCCATCCCTACTGCTGTGCCGTCATACTGAGCCTGGCCCCGGACGGCATCGCTCAGTATACGATCAGCTGTGCTCAAGTCGCTGCCAACATGTTCCCTACTTCCCTTGCGTTTGTGGGGCGGTATGGCGCGAGGAATACATGTTTTGGTGGCACAGGTGTGTGGTGTGGGGAGACAGGTGTGTGGTGTGGCAGAGGATTGGCAGCACAGGTGTCTCATTGACTAGCGAGGGTGAAGCGATTGACCTCCTCAGTCCGCGCAGTCACAGTTGCATCACGAGGCCAGCCTCTCTAGTACGACGAGCCGCGACGTTTAGAGTCTCCTCACCTACCCTGCTCCTCCACCAGCCTCAAAGTGCTTGTGCTATATGAGCAAGTGGAGTCTGGCGGATTGTGTGTTATCATGTTTGTTGACATAAATGCTATTGATCAGACGAAAGGAAGTTATCGGGTAAGACAGGTGAGATCAATAGGGCCGCGCCATGTGCTCGCCCCACGTGGCTTTGTATACATTCCGGCCCGCAGAAAAGTTGGCCGGCGGCCGAAGTGATCCTCGAAGTCCTGGGAAGACTGCGGCTACCGACGGCGTCTCTCAGCGCTGCGCCGCTCCCTGCCATCTAAACACGCCTTAGGTCCAACAATGGCAGCCCCCAACGCTACTGGAATAGTGCCTCTCATTCCAGGCCTGGAACGGCCGGGAAGCGCGATGCCGGCCGCAGTTTTCCGTCTCAGGACCTTTTGACAGAGTTTAAAGTGGTGTAAGTGCTGAGAGGTAGACACCCGGGTCTAACAAGTGGTTGCTACTTCAACGAATGGTTGTTTTTGTAATGAATAATTTGCTAGAAGTTGTATTTGAGCCATGTAAACAAAGAGAGCCTGGCCGAACATCCCCGGCCGGGCTGCGTACTAGGGTGCGCGAAGTGTAGCCATACAAACATGGACGTCTGTGGAAGGGCAAGTCTCGTGATCTTGTGAAATTTTAGTGACTTTACGCTTGACCAGGACTCGGCGGGTGTGACCAGGATCAAGATTAAGGTATTGGTGTTGGTTTGGTGTAGCCAGCAAGGTGTCGGAGTGCGTGTAGAGGGTGTTATAGCGAGGAGATGAGCGAGGCCGGGGCAGGCGAGGGGCCCGGGGGGGAGCACGGCGCGAGTCCGGGGCTGGGCGGGTGCGGGGCTGCGGGTCCGCCAGCTGCTGACTCGCCTGCCGCGACCACGGCTGACGCTGCCTCGCCACTCTGCTCATCGCCACCGTCGCCAACCCCTGAGCCTGACGACCCATCGTCGACCCCCACGCGCGCCTCAGTCGCGCGACACGTGCCCACGCGCCCGGACCACCTCGCCCCCGCGCACCACCCGCCGCTCTCCCTCGCCACTCACCGCCACAGCCCCGACCCTGACGATCCTGACGAGGACCCCGACCTGCAGCCACGGATCCTGCACACCCAGACCGTAGCCCTCCATCACCCGGAAGACGACAGCGAACTGTCGCCCTCGGCTCACGTGAACTATAAGGACGAGCCGCTCAGTGTTAGTGTTGTGCACGAGGACTCTCAGTTGGACTCTCATGACTCGGGACTGTTGAGTCCTAGTGAACTTTCTCCCCGGGAAGGTCAGGTTAGTGTACCAAGCATGATTGACGCGTCGGACTTCAGATCCCTCCAGCCGGAGCCCATATATCAGAATCTGTCGTCGATGAACGGCCGCATGTCGCCGCCGGGGTTCTCGCCTTCGTCAGCGAGCAGTTACGCCACGCTGACGCCCCTGCAGCCGCTGCCCCCCATCAGCACAGTGTCAGACAAGTTCGCGTACGGCCACACGGGTAATGTGTCGGGCAGCTTCACCGTGATGCAGAACAACGGGTTGGGCAACATGTTGTCTATGGGCTCGCCTTACCAGTACGACAAACTCTCCATGTCGCCGCCTCACTACTCCTCCAACAACGGCCTCGGCCTCAACCTGGGCCACCAGCACTCGCCTCTCTCGCCTCACTCCTACCAGAACGGCTTGGCGTCCCCACAGAAGTCTCTCAGCCCCAATGGCTACGACTCTCCCTACACCCGGCAGGATATGAGTCGCACCACCCTGGCGGCCCCACAGTCGCCCACACTGTCGCCCCCTGTGTCGCTACACTCACCCCCACAAGCTTTCTCAAACTTCAGCGCGGCGCCCACGCCCACACTCACTACCACCTCCCTCAACATGAACGGACTCTCTGGGGGCAGCGGGCTGGGGTCCCTGTCACCCCAGGCAGTGTCCCCACACAGCCCCAACTACAGCCCCCACCACCACTTGCAAGTGCCCCCGTCACCCCCACCCATCAAGCAGGAACCCATTTTGCACGGTGCCAGTTTGGGGTGCCAGCTGGCCAACATGACCCAGACCATGCCCACCACTATCTCTCAGAGCCCCCCACATGCCCACATGGCCGTAACTATGGCACAGCAAGCCATGGTACCCACAGCACCCATGTCGGTGGCCAGTGCTTCTGTGGGCGGATCTCAAGTGCAAATGAAAACCTCACAGATGGCCACTACGAGTGCGGGCAGCGTGGGCGTGGGAGCGGGTGCGGGCGAGGTGGAGGAAATTAACACCAAAGAGCTGGCACAACGCATTTCTGCCGAGCTCAAGCGGTACTCCATCCCGCAAGCAATCTTCGCCCAGCGTGTGCTGTGTCGCTCTCAGGGCACACTCTCAGACTTGCTCAGGAACCCTAAGCCCTGGTCCAAGCTTAAGTCCGGCCGCGAGACCTTCCGGCGCATGTGGAAGTGGCTCCAGGAACCCGAGTTCCAGCGGATGTCAGCCCTCAGATTAGCAGGTAAGTCTGGCTTCATTCATCCCTGTACTCCCCGCCGCCGCCACTTCCCCTACAGTACTTCCTCCTGGTATCCGCCAGTACCACTCCAATATTATATACTGAATGTGTACTGGTCTCTGTAATGTGGTGCTTGTTTGTCGCTGGCGGGAAGGAGAACAATGGTCCGAGTGGTTGTGTTGTATGGTTGGGTTGGGCAGCGCTAAGGGCCTCACCCTTGAGTGTCTTCAGGAAGCCTCGTAACGTCCAGTTATTAAGTGCAGGAGAGAGGCGATGACGTGACTCATGGTCGGTGTATGAGAGTGGTCGCTGTACTGGCAGCTGCTGCCATACACCGCCCCAACACTCACCTTTGTTGTCATACACTCAACTATGATAACTTACAGCATTTAACAATCATAATCTCCTGCGACATTTGTATCAGATGAGCATAGTCTCCAGGCGATGATAATTCAGGAAGTGTGTACTGGTTTACCCGGCCGCGGGGTAAACCAGTACACACACGGAGAGTGAGTCTGTTCCAGTACCTCCCGGTACAGGACGTTCCAGTACCTCCCGGTACGGTACTGGGGAGTATATCGTCATATTTGTGGGAGAACTGAGAGACTTGTATGAAGCAGGGAGGTGGAGGGCGGGCGAGGCGGACATGCACGCGCCAGACCTCAGGGGAACCACCGCTGCCTCCTCCTCCTCCTCCCGTAACACACGCACGCACTCACACTCACACGCACACAGTCACACGCTCGCACACACACACGCGCTCAAATACCTCTCCTGCTTCCCCATGTAAACCGCTCCCGTATAAACACAGCAACATATAAAATCTCATGTAAACTGAAGGAGAATTGTAACATTATCTTTACATCATCCGTGTTCACGTGATGCGAGAAGTTCAGGTGCGAATTTCCAGGAAATCTTGGATACTTTTCGCTACCGTTGGCGGAGCGGGGGATTACTGGCGGCAGTGATGATTCACTCATCTGGAGGCTCGCACTCATCGGCTTCTTCACTCATCGTGGACCACTGATGGACCACTCTGGTCAGCGCTGAGCGTGAGAAACACGCTGGAGCGAGACGTGAGTAATATAATATTTTGGTGTTAGTGGTTTGGTGAGGCGCGCGCGGTGTGTCGCGTGGGTGAGCGGCGGCTCGCTGACAGCCGCCGCACGCGACCTGCAGCACTACTGCCGCCCTCGCCACCCCGCCGCCGCCGCCCTCGCCACCCCGCCGCCGCCGCCCTCGCCACCCCGCCGCCGCCGCCCTCGCCACCCCGCCGTCCTCGCCACTCCTGCCACCCTGCTGCCGCCCCGCTACCGCCCTCGCCACTCCTACCACCCCGCCGCAGCCCCCGCCACCAAGCTGCCACCCCGCCTCCTCCGTCCTCGCCGCCCTGGCTAACCTGCCGCCGCCCTCGCTAACCTGCGGTCGCCCTCGATAACCTGTCGCCGCCCTCACTAACTGGCCGCCGCCCTCGCTAACCTGCGGCCGCCCTCGCTAACCTGTGGCCGCCCTCGCTAACCTGCGGCCGCCCTCACTAACTGGCCGCCGCCCTCGCTAACCTGCCGCCGCCCTTGCTAACCTGCCGCCACCCTCACTAACCTGCCGCCGCCCTCGCTAACCTGCGGCCGCCCTCACTAACCTGCGGCCGCCCTCATTAACCGGCCGCCGCCCTCGCTAACCTGCGGCCACCCTCACTAACCGGCCGCTGCCCTTGCTAACCTGCCGCCGCCCTTGCTAACCTGCGGCCACCCTCGCTAACCTGCGGCCGCCCTAGCTAACCTGCGGCCGCCATCACTAACCTGCCGCCGCCCTCACTAACCTGCCGCCGCCCTCGCTAACCTGCCGCCGCCCTCGCTAACCTGCTGCCGCCCTCGCTAACCTGCGGCCGCCCTCACTAACCTGCCGCCACCCTCACTAACCTGCGGCCACCCTCGCTAACCTGCCGCCGCCCTCACTAACCTGCAGCCGCCCTCACTAACCTGCGACCGCCCTCACTAACCTGCCGCCGCCCTCACTAACCTGCCGCCGCCCTCACTAACCTGCCGCCGCCCTCGCTAACCTGCCGTCGCCCTCGCTAACCTGCGGCCGCCCTCGCTAACCTGCCGCCGCCCTCACTAACCTGCCGCCGCCCTCACTAACCTGCCGCCACCCTCACTAACCTGCCGCCGCCCTCGCTAACCTGCCGCCGCCTTCACTAACCTGCGGCCACCCTCACTAACATGCGGCCGCCCTCGCTAACCTGCGGCCGCCCTCACTAACTTGCCGCCGCCTTCGCTAACCTGCGGCCGCCCTCGCTAACCTGCCGCCGCCCTCGCTAACCTGCCGCCACCCTTACTAACCTGCAGCCGCCCTCACTAACCTGCCACCGCCCTCACTAACCTGCCGCCACCCTTACTAACCTGCAGCCGCCCTCGCTAACCTGCCACCGCCCTCACTAACCTGCCGCCACCCTTACTAACCTGCCGCCACCCTTACTAACCTACAGCCGCCCTCACTAACCTGCCACCGCCCTCACTAACCTGCCGCCGCCCTCGCTAACCTGCGGCCGCCCTCGCTAACCTGCCGCAGCCCTCACTAACCTGCCGCCACCCTTACTAACCTGCGGCCACCCTCGCTAACCTGCCGCCGCCCTCACTAACCTGCGGCCGCCCTCGCTAACCTGCGGCCACCCTCACTAACCTGCGGCCACCCTCACTAACCTGCCGCCGCCCTCACTAACCTGCGGCCACCCTCGCTAACCTGCGGCCACCCTCACTAACCTGCCGCCGCCCTCACTAACCTGCAGCCACCCTCGCTAACCTGCCGCCACCCTCACTAACCTGCCGCCGCCCTCACTAACCTGCGGCCACCCTCGCTAACCTGCGGCCACCCTCACTAACCTGCGGCCGCCCTCACTAACCTGCCGCCGCCCTCGCTAACCTGCCGCCGCCCTCACTAACCTGTCGCCGCCCTCATTAACCTGCCGCCGCCCTCACTAACCTGCCGCCGCCCTCACTAACCTGCGGCCACCCTCACTAACCTGCGGCCACCCTCACTAACCTGCCGCCGCCCTCACTAACCTGCCGCCACCCTCACTAACCTGCGGCCACCCTCACTAACCTGCAGCCGCCCTCACTAACCTGCGGCCGCCCTCGCTAACCTGCGGCCGCGCTCACTAACCTGCGGCCGCCCTCGCTAACCTGCGGCCGCCCTCACTAACCTGCCGCCGCCCTCACTAACCTGCCGACGCCCTCACTAACCTGCGGCTGCCCTCACTAACCTGCCGCCGCCCTCACTAACCTGCCGCCGCCCTCACTAACCTGCGGCCACCCTCACTAACCCGCGGCCGCCCTCACTAACCTGCGGCCGCCCTCGCTAACCTGCGGCCGCCCTCACTAACCTGCGGCCGCCCTCGCTAACCTGCGGCCGCCCTCACTAACCTGCCGCCGCCCTCACTAACCTGCCGCCGCCCTCACTAACCTGCGGCCACCCTCACTAACCTGCGGCCGCCCTCGCTAACCTGTGGCCGCCCTCACTAACCTGCGGCCGCCCTCACTAACCTGCCGCCGCCGTCACTAACCTGCCGCCGCCGTCACTAACCTGCGGCCGCCCTCACTAACCTGCCGCCACCCTCACTAACCTGCCGCCGCCGTCACTAACCTGCGGCCGCCCTCACTAACCTGCCGCCGCCCTCACTAACCTGCCGCCGCCCTCACTAACTTGCGGCCGCCCTCACTAACCTGCCGTCGCCCTCACTAACCTGCCGCCGCCCTCACTAACCTGTCGCCGCCCTCATTAACCTGCCGCCGCCCTCACTAACCTGCCGCCGCCCTCACTAACCTGCGGCCACCCTCACTAACCTGCGGCCACCCTCACTAACCTGCCGCCGCCCTCACTAACCTGCCGCCACCCTCACTAACCTGCGGCCACCCTCACTAACCTGCAGCCGCCCTCACTAACCTGCGGCCGCCCTCGCTAACCTGCGGCCGCCCTCACTAACCTGCGGCCGCCCTCGCTAACCTGCGGCCGCCCTCACTAACCTGCCGCCGCCCTCACTAACCTGCCGCCGCCCTCACTAACCTGCCGACGCCCTCACTAACCTGCGGCTGCCCTCACTAACCTGCCGCCGCCCTCACTAACCTGCCGCCGCCCTCACTAACCTGCGGCCACCCTCACTAACCCGCGGCCGCCCTCACTAACCTGCGGCCGCCCTCGCTAACCTGCGGCCGCCCTCACTAACCTGCGGCCGCCCTCGCTAACCTGCGGCCGCCCTCACTAACCTGCCGCCGCCCTCACTAACCTGCCGCCGCCCTCACTAACCTGCGGCCACCCTCACTAACCTGCGGCCGCCCTCGCTAACCTGTGGCCGCCCTCACTAACCTGCGGCCGCCCTCACTAACCTGCCGCCGCCGTCACTAACCTGCCGCCGCCGTCACTAACCTGCGGCCGCCCTCACTAACCTGCCGCCACCCTCACTAACCTGCCGCCGCCGTCACTAACCTGCGGCCGCCCTCACTAACCTGCCGCCGCCCTCACTAACCTGCCGCCGCCCTCACTAACTTGCGGCCGCCCTCACTAACCTGCCGTCGCCCTCACTAACCTGCCGCCGCCCTCACTAACCTGCCGCCGCCCTCACTAACCTGCGGCCGCCCTCACTAACCTGCCGCCGCCCTCACTAACCTGCCGCCGCCCTCACTAACCTGCCGCCGCCCTCACTAACCTGCCGCCGCCCTCACTAACCTGCCGCCGCCCTCACTAACCTGCCGCCGCCCTCACTAACCTGCCGCCGCCCTCACTAACCTGCCGCCGCCCTCACTAACCTGCCGCCGCCCTCACTAACCTGCCGCCGCCCTCACTAACCTGCCGCCGCCCATCCCAACACCGCCGCCCATCCCATATATATATATATATATATATATATATATATATATATATATATATATATATATATATATATATATATATATATATATATATATATATATATATATATATATATGAGACAGTGTCAGACCACGGAGGAAGAATTGAAACAGGAATTTCCTTAAGTACTTTCGTATATTAATACATCTGTTTCAATTCTTCCTCCGTGGTCTGACACTGTCACATTTTATATCACGTTTTAATTGTCGTGATTTACACACACACATGGTGGTGGGCAGGCCCACACACCCACCACAGCCCGGTTGGTCCGGAACGTCTTTTAGAAAACAGTTAATTTTTCTCTTGAAGATGTCCACGGTTGTTCCGGCAATATTTCTTTTAGTCGCTGGGAGGACGTTGAACAACCGCGGACCTCTGATGGTCCGCGGTTGTTCAACGTCCTCCCAGCGAGCATAAGGAATATTGCCGGAACAACCGTGGACATCTTCAAGAAGAAACTAAATAGTTTCCTGCAAGGAGTGCCGGACCAACCGGGCTGTGGTGGGTATGTGGGCCTGCGGGCCGCTCCCAGCAACAGCCTGGTGGACCAAACTCTCACAAGTTAAGCCTGGCCTCGGGCCGGGCTTGGGCAGTAGAAGAACTCCCAGAACCCCATCAACCAGGTATATATATATATATATATATATATATATATATATATATATATAATGCAAATATTAATGCAGGGAAAGTTTGTGTGAACGTCGGCAATTAAGAATGAGAAACACAGATACTTAGCGTAGTGGTGAGTGACGGTGAGAGGCCGGGAGTGACGGTGAGGGGCCGGGAGTGACGGTGAGGACTGAGAGTGACAGTGAGGACTGAGAGTGACGGTGAGGGCCGGGAGTGACGGTGAGGACTGAGAGTGACAGTGAGGACTGAGAGTGACGGTGAGGGCCGAGAGTGACGGGGCCCAGCTCACTACCTGACGTCCTCGGCCGCTCCCACTAACCAACACCACTCACTCGTCATCACACAGTTCTCATCAAACTGCTTAGAAAGGTGTGCCCAAACGGTGCTGTAGAGGCAGCTCTCTCGTGATTAGTGGGCGCCATGCGTGCGTGTTGTTCAGTATCCTGTTGGAGACCCCCTCAGTGTTGTGGCTGGGACCCACTGTGACTCCCTCAGTGTAGACCAGACGTTGGGACCCCCTGTGACACCCTCAGTGTAGACAAGACGCTGGGACCCCCTGTGACACCCTCAGTGTAGACCAGACGGTGGGACTCCCTGTAACCCCCTCAGTGTAGACCAGACGCTGGGACCCCCTGTGACACCCTCAGTGTAGACAAGACGCTGGGACCCCCTGTGACACCCTCAGTGTAGACCAGACGCTGGGACCCCCTGTGACACCCTCAGTGTAGACCAGACGCTGGGACCCCCTGTGACACCCTCAGTGTAGACCAGACGCTGGGACCTCCTGTGACACCCTCAGTGTAGACCAGACGCTGGGACCCCCTGTGACACCCTCAGTGTAGACCAGACGCTGGGACCCCCTGTGACCCCCTCAGTGTAGGCCAGACGCTGGGACCCCCTGTGACCCCCTCAGTGTAGACCAGTGTGTCCGTGACTAACTGGAATAGTAGTGTAATAGCCGCGGGTATTGTCGCACAACGGTATTAGTGAGATTGTTCCGCCGTCCGCCACTGCCGCCGCTACGCCGCCGTCCGCCACTGCCGCTGCCGCCGCTACGCCGCCGTCCGCCACTGCCGCCGCTACGCCGCCGTCTGCCGCTGTCCTCCGCCGTGTTGTGACACCTGACAGGGAGCTCATTGTCGAGACAGCTGCTGCCTGGGTGACAACCTGAGCCCCCTTCTTCAGCAGTTGTACCAAGCCTGAGCCCCCTTCTTCAGCAGGTGTACCAAGCCTGAGCCCCATTCTTCAGCAGGTGTACCAAGCCTGAGCCCCCTTCTTCAGCAGGTGTACCAAGCCTGAGCCCCCTTCTTCAGCAGGTGTACCAAGCCTGAGCCCCCTTCTTCAGCAGGTGTACCAAGCCTGAGCCCCCTTCTTCAGCAGGTGTACCAAGCCTGAGCCCCCTTCTTCAGCAGGTGTACCAAGCCTGAGCCCCCTTCTTCAGCAGGTGTACCAAGCCTGAGCCCCCTTCTTCAGCAGGTGTACCAAGCCTGAGCCCCCTTCTTCAGCAGGTGTACCAAGCCTGAGCCCCCTTCTTCGGCAGGTGTACCAAGCCTGAGCCCCCTTCTTCAGCAGGTGTACCAAGCCTGAGCCCCCTTCTTCAGCAGGTGTACCAAGCCTGAGCCCCCTTCTTCAGCAGGTGTACCAAGCCTGAGCCCCCTTCTTCAGCAGGTGTACCAAGCCTGAGCCCCCTTCTTCAGCAGGTGTACCAAGCCTGAGCCCCCTTCTTCAGCAGGTGTACCAAGCCTGAGCCCCCTTCTTCAGCAGGTGTACCAAGCCTGAGCCCCCTTCTTCAGCAGGTGTACCAAGCCTGAGCCCCCTTCTTCAGCAGGTGTACCAAGCCTGAGCCCCCTTCTTCAGCAGGTGTACCAAGCCTGAGCCCCCTTCTTGAGCAGGTGTACCAAGCCTGAGCCCCCTTCTTCAGCAGGTGTACCAAGCCTGAGCCCCCTTCTTCAGGAGGTGTACCAAGCCTGAGCCCCTTCTTGTCCTCCTGAACATAAGTTCAGCGTGAACCCATTGATGAGTTTTGATCACATATGAGGCGCTGAAGAACCGTCCTGGCCTCACGACGACTTCTCAGGACCCCTTAATGAAGGGGGCCTGAGAGGGAAGGATAGGCCTGATGGTGGGGCTAGTAGGATAGGCGTCGTTCTCTGTGGGGGGCGCCCGCGAGCCTGGTTCCTGCCGTCGTGACCAGCACGCGAACTGCGCGTGATAATCCCCGCGAAGTCCTGCTGGCAGCGATGGTTGCTGCTGATGTTTGTCTTGTTTGTTTGTCTTGTTTGTGTCTGGGTTCACTGCCAGGTGTGGCTAGTGTCAGGTACAACACCCCTACACCTGGCCACCACACCCCCTACACCTGGCCACAACACCTCTACACCTGGCCACAACACCTCTACACCTGGCCACAACATCCTTACACCTGGCCACAACACCTCTACACCTGGCCACAACACCTCTACACCTGGCCACAACACCTCTACACCTGGCCACAACCCCCTACACCTGGCCACCACACCCCTACACCTGGCCACCACACCCCTACACCTGGCTGCAACACCCCTACACCTGGCTACAACACCTCTACACCTGGCCACAACACCCTTACACCTGGCCACAACACCTCTACACCTGGCCACAACCCCCTACACCTGGCCACCACACCCCTACACCTGGCCACAACACCTCTACACTTGGCCACAACACCTCTACACCTGGCCACAACCCCCCTACACCTGGCCACAACCCCCTACACCTGGCCACCACACCCCTACACCTGGCCACACCACCTCTACACCTGGCCACAACACCCTTACACCTGGCCCAACACCTCTACACCTGGCCACAACACCCCTACACCTGGCCAAAACACCCCTACACCTGGCCACAACACCCCTACACCTGGCCAAAACACCCCTACACCTGGCCACAACACCCCTACACCTGGCCACAACCCCCCTACACCTGGCCACAACACCTCTACACCTGGCCACAACACCTCTACACCTGGCCACAACACCCCTACACCTGGCCACAACACCCCTACACCTGGCCACAACACCCCCTACACCTGGCCACAACACCCCTACACCTGGCCACAACCCCCCTACACCTGGCCACAACACCTCTACACCTGGCCACAACACCTCTACACCTGGCCACAACACCCCTACACCTGGCCACAACACCCCTACACCTGGCCACAACACCCCCTACACCTGGCCACAACACCCCTACACCTGGCCACAACCCCCCTACACCTGGCCACAACACCCCTACACCTGGCCACAACACCACTACACCTGGCCACAACACCCCTACACCTGGCCACAACCCCCCCTACACCTGGCCACAACACCCCTACACCTGGCCACAACACCTCTACACCTGGCCACAACACCCTTACACCTGGCCACAACACCTCTACACCTGGCCACAACACCTCTACACCTGGCCACAACACCTCTACACCTGGCCACAACCCCCTACACCTGGCCACCACACCCCTACACCTGGCCACCACACCCCTACACCTGGCTGCAACACCCCTACACCTGGCTACAACACCTCTACACCTGGCCACAACACCCTTACACCTGGCCACAACACCTCTACACCTGGCCACAACCCCCTACACCTGGCCACCACACCCCTACACCTGGCCACAACACCTCTACACCTGGCCACAACACCTCTACACCTGGCCACAACCCCCCTACACCTGGCCACAACCCCCTACACCTGGCCACCACACCCCTACACCTGGCCACACCACCTCTACACCTGGCCACAACACCCTTACACCTGGCCCAACACCTCTACACCTGGCCACAACACCTCTACACCTGGCCACAACCCCCCTACACCTGGCCACAACACCTCTACACCTGGCCACAACACCTCTACACCTGGCCACAACCCCCCTACACCTGGCCACAACCCCCTACACCTGGCCACCACACCCCTACACCTGGCCACAACACCCCCTACACCTGGCCGCAACACCCCTACACCTGGCTACAAGAGTAGGCCTATACAGGCTAACAGCCTCATGTCAGACCGTCAGCCTACCATAGCTCCTGGGCCCCACTCCGGGGTAAGCGGGCCCGGGCTCAAGCCCCGGAGTGGGAGGCTTAAGCATCAAAACATCTTGTTCCCGTCTGGTGTAGAAGAGCTTATCTTACTGACTACTTGGCATGGCATCTCCAGCTCCTCTTTACACTACCAGTGTGTTCCTAATACACTCTTATTAGGATCATATATATATATATATATATATATATATATATATATATATATATATATATATATATATATATATATATATATATATATATATATATATTTATTTATATATATACACATGTGATTCAGTATTCAGTACACACACACACACACACACAAACACACACACACACACACACACACACATACACACACACACACACACACACACACACACACACACACACACACACACACACACACACAAACACACACACACACACACACACACACATACA
>NC_091197.1:29784589-29789589 GCF_040958095.1 Procambarus clarkii
CTCCTGGGGGCTAGTGTGGTCTCCTGGGGGCTAGTGTGGTCTCCTGGGGGCTAGTGTGGTCTTGTTCCTGCTGGTCTCCTGGGGGCTAGCGTGGTCTCCTGGGGGCTAGTGTGGTCTTGCTCCTGCTGCTCTCCTGGGGGCTAGTGTGGTCTTGTTCCTGCTGGTCTCCTGGGGGCTAGAGTGGTCTTCTTCCTGCTGGTCTCCTGGGGCCTAGTGTGGTCTTCTTCCTGCTGGTCTCCTGGGGGCTAGAGTGGTCTCCTGGGGGCTAGTGTAGTCTTGCTCCTGCTGGTCTCCTGGGGGCTAGAGTGGTCTCCTGGGGGCTAGTATGGTCTTGCTCCTGCTGGTCTCCTGGGGGCTAGTGTGGTCTTGTTCCTGCTGGTCTCCTGGGGGCTAGTGTGGTCTTGCTCCTGCTGGTCTCCTGGGGTCTAGCGTGGTCTCCGGGGGTCTACAGTGGTCTTCTTCCTGCTGGTCTCCTAGGGTCTAGTGTGGTCTTCTTCCTGCTGGTCTCCTGGGGGCTTGTGTTGTCTTGCTCCTGCTGGTCTCCTAGGGTCTACAGTGGTCTTCCTGCTGGTCTCCTGGGGGCTAGTGTTGTCTTGCTCCTGCTGGTCTCCTGGGGTCTACAGTGGTCTTCTTCCTGCTGGTCTCCTGGGGGCTAGTGTGGTCTTGCTCCTGCTGGTCTCCTGGGGTCTACAGTGGTCTTCTTCCTGCTGGTCTCCTGGGGCCTAGTGTGGTCTTCTTCCTGCTGGTCTCCTGGGGCCTAGTGTGGTCTTCTTCCTGCTGGTCTCCTGGGGGCTAGTGTGGTCTTCTTCCTGCTGGTCTCCTGGGGGCTAGTGTGGTCTTCTTCCTGCTGGTCTCCTGGGGGCTAGTGTGGTCTTCTTCCTGCTGGTCTCCTTGGGCCTAGTGTGGTCTTCTTCCTGCTGGTCTCCTGGGGGCTAGTGTGGTCTTTTTCCTGCTGGTCTCCTAGGGCCTACAGTGGTTATACCTGGTTGATGGGGTTCTGGGAGTTCTTCTACTCCCCAAGCCCGGCCCGAGGCCAGGCTTGACTTGTGAGAGTTTGGTCCACCAGGCTGTTGCTTGGAGCGGCCCGCAGGCTCACATACCCACCACAGCCCGGTTGGTCCGGCACTGCTTAGAGGAATAAATCTAGTTTCCTCTTGAAGATGTCCACGGTTGTTCCGCCAATATTTCTTATGCTCGCTGGGAGGATGTTGAACAACCGGGGACCTCTGATGTTTATACAGTGTTCTCTGATTGTGCCTATGGCACCCCTGCTCCTCACTGGACCTCTGATGTTTATACAGTGTTCTCTGATTGTGCCTATGGCACCTCTGCTCTTCACTGGTTCTATTCTGCATTTTCTTCCATACCGTTCACTCCAGTACGTTGTTATTTTACTGTGTAGATTAGGGACTTGGCCCTCCAGTATCTTCCAGGTGTATATTATTTGATATCTCTCTCGTCTTCTTTCTAGTGAGTACATTTGGAGAGCTTTGAGACGATCCCAATAATTTAGGTGCTTTATCTCGTCTATGCGTGCCGTATATGTTTTCTGTATTCCCTCTTATTTCAGCAATCTCTCCTGCTCTGAAGGGGGAAGTGAGTACTGAGCAGTACTCAAGACGGGACAACACAAGTGACTTGAAGAGTACAACCATTGTGATGGGATCCCTGGATTTGAAAGTTATCGTAATCCATCCTATCATTTTTCTGGCTGACGCAATATTTGCTTGGTTATGCTCCCTAAACGTTAGGTCGTCGGACATCATTATTCCCAAATCCTTTACATGCTGTTTTCCTACTATGAGCACATTCGATTGTATTTTGTACCCTGTATTATGTTTAAGGTCCTCATTTTTATCGTACCTGAGTACCGGGAATTTATCACTGTTAAACATCATGTTATTTTCGGATATATCACATCAGCATTCTGTTTCTCTTCTAATGCCTCAGTGACTTTGTCGTAGTGCTCAAGTAGTTGTGAGAGGCACGATCTTCCCGCTCGAAATCCATGTTGGCCTGGGTTGTGAAGGTCATTGGTCTCCATGAAACTGGTGACCTGACTCCTAATCACTCTCTCAAATACTTTTATTATGTGGGACGTTAGTGCAACTGGTCTATAATTCTTTGCCAATGCTTTGCTCCCTCCCTTGTGTAGAGGGGCAATGTCTGCTGCTTTAAGTGCATCTGGTATCTCCCCCGTGTCCAAGCTCTTCCTCCACACTATACTGAGTGCTTGTGCTACCGGCACTTTGTATTTCTTTATAAATATTGAATTCCATGAGTCTGGACCCGGGGCTGAGTGCATGGGCATATTGTCAATTTATCTTTCAGAGTCTAGTGCGCTCGTGTTGATATCAGTTATATATATACAGGGGTTTGGATATCCCGCATAAAGAAATTGTCTGGATTTAGGATTACATTTTGTTCCTGCTGGTCTCCTGGACCTAGAGTGGTCGTGTTCCTGCTGGTCTCCTGGACCTAGAGTGGTCGTGTTCCTGCTGGTCTCCTGGACCTAGAGTGGTCGTGTTCCTGCTGGTCTCCTGGACCTAGAGTGGTCGTGTTCCTGCTGGTCTCCTGGACCTAGAGTGGTCGTGTTCCTGCTGGTCTCCTGGACCTAGAGAGGTCGTGTTGGTTTATTGTGCACCCTATACTCGCCCTGTGAGTGGTGCTTTATTGTGCACCCCATACCTGTATGAGGTGTTTACATCAAGAGTTACAGCAGGAGGCAGTAATTACAGTGAGGGTTGGTTACACTCTCTCTCTCCCAGCTACAGTACTGGTACACACACCTGTCATTGGCACACCTCTCAACAACACATCTGTCATTAACACTCCTGTCAACGACACATCAGTACATTGACATACCTGTCAACGACACACCTGTTAACGACACACCTGTCAACGACACACCTGTACATTGGCACACCTGTCAACGACACACCTGTCATTGACACACCTGTACATTGACACACCTGTCAACGACACACCTGTCATTGACACACCTGTCATTAACACACCTGTACATTGACACACCTGTCAACGACACACCTGTCAACGACACACCTGTCAACGACACACCTGTCAACGACACACCTGTCAATGACACACCTGTCAACGACACACCTGCCATTTATCTACCTTGGCAGGTCCCTGGGAAAGTGTATCATTTAAAAGGCAACAATTTATTTCACGCAAACTTGAAGTATCACTTTTACACGTTAATGGTTCAGCTTTGAGGCCGTGTGGGCGTCTCTGGACCGGTCCAGCGGTCTGTAGTGGCGGTACAGCTGTACCGAGGCTGGACCAGTGTGTTGTGGGCGTCTCTGGACCGGTCCAGCGGCCTGTAGTGGCGGTACAGCGGTACCGAGGCTGGACCAGTGTGTTGTGGGCGTCTGTGGACCGGTCCAGCGGTCTGTAGTGGCGGTACAGCTGTACCGAGGCTGGACCAGTGTGCTGGTATATAAGGTTTAAAAGCAAACTGAAATATTGCTAGGCCTAGTAAAGTACATATGTATGTACTTTATATGACAGTGGTCCAGGACCATATATATATATGCCTCACATAGTGTGTTAGGCTTAAGATGGTTAGGTTAGGGTTATATTAGCAACATTTATAGAAAGCCTATCCTATTACTAGGCCTGGACCACTAACAAGTCCTGGACCACTAACAAGTCCTGGACCACTAACAAGTCCTGGACCACTAACAAGTCCTGGATCACTAACAAGTCTTGAACCACTAACAAGTCCTGGACCGCTAACAAGTCCTGAACCACTAACAAGTCCTGGACCACTAACAAGTCCTGGACCACTAACAAGTCCTGGACCACTAACAAGTCCTGGACCACTAACAAGTCCTGGACCACTAACAAGTCCTGGACCGCTAACAAGTCCTGGACCACTAACAAGTCCTGGACCACTAACAAGTCCTGGACCACTAACAAGTCTTGAACCACTAACAAGTCCTGGACCACTAACAAGTCCTGGACCACTAACAAGTCCTGGACCACTAACAAGTCCTGGACCACTAACAAGTCCTGGACCACTAACAAGTCCTGGACCGCTAACAAGTCCTGGACCGCTAACAAGTCCTGGACCACTAACAAGTCCTGGACCACTAACAAGTCTTGGACCACTAACAAGTTCTGGACCGCTAACAAGTCCTGGACCACTAACAAGTCCTGGACCGCTAACAAGTCCTGGACCGCTAACAAGTCCTGGACCACTAACAAGTCCTGGACCACTAACAAGTCTTGAACCATTAACAAGTCCTGGACCACTAACAAGTCCTGGACCACTAACAAGTCCTAGACCACTAACAAGTCTTGAACCACTAACAAGTCCTGGACCGCTAACAAGTTCTGGACCGCTAACAAGTTCTGGACCGCTAACAAGTCCTGGACCACTAACAAGTCCTGGACCACTAACAAGTCCTGGACCACTAACAAGTCCTGGACCACTAACAAGTCCTGGACCACTAACAAGTCCTGGACCACTAACAAGTCCTGGACCACTAACAAGTCCTAGACCACTAACAAGTCTTGAACCACTAACAAGTCCTGGACCGCTAACAAGTTCTGGACCGCTAACAAGTTCTGGACCGCTAACAAGTCCTGGACCGCTAACAAGTCCTGGACCACTAACAAGTCCTGGACCACTAACAAGTCCTGGACCACTAACAAGTCCTGGACCACTAACAAGTCCTGGACCACTAACAAGTCCTGGACCACTAACAAGTCCTGGACCGCTAACAAGTCCTGGACCACTAACAAGTCCTGGACCACTAACAAGTCCTGGACCACTAACAAGTCCTGGACCACTAACAAGTCCTGGACCACTAACAAGTCCTGGACCACTAACAAGTCCTAGACCACTAACAAGTCTTGAACCACTAACAAGTCCTGGACCGCTAACAAGTTCTGGACCGCTAACAAGTTCTGGACCGCTAACAAGTCCTGGACCACTAACAAGTCCTGGACCACTAACAAGTCCTGGACCACTA
>NC_091197.1:29792089-29794589 GCF_040958095.1 Procambarus clarkii
CGTGTGAACATTTCATCTATTTTCACTTTGTCAATTCCCCTGAGTATTTTATATGTCCCTATCATATCTCCTCTCTCCCTTCTTTTCTCTAGTGTCGTAAGGTTCAGTTCCTGCAGACGCTCTTCATATCCCATCCCTCGTAGCTCTGTAACACCACTCTTTTGTAACGCCACTCTTAAGGAACACCACTATAATGGAACACCACTATAATGGAACACCACTATAATGGAACACCACTATAATGGAACACCACTATAATGGAACCCTAAACTAATAATGTAAACACTACTTATCCTGAGTAACACTTCCCCATCGGTTGCACTTGATAACACTGTTATGGGCTGACATATGATGGTTACACCAGAACTAAAAGATACACTGCCAACAAGGAGATGCTAACACAGGATGAAATACGCTGCCACCATCTGCCTTTGACCATTGAGACTATATCAAGCAACGAGGCAAGAAACATTGCTTGACTTGGAGAGTACTTTCTATGACTGTCATTAATTATGAGAATGGTTGTCAGCCACTATATCCAAAAGGCTAAGAGGATTCAACAATTGACACAGACGGGAAATTTAACATGATTTATTAAAGACCAAAATTATGTCAATCACCACTTATAAATCCTACTCTAACACTGGCAAAAAATTTAAGAAATTTGGACATGGAACAAAACTTCAGAGATCACACACATTACCTTAAGACCTGTCTCTCCCTGGCTGAGATGTTCTTCACAGTCCTCTCTGGACCCCGGTGTCCGGCACTCTGTCCTTACTAAGTCCCTACAGGACCTCTATATACAACCCCCACAGGGGGAAGTGGGAGATCTGCTGTTGCTACCTATACCAAGAATGTAAGAGATCGGCCTCACGTGTACAAACACTCAAGAAATATTTCAATAAGCTTGTTTGACATTCACCATACGCTCTTCAAGAGAGGAGTTATTAATTACGTGTGTGACTGACCTCTGACCTGGCCAAAAGGGGGAGATCCAGGGATGTTTACACATAAGAATCTGGAGTCTAATTCCCTTGCATGAAATATTACATACTTGAAACTATGCTGACTAAGACTAACCCAGGAATTTTTTTTTTTTAATCAACATATAAGATAAACCGGAGGTCATCTGGGCTGACCTCTTGGAGAAGGCTTCCCTGGGTGTAAACTCTAAGAGGGGGGGACGTCCTGGGTGTTACAGCTCTGGGACAAGCCTCGTCGCAAACCTCTGAACCTTCTCCAGTTTCTTTATGTGTTTCTTCAGGTAGGGACTCCATGATGGCGCGGCATACTCTAAGACTGGCCTCACGTAGGCAGTGTAAAGCGCCCTAAATGCCTCCTCATTTAGGTTTCTGAATTAAGTTCTAATTTTCGCCAGTGTAGAGTACGCTGCTGTCGTTATCGACTGTTCCACTGTGTGTGTGTGTGTGTGTGTGTGTGTGTGTGTGTGTGTGTGTGTGTGTGTGTGTGTGTGTGTGTGTGTGTGTGTGTGTGTGTGTGTGTGTGTGTGTGTGTGTGTGTGTGTGTGTGTGTGTGTGTGTGTGTGTGTGTGTGTGTGTGTGTGTGTGTGTGTGTGTGTGTGTGTGTGTGTGTGTATGTGTGTGTGTGTGTGTATGTGTGTGTGTGTGTGTGTGTGTGTGTGTGTGTGTGTGTGTGTGTGTGTGTGTGTGTGTGTGTGTGTGTGAGTGTGTGTGTGTGTGTGTGTGTGTGTGTGTGAGTGTGTGTGTGTGTGTGTGTGTGAGAGAGAGAGAGTGTGTGTGTGGGTGTGTGAGAGATCTGCGTAAGTGTGGAGGGGGGGGTTGTGGGGGGTTGTGGGGGGTGTGAGGTGGGGGGACATTCCAGAGCCAGCAACTTGTCAACACAGAGACGGGGCCAGCTCCTGCACCCACCAATTGCATTGATTGCAAGTATCATGAAATGCAATAAAAAGGAGTTAGGTGTTATTGTACTGGTAGTCTTGTATGAGAGTTGACATGCTCACGCGCGCGCGTGTGTGTGTGTGTACTCACCTATTTGTACTCACCTATTTGTGCTTGCGGGGGTTGAGCTTTGGCTCTTTGGTCCCGCCTCTCAACTGTCAATCAACTGGTGTACAGATTCCTGAGCCTACTGGGCTCTATCATATCTACATTTAAAACTGTGTATGGAGTCAGCCTCCACCACATCACTTCCTAATGCATTCCATCCGTTAACTACACTGACACTAAAAAAGTTCCTTCTAACGTCTCTGTGGCTCATGTGAGTACTCAGTTTCCACCTGTGTCCCCTTGTTCGCGTCCCACCAGTGTTGAATAGTTTATCCTTGTTTACCCGGTCGATTCCTCTGAGGATTTTGTAGGTTGTGATCATGTCTCCCCTTACTCTTCTGTCTTCCAGTGTCATAAGGTGCATTTCCCGCAGCCTTTCCTCGTAACTCATGCCTCTTAGTTCTGGGACTAGTCTAGTGGCATACCTTTGGACTTTTTCCAGCTTCGTCTTGTGCTTGACAAGGTACGGG